>NW_024412439.1:4228129-4246146 GCF_014898765.1 Herpailurus yagouaroundi | reverse complement strand
AAAGAAAGAAAGAAAGAAAGAAAGAAAGAAAGAAAGAAAGAAAGAAAAGGGGAAAACCCTACTATTATGCCCCCACCTCTTCTTCCTTTTGGACTCAAGACTTCCTCCTCCTTTGGCTGCTGCTGTACCGAGATAAGATTGTGGTATTTCCCCGCGTCATCCACCAATCATACATTATCATAAGAAAGTGCCAGGCAGCCATCAGCCACAGCGCCTGATTTATGCTCAAAGTTCGGATTATCTATTCTGCTCCAAATCCCTTCAAACGGCCAACCTGATCAAAGAGAATCACATCCACCAGATAAAATTCGACTCTAGCTCCGTGCAATAGAATGACAGGCAGGATTTTTTTTTTTTTTAATCTCCAAACTGCTTCAGCCCCCTCATTTTATCAAGAATCGTTCTTTATCCACAGCGCAGGACCCACTGAGCAACCTTATTGTCATTCTTGCATATTTCCTGCTGGGTTCCGCGTGGGGGGCCATTTATGGGAGTTTGCTCCTGGGAAGAAGTCTTTGTCCATCCGCAGTGGCCTGCGTGGGGCAGGTGGTGACGTGGTCTCCTACCGTATGTGTGGTCGGGGCCAGGTAGATGAGAAACATTACAGGACTTAGGTTTAGTCTCACTGAACAACCAGTTGCTAACATCGACAGTGTGTAACCGAGAGAAAGCCAAGATTGAAAAGTAGGGTCTTGCATCCGGGGGCCATCGCGGTGACGAAATTAAAGTGAATCCCCTTTTAATCCAGCCATTCACTTCGTTCGCTCGGCAAATATTTATTGAATGTCTTATGGGCCAGGCTCTGGTGAGCCAAAGAAGTGTATCAGGGAGGAGCTAAGAAGGATGTAACTGGGGAATTGAATAAAAACAGAGATGTCTGGTCCCACAGTGGAATCTGAGCCCAGCGAATGCAAGGACCCCCAAATTCCTGGGGAGTAGACCAAACAATCTAGCATAGACCTTAGGGGAAAATGCCTATTGCTCCTGGAAACTAAGGAAGAATTGTATCCGGTGCCAGAGACTTTGTGGGATTCCTGGAAAATATAGAGCAGGCAAGGGTAGGTGGAGGTAAGGGGTTACTAACATGCAAATCGCCACTCTTGGAGGGAAAATGTACTGAGAGAGGAAGGAGAGGAAACCTCACTATTTTGAATCAGCGGGGACCGCGGGCAAAAATAAGCCACAGAGAAATTGCCTGCTGGCGGACGGGAATGCGGAACCCTCTGGAGGCCTCCGACAGCACACTGAGATCAGATACATGCGGGGGGCTGGGATCCCACCTGAGGAATGTTGGCTATTCTAGGCACGGTGGCATAGTCACTGAAGACAATGTGGTTGGTGAGTCTGGCTCCCTCCCTTTCGGGAAACGTGCAGGATTTCAAAAACCCAGTAGGGCGCTGAAGGCACAGAAGCCAGTGTTTCACTCACGCTCGATTTCCTGAAAGCCACAAAGTAAAGCTTTACGATATAAAAAACAAAAAGCCTCCTTCCAACGGCATCGTAGGAGACATTGTACGTCGGAGACAGAACTAAGCATAGAGCTCGTCTTGTCTCATGTCATCTAATTACATATCTCATCAGAGGAGAGATCACAGAGCGTTACTTTATTCTCAACCCTGGCACAGAAATGTAAGTTCAGGGGTTGTTGGCTTGGGTTGGATTGGGTTCGGTTCTTTGCTTTGAATGGCTCCCAGTGCCGGAATAAAAGCATGCGCTAACGATCTGGTGTCTTAAGGTTGTTCAATTCTAAGATGCCGCATTCTGAATCGCCAGCTTTGGTTAGAAGGGCAAAGTCGACCTACTTGACCCCCTGCTCCTCCCTCACGATTTCCACCGATGCTGAGCAAGCCCACGGCGTGAGGAAAACTATATCTCACCGCTACAGCCTAAGAAATGGCTCTCCCGTTAGCTGGAATTTCACGGGGGTTCCGCAGGGGGAAAAAAGCAAAGGCGAGAGATCACAGAATGGAAAAGCCAAACAAACCCCTCTCCGAGAAAAGTGAAAGGAAGGGGAAGCCCACCGAGGGAGAAAGTGAGGATCTATTTCTCACCAGTAACACCCACTGATTCCAAATCTAGGACTGACGAGCACTGTTTGCAGCTCCAGCCCGTGAGATCACAGGGGTGCTGAGGTACCAAAGCTCAGGTCGCTAAGAGACAGCGATGGGGCCAGACCGAAGGTCGATCGCTGGGTCACATGGGTTCCCCTGGAGGTGGGGGCCCAGGCCCTGCCCAAGCGGACTTTGTCCCAGCCCATTTGGGGCTCATGATGGGACAGGTGGCTCCCAAAGAGTTGTGTAGAGTCTGTGAGGGAACCTATCTCTGCCCCCCAGAGCGAAAAAACCTCCCAGGCTACAAATGTCACTCAAGAATTTGTCAAATTGAAGCTGTTTCCTTAAAGCTGTCATTCAAATGTCACCACATCAGATAGTCCTTCCCTGATTACCACATCTAAAATGGCACCCCCCATTCCCCATAGCACTTTTGAGCCCCTTGCCCTGTTTTATTACTTGTCTGCATACCAAATAGACACAAAAATCCACTTCTATTTCTCGATTATATTGCCCAACAACACTATTCTACCACCGTTTCAAAACACATCAGAGGCTAAGCTTTACAAGGGTAGTAAATGAGCCCTGACGCAAGCGAGAGGTGAGAAGGAAAGGTAATTGGAATGTTTCCCTGAACTTTTGGAGCAAATATCTCCTACCTTCCCTCCCTGTCCCTGATGAGATCGTTCTGTAAGAAACAAACAAAAGACACTCTCATAACTCTTTTAATTGGGAATAATTTTAAAGTTGATTTATTTATTTTAAGAGAGAGAGAGAGAGAGAGCACGGGTGTGCCCGTGCGTGCATGCACACACACACACACACACACACGTACACACGCTCGAGGACGAGGGGCAGAGAGTGAGGGAGAGAGAGAATCCCAAGCAGGCTCCACACTGTCAGGGCAGAGCCTGACACGGGGCTCGATCTCACACACTGGGAGATCATGATCTAAGCTGAAATCAAGAGGGGGACGCTTAACCAACTGAGCCACCGAGGCACCCGTACTGACGCATCATTTCAAGTTTACAGAAAAGTTGTGAAGATAATGCAGTGTTCCTGCACACTGCTCCTTTGGTTTCCCTTAATGTTAGCACCTTATGTAATCATGGCACGTTTATCAAAATTAAGAACATGAGTAAGTTATTAGTAACCAAACCCCATGCATTATTTGGTCTTCACCGGTTTGTTGACTAAAGACCCTTTTTTGCTCCAAGCCCATTCATTGTTCAGTCATGGTGTCTCCTTAGTTTCCTCTGGTCAGTGACAGTTTCTCAGTCTTCTAAAACCTTGATGTTTTCGAACTTGGTATTTTATGGAATGACTCTCAATTCGAGCTTGTCTGTTTTTCTTATGATTAAACTGGGCATGTGGGTTGGGGGAGAAAATACCACATAGGTAGAGCGCCCTTCTTGTCAGACCCTCTCAGGGGCACATGTTATCAACATGGCTTCCCACTGGTGATGTTAACCTTGACCCTCTGGTTAACGTAGTGGTCACCAGGTTTCTTCACTGTAAAGCGACTAGTGTTTTTCTTCCATATTCTGTCCGTTGGAAATGAGTCTCGAAGTCCAACGTATACTCAAGAAGTGGGGGTAAATAAGTTCCACTCCTGCCGTTGGTGTATCTACATATGTTACCTGGGATTTTTCTTTTCTTTTTTTAATTTTTTTAAGTTTATTTATTTTTCACAGAGAGAGACAGAGACAGAGACAGAGCATGGGTGGGGGAGGGGCAGAGAAAGGGAGACACAGAATCGGAAGCAGGCTCCAGGCTCGGAGCTGTCAGCACAGAGCCCGATGCGGGGCTGGAACTCATGGACCGCGAGATCACGACCTGAGCCAAAGTCGGATGCCCGACCGATTGAGCCACCAAGGCACCCAACCTGGGGTTTTTCTTTAAAGAAGATTTGTCTTTCTTCCCATTTCTTTATTTGTTCCCTTATTTATATCATGTATATGTATACTTTGGGTTATAATTCAATACTATATTCTCTATTTGTTGCTTAAGTTACTTCAGCTCTAACCATTTGGGGTTCTTTCAAAGGGCCGAATTCTGCGTCCCATGCCTCCATCCTTCATTCCCCCCTCAACACTTCTTCTTTCTATCGCTAGAAGATACTCCAGCCCTATCTTGTATTTTCCTGTCTAAGCCCAAGAAAAATCTACTTCTTGAGGGCTCTCTTGTCCCTCTTATTAAAGATAGGTTTTTAGAAACCAAGATCCATGCTGAAGAGTTCAATGACTCTAAAACTCCCTAACGATTGCCTTTGCAGTTCCCTAGTCCCTGGCCACCGATGATCTGTTTTCCATTTTTATAGTCTTGCCTTTTCTAAAAAATTATGTAAGTGGGATCATATACTATATAGACTTTGAGGTCTGGATTCTTTCACTTAGCAAGATGCATTTATGATTTCGCATGCTGCTGTGTGAATCGATCGCTAGTCCTTTTCATTGCTGGCTAGTATTCTGTCGTATGGATGTACCACAGTTTATTGACTGACCTTTAGAAAATTATATTGATCGCTTCCAGTTCTTGTTAATTATGGATTATGGGTTGTGTTGATGCTGGCTGCTAGAAATACTTGTATGCAGGTCTTTGTGTGAACATGAGCTTTTCATTCACTTAGGTAAATATTGCAGAGTGGTCTTACTGGGTTGTAGGGTGACTTTATAAAGAGCTGTCAAACTCTCTCCCAGAGTGGCTGTATCATTTTGCAAGAGAGTCTTTTCTTTTTACTTTCTGCTCTCAGCAAAATTCAATGTTGATCAAGCAGAATCAGGCCAACGTGAATAAATGAACAACTGGAAAGTAGAACAAAGTGTAAAAACTCAAATTAGTGAGCTAGGCTATCAATGCATGAAGTCTCTCCTGAGTATAGATGAAGAATATAAGAGATAAATATTATGGGAGAAAATGTATCAGCTTCATGAATAGATCAAGTTAATCTGATAAATACTCCTCCATAAAATAGTGTTTCCCAAAGGGAAGAGCAGACCCATGCTACACAAATAGTCACAAAGTTTCTTAACCGAATTAGAGAACAGAAGACCTGGAGAATTCATTAATTGAATCAAGAACTGTTTCCAAAAGCAATTAAATGGTAGAAGTAGTCATTTTATCCTAATCAAGAATAAAGAAGATACAAATACATGAAGAAGCGGATACAGAGAAAATTCAATAAAATAGCAAGTAGTTTATACAACTGTATCTGATATATTTTAAAAAATGGATGAAATAGGTCGTTTTAGCATAAAATATAATTTTTAAAAATGTTCTCAAAAATGAAATTAGAGCTCTGAATGTGGCTATAACCGTGAAAGAAAATGTAAGATGCAAGAAAGTGCTGCCTTTCAGAACAACACCAACTCGAAAGGCCGCATGAGTCATTTTTTTCCCCAAAGCTTTAAGCACCACGTACGACATACGCTATTTAAACTGTGCCAGGACATACGAGAAAAGGAGCTCTTTGATTCTTTTGTAGATCTCATATAGCCCTGATTCAACACTTTGTCAAAGCAAAGAAAGGAGCTTTTCATCAATCTTGCTTGTGAGTGTAAATATACACATTCTAAGTTACACAAAGAGACTCCGGGAGTGTACTAACAGAAATACACATCACCATCAAGCAGAACTAACTCTAGGATCATAAGGACCCTCGGAATTGGGATCATGGAATCACCTCACCATTAGATAAAGGAAGGCATGTTTTATCTTGCGGAGGCTCAAGCGCATGTGATAAAATGCAACACCTTTTCTCAGTAGGACAAGACAAAACTCTTGGTAAACTTGATATAATTGAGAAGATACGAAACTATACAGCAGGATCCAGATCATGCTTGCAGATGACACATTGGCTGTATTTCCACGAAATCAAGAAATAACACACACCTATGATTTCTAGTGTATTGCTTTGCAAGTGATTAAAAAAAAAAAGTATAAGAAGCCAAGAAAGGAAATAAAATTTGGGGTAAAAAAAACCCCAAAATCGCATCTGTTCCTGTTAATTCTGGCACACACAGAGCTAAATATTCTGCATAAGAGAAGGACTATCTCAGTGTCTCTAATCTTTTGAGGAATAGCTGGTGTCATCTGTCATTTCCTCAAGGGTTCAGTAATTTGAGGGAAATTGGGTAAATGGACATAGGACGGAGAAGACCAGGTAAAAGGCAGAAAAGTCAAACGGAGTTGCACGCGTTCGCCAAATCGGCCACTCGAGAGCTCGTAAAATAGAAGCTGTGTCCTTAAGGCTGTCATTCAAATGTCACGACATCAGAGGGTCCTTCCCTGATGCCGCATCTAAATTGACATCCCCCTCGCCCGCTAGCCCTTTCTAGCCCCTTGCCCTGTTTTATTACTTTTCTGCAATAACAAATGGCCTTACTGGCCCCAAAAATGCATTTCTGTTTTTGCGATTATCTTGCGTCACCACCCTATTCCACCCCCATTTCAGAACACGCTAGAAGCTAAGCTCTACGAGGATAGTAACTGAGCCGTGAGGTAAGCCATCTGAAAGCCATCTGAAAGAAGATGGTCACATCTTGAAGGAGACAGCAAGTGAAAGTCCCCGAGGAGGGCCAACACCCTCAGTGATTGAGAAACAGCCTAGGGAGCGGTGTTGCCCAGAGTAGAGCTGGGGAGAGATGTGTGGGACATGAGGTTCCAGAGGTAGCCAGCAGCAAATGTATGTAGGACCTTGTAACCCATGGTGAGAAACCTAGATCGTAATCTAATTAAGATGGGAAGCTTCCCCCCACCCCCACCCCAAGCATAGAAGGGACAGCTAGCGAGTGTTAACTCTCTGTCTTCTCTGCAAAGAATAGGCTATAAAGAGAGGAGATGTTTAGAAAATTATTGAAATAGTTCAGGGTGAGGCCCTTGTGGTATCGGTGGAGGCGGTGAGAGGTGGCCAAACTTCCGATATACTCTCAAAACAGAGCTGATAGAATTTGCCGATGGGTTGGATTCTGAGTATCAAAAAGAAAGATGTCAAGGATGACTGAGGTTTTGCGCTCGAGCAACTGAAAGAATCCTGTTGACATTGTTGAGATCCTAAAGACGAGGAGAGGAGCTCCTTGGGTGTATTCATTTGCTGTTGGTTTCATTTGAGGAGAGAGGTAGGCAGAAATCAAGGGTGCAGTTGTGGGCATGTTGAGTTTGAGATGTCTATGATACATACATATGGAGATACACAAGAAACCACTGGGTACCCCAAGTTCAAGTTGAAGGAAGATGTTAGGATTGAGATATAAATGTAGGAGTTATCAGCCTATTAACATAAAGCTGTGGGAATGGGGGCAATTTGGTGGCTCAGTTGGTTAAGCGTTCGACTTCAGAGCAGGTCATGACCTCGGGGTCATGACCCCGAGCCCCGCATCGGGCTCTGCGCTGACAGCTCAGAGCCTGGAGCCTGCTTCGGATTCTGTGTCTCTCCCTCTCGCTGCCCCTCCCAGCTCGCCCTATGTCCCTGCCTCTCTCCCCCTGTCTCTCAAAAGTAAATAAACATTAAAACAAAATTAAAACAAAAGGCCATGGGAATGGATAAAGTCGCCCGGGCACGAGTGAGACTGGAGAAGAGGTCCAAGGACAAAGCCTGGAGGACTGCCCCACTTAGATGGGGAAGAGGAGGGGACATCATCAAAAAAAAAAAAAAAACAAGGAGAAGACTGAAAAGGAGGGAATCCAGGAGCCCTTGGTGCCCTAGAAGCCAAGTGAAGGAAGTGTCTCGGAAGAGGGAGCCATTAACTGCATCGACTGCTGCCGTTACATTTCGTAAGATGAAGACACAAAAATGACCGCCGAATTCTTGCAACATAAAGGTGACCTGAAAAAAGAACTTTCCACAGAGTGGTCTGATTGGAGTGGATTGGAGGAGGACAAAGGAGTAGCTATGGATGCAGCAAGTATAGAAAACATCCCGGAGCAGCTCCACAGCAGGGGCTCGTAGAGAAACAGGACGGGGACTGGAGAAGTCTATGTGGTCCAGAGAGGCTTTTATGAGATAGGAGATGTAGCATTTTTATATGCTGAGTGGAATGAGCCGGGAGATGGGGGAAACGGATGACAAAGGAAAAGGAGACCGGTTACAGGAGCCACGCTCTTAACGAGGCAAGAGAATGAGAGGCTCAGTAGACAAATGGAGGGAAAGACCTTTGATCAGAAAACAATTCCTCCTTAACATCAGGCAGGAAGGTGGCGCATATGGGCAGAGGGGCAGGTAGGTGGGTCCTCTCCTTTGGTCGCATCTCTTCTCTGACATAAAGGAGGAGACGTTGGAGGTGTGGTAGTCGTGTTGGAAACTGGGGGCCGGCATTGACTACAGAAATGTAGGGCCATCTATGCATTTGACGTTATGGTCCTGCATTACGGTCACATGAAATGAAATGAGTCAGCATTGTCCTTGCATCTAACCTTGTGAGTTTGCGTAGGGACAGGCTCTGCATTGTGCCATCGTCAAGAGGAATTGAATTGGTTTGTCCAAGTCCCATGTGTACGTGGTGGTAGAAACTGGGTTTTCTAATTCCTGTTTAGGCTCTGCTCTATATAAACATTCAAAACCGTAGGAATGCTGTTCGGATATTCCTTTCATTTTGGTTCTCTTTCTTTTACTGTTTTTACACTACCCCGTTTTCTTATCCAGGGAATAGAGAATAGTCTGACCGCTCAGAATAAGGACACTCTGTGTATTATCACCATGATTTTCAACTTTCTTTGGGGTTACTTTCTGCAGGGCAACTATAATATACAGCACAAGCAGAAAGAGCCTCAGAACTATTTATAGCATTACTCTAAATTCCAAGTTCCAAATCACTGGCTTTGAAATAAACTGTTGGCATTAAATCCGCGGACAAGAGATCTCTATATATGGAAATCCAGTGAAACCCAAGTGCCCACTGCATCATGATTCTGGCTCCTTCTGAGTATATCATCTTTATCCATTCCAGCTAGAATGTCTCTTTCCACATCTCCAAATAGTCCAGACTAGTCTGGGACCCGTATACCTGAGGCTGTACCTGAGGATGTGTAAGATTCCTCGGCACGGATCCTTCATGGTCAGAAAAAAAATTCCACTTACTAACTGGTGCTGAACAGTCAGTATTAATCAAAAAAATCATTGGGCATATTTGCGTGAAACTTCACGCTTTCACTTCGAAAGAATCTCTCATATACGTCGTATTTTTTCTATGGCTTAAATGCAAAACAAGGGGGCTCCTGGGTGGCTCAGTTGGTTGAGCACCCAGTCTTGGTTTTGGCTCAGGTCACTGTCTCGTGGTTTTGTGAGCTCGAGCCCCGCGTCGGGCTCTGCTCTGGCAGCGTGGAGCCTGCTCGAGATTCTCTCTCTCTCCCTCTTTCTCTGGCCTTCTTCCACTCACGCTGTCTCTGTCTCTCTCACAATAAATAAATAAGCTTCAAAAACACATGCAAAATAAGACACCTGCACTTCTGAATAGGTACTGTTTGCATTATTGACCCATGGTGGGTTCGGTTATGGTTTATGATGAAGGTAATGATGATGGTCCTAAGCACTAGAATTGATTTTTTAAGATTATGTAAAAAGCATGGACGTCAGGATAAATCTCAGGCTTCTCAGTAAAAACATGCAGGGTAACGCGTAGGCTTTAGGATAAAATGTACAGGGTAACGGAACATTTACGGGCGACAGTGTGCATGCCTTGCCTCCGTGGCTTTGCCAGAAAGTTCTGCCAACTAACCAATGCACTGTCAGAAATGCCCTTTTCATAACTGTTCGCTGTGGCGTGTCTCACAGAGCCTCAACAGAAGCAGAGTCAGAGGCCAAAGACTTCAGGAGTAGAGCTAGGGTGAGATCAGTTGAAGGTCATGGCTACCTGGACCCTGACTCGGGATGGTGCTTCTCATCTCACGAAAAGGATTTTGCTTTATGTACCCTGGCTTGTCTCTGCAGGGGTGCCCCATGAGCGAGCTTCAGAATTTTTTTTAGCAGCCAGAGCTCTTTAAAATTAAATTTTGCACAGATCTTCAATATACAAAGGAGAAACAAGTAGTACTTAACTACTGTTGAAGGCTAAAAATACCATTAACTATTTATTAGATCAAATTTGTACCACTAATGAAAGAATGAGACTCTATTCATAAAAGGAAATATCTCAGGGGCGTCTGGGTGGCTCAGTCAGTTGGGCGTCCGACTCTTGGTTTTGACTTGGGTCATGATTCCAGGGTTGGGGGATCGAGTCCCATGCTGGGCTCTGCACTGAGTGTGGATCCTGCTTAAGTTTCTCTCTCTCCCTCTGCCCCTCTCCCATGGTCACGTGTGCTGACTCTCTCTCTAAAAAAAAAAAGAAAAAAAGAAAAGGAAATATTTCAAATCTGAAAGTCAAAAGCTGCAATCATACATCAGCTTTAGCAACCACTTTGTCTCCATATTTTGGTTGGTTGTATAGGAGAATCCAAACATACAGGATTAAGTCATTGCAAGTGATCAGTTTGATTGTTTATTTTGGAAATCTTGGGTCAAAAAAAATCTCAAGGCCATTTTCAATGAAACTGTCCCAAAGGCTGAATGTGGAGCAACAGGAAGTTGAATCACTAACAACACCTACAAGGTATCGCCCGTATTCTTTATTTAAAAAAAAAAACAAAAAAAAAGTCAGAGAGTTAGATGACAGGCACCCAATACTTACGCAAAGACATCAATGGTATGGTATTGTCATGACAAGACCTGTTATCAGGCAGCTAATTATAATGGAAGGATTTTCATATGTACATGGTACAGGAATGTAGTACCTCTCGAGATCTTACCCAAGCGGGCATTCTGGGCTTGATGCTTTTTTTTTTTTTAATTTTTTAAAAAAATGTTTATTCATTTTCCAGAGACAGAGAGAGACAGAGACACAGAATCCAAAGCAGGCTCCAGGCCACGAGCGGTCAGCACAGAGCCCGACCCGGGGCTCGGACTCACGAACTGCGAGATCACGACCTGAGCCGAAGTCGGATGCTCAGCCGATTGAGCCACCCAGGCACCCCTTGATTTTCTCTTTATAGTTTAATTCCAAGACATAAGGTGCCTTATGAAAGGCACGTCTGCAAGTATGTTCCCGTATGAACAGAGAGATGGCAGGAACTACCTCATGCAGAATAACGAGGACACACAGGAGCACAAATTCACGCACCGCTCTCCATTTTGCCGGATTTGGCACAGAGTCATTTTGAGCTTGCAAAGGGCTTTTTAGATCATTGGAAGCGATTCCAAATCATTAAACAATGTAAACCCACATCACATGCTTGCAAAAGAGCCTCCGTAAAACGCAAGTTGGAAGAGCGTCTGGCCCGAAGCCGTTGGTAATTGAGTGAAAAATCCCAAGGCCAGAATCATCTCGAGGGCTGCCTTGTTGGGGGCTGAAGGAGCTGTCTTCAGCTCTCACCATTTTGCACAACTCACAGGAAAAGGTCTCAGGCAAGACCCACAGAGAAAAATGCATCAAGAAGTGAGGTGACTTTTTTTTTAAAAGGGTGGGACTTCGGGGCGCCTGGGTGGCGCAGTCGGTTAAGCGTCCGACTTCAGCCAGGTCACAATCTCGCGGTCCGTGAGTTCGAGCCCCGCGTCGGGCTCTGGGCTGATGGCTCGGAGCCTGGAGCCTGTTTCCGATTCTGTGTCTCCCTCTCTCTCTGCCCCTCCCCCGTTCATGCTCTGTCTCTCTCTGTCCCAAAAATAAATAAACGTTGAAAAAAAATTAAAAAAAAAATAAATAAAAGGGTGGGACTTCAAGGAGGTGGCCTTAAGTGCATTTGATTGACTGTCCCTCGCCAGGAGTCCAAAGCACCAGCCCAACCAGTATGAGGAGCTCCCGATCTACCACTGTCATTTTGGGTAAGCAGGCTTTCTTTCTCTTTTTTGCTAAAGTTATCCGAGCAGCCTCCACACTGTCAGCCTAGTGTCGGTTGCCGGGCTCGAACTCACGAACCGAGAGATCATGAATTGTGCCGAAATCAAGAGTTGGATGCGTAACCGA
This sequence comes from Herpailurus yagouaroundi, assembly GCF_014898765.1. Lineage (NCBI taxonomy): Eukaryota > Metazoa > Chordata > Mammalia > Carnivora > Felidae > Herpailurus > Herpailurus yagouaroundi. Next base: position 4,234,106 of record NW_024412439.1, on the reverse strand, counting down.
CTGAGCCGGTCAGGCGCCCCAAGAGTGCTTTCTGAACTCATCATCGGGGTCATTCAAACACCTTACTGCTTCGGTTGGGGTCCCCACAAGCAAAGCCTGGGTTGAGGTAGTTTGTGGGGGAGGGGATTTCAGGAAGCAAGAATGAGAAAGCAGGACGGGTCACATGAAGACCAATATGGGACAGGTAAGGGGAGAGACTAAGTCCACCAGGACCTTCCGGGACGCATACAAACATACAGGCAGGGACTGGAACCTTTATCCACCAGCTTCTACCCCCTCAGCACAGGAAGATTGTCTCCAGGGATGTTTGTGTAGGTGTGATGTGGCCGCACCTGCCGATAATAATAAATAAATATAACGCACCAGAGAAGCCCTCCCTTAGTGCATTGGGGAGTGATGAAACTGAGTTTGGTCAGAAATCTGTGCATCAGAGCGTGGCTGGAATCAGTGGGGGGGGGGGGGGGGGGGGGAGCTGTTTTGTTCGGGGGGCAGGAGACAACTGCTGTCTGTTACATCACCCCATTCTACATGGGTTCTAGAGAATCCCATGAGCCGATCAGCTGGGAACACCCATTACAGTCACTCATCAGTCACCGAGCCTGTTTAGTTTTTGGTAGTTCCCGACAGAGGAACCCACTCACTCACGCAACCATTCATTCATTCCGTAGCTACGTTGTGTATGTCTGCGGCGAGCCTGGCACTGTTCTAGGCGCTAAGGATACGGCAGTTCATAAAACAGAAAAAAACCCTGCGTTGAGGACGAAGACAGGCAAAGAAACGAACGCATGAAATACATAGTTTGGCATAAGTCCGAGGGAGAAAAATAAAGCAGAGAGGAGTTCAGAGGATGCCAAAAAAGTGCTCCAGGAAAGCCGGAAGATGAACAGAAGAGACCCAGTAAATTCAAGCTCAAATCTGCCTCGCGTGGCACATTACCCTCCTCTGGCTGCCTCTCGGAAAACCAGGGAACAAGTTTATGGAAAGGTGTAACTCTTTCTGCGTTGTCTTATATAAGGACATTAGCTTATATTCAGGCAGATTCCGCCCACAGGAGTGGACGCAATCTTCAGTGCGAATCCAAGGTGCAGATTCTCCAGGGGGAAATGAGTCGAGAGATTCAACACATGCTTACTTGCGACTTCAGCCACCTGAATCGTTCCCGCTTTCTTCAAATTGCGGATTTCAGCTTCGTGGATGATATGCCCGCATCCTGCAGAAATAAAGATCTCGTACATTAATCAATTATCAGTAAACACAGAACTCTCGCTCTGTGCTCGGGTCAAGCCTGGCGCCCGGTCTCACGGAAGTCACGGTTCCACTGTGGCTTTGGCTATGACCAATGCTCGCAAAGTAACAGCACAAGGTACCGATGAGAGCACGGGGTTCGGCGCCGATTAAAAATGCTAAAAGGTTTGAAGAAAGGCAGGCGATATAACAAAGACTTCTCAAAGCAGCTGGGTTGCGAAAAGGATCTTAAAAATAGGGCAATCTGGGGGCGCCTGGGTGGCTCAGTCTGTTAAGCATCCGACTTCGGCTCAGGTCATGATCTCATGATTCACGAGTTTGAGCCCCGCGTTGGGGTCTGTGCTGACAGCTTGGAGCCCGGAGCCTGCTTCAAATGCTGCATCTCCCTCTCTCTCTGCCCCTCTCCGGCTTGCACGCTCTCTCTCTCTCTCTCTAAAAAATAATGAATAAACATTGAAAAAAAATTTTAAGTGGGTTATTTTCTGATTATAAAAGCCATTTCGTTTAGCCAGTAACTGTGAACTGTTAAGTATTTGCAATTTACTTGCCTCTTACAACAGTCACACATGTCACTGGCAACAATATTCAAATATCAAAGATGTAAAAGACTCCAATAACTTCAAATCTCCCCCCACAAAGGCAGTGTATGGTATTTTTATATATTATTATAGGTTGAATTCTCTATTAATTCTGGTATTTATTTAGTTAGTTATTTTTATTTTTATTTTATTTTATTTTTTTAGTTTTTAGAGAGAGAGGGCGAGCGGGGTAGGGGCAGAGAAAGTGGGGGACAGAGGATCCGAAGCGGGATCTGTGCTGACATCAGCGAGCCCGACGCGGGGCTAGAACGCATGAACCGTGAGATCGTGACCCGCGCTGAAGTCACGTTGAGCCACCCAGGCCGCCCTTAATTCTGGTTTTTAAGTAAGTCTTGTTATCTTGCTGTTGCACCTTGTCTCTTTTCCTTTTTTCTTTTTTGCGATTTTAAATTCTAGTTAGTTGACACACAGTGTGATATTGGTAATTGAAACATACCAGCCTCTATCCCCAGACTTCCAACCTTAGAGAAAGTGATTCAGGTTTAAAGGACCACGTGGGAGGAACGCGTTGACATCCGTAAAAGGAACGTCAGTAGGGAGAATACAGGGTTGTTTTCTCAGACGGAAACACGCTATGATGAAGGACAAAACATGGGTCGGGCGAAAGAGATTCGTAGGCTTTACTGACACCTCCTTTGTGCCACTCACCTCCCTGAGCACTGTGGCTGCAGAAGTGAACACAACAGACAATCCCATGAAGGTGAAGTTTAATTTCTATGGGGAGACAAGTAAACCGATGAACAAGCATGAGAAAGACAGGTTGTGATCACATAATGAAGGAAACAATCAGCGGAGGAAACAGAGGGTGTGAAGGCAGCCTCTTGAGAACATGCACTCAGAAATAGTTCCTTGGAGCTGAGCCCCAAAGGATAGGAACCAGTCTGGAGCCCCTAAAAGGGTGCTCTTTCACACAAACGAGTCAAAATCCCAGCAGATAATAGGGTCCAATGCAGATGGCTCCAAGGACTTCAGTAAAAAAACCTCTCCCAGAAGTGGGGGCAGATTTAAGAAAATCCCTGAAGGATGCCCTTAATGTCCTCACTCAGAGATGAGCGAAAGCGGGGAGCTGTTACCTCCTAAAGTGTGAAGGGACAAGAGGAGAGGGGAGCGGTATTACCGAATCGTGGAGGAGGCCGGAGCCACAGAGAAGAGGCCATGTGGCAGGAGCGCTGATTTTGGAGCGGGCAGGGGGAACACAGGTAGAGGTTCCTCTCTCCTGACCTCAATCTCCGGCCCGTGCCTTCCACTGGCAGATCCAACCAGGAGCCAGCTGGCAGGAACGTTAAGAGGACAGAGTCAGGGGAGGGCAGGCTCCCAGGCTGCACAGCAGAGCATACAGAATAAGGAATATACCCCTCTCCCAGATGCCGAGGTCATGCTTTCCCCCTTTACCTCAAAAGCCCCTTATCTGGGGTACGGTCGCTTTGGAAATGAGCTCAGCCGTTTCCTACGAATTTAAACAGACGTTTTCCACATGACCCATTGGTCCTATGCCCAAGCAGTTACCCAAGAAAGGTGAAAAGTCACACAAAACCCGTGCACGAAGGTTTAGAGCGCCTTCCTTCAGAATTCCCCCAAACTGGAAGTGACCCAAATCCATACAATGGCATTCTACTCAGTAATAAAAAAAAAAAAAAAAGAATGAGTCGCTGATACATGTAAAACATAGAAAACGTAGATGAATTTCAAATGTGTTCTGTTAAATGCGAAAAGCCAGACTTAAAAGGCTGGCTACATAATTTTTTTTTTATGGCTGAATAATATTCTATCATATATACATGATATATTCTATCACATAGAATATATAGAGATAGATATAGATAGATAATATAGATAGATAGATAGATATACAGATAGATAAGATAGATAGATGATAGATAGATAGATAGATAGATAGATAGATGTGTGTGTTTTTTATTTTAGCCATTCTGACAGGCGTGAAGTGATCTCTCATTGTGGTTCGGATTTGCTCGTCCCTGATGATGAGGGCTATTGAGCGTCTTTTCATGTGTCTGTTGGCCGTCTGGGTGTCTTCTTTGCAGAAATGGAATAGTATTCAGCCATAAAAAAGAACGGAATCTTGCCATTTGCAGCAGCTTGGATGGAGCGAGAGAGTGTAAGCCTCAGGGAAATACGTCAATCAGAGAGAAATAAACACCATATGATTTCACTCGTATGTGGAATTTAAGAAACAAAACAAAGGAGGAAGGAAAAGAAAGACACAAGCCCAAACACGGACTCTTAACCGTAGACTCTTAACGCACAGATGGTTACCAGAAGGAAGGAGGGTGGCCAGATGGGTGAAATATGTGAAGGGGATTAAGAGTACACTTATCTTGATGAGCACTGAGTAATGCACACAATTCTTGAATCAACCTGAAGCTCATATAACGTTGTATGTTATATCGTATGCTAGTATAATATAGTGGTGATATACTAGTAATATACTAATATAGTAGTATATAGTAATATACGATACCATAATATAGTATGCTATACTAGAATTAAAATTGAAAACACCACTAAACCACATGCTCTATAAAACAATACGACATTCTGGAAAAGACAAACTGTAAGTACAGAAATCACATCAGTGGCTGGCAGAGCCTGGGGCGGGGAGAAGGGTTGGCTATAAAGGATGCAACAGAATTGGGGCGGGGGGAATGACAAAGCTTCTTATATATCAATCGTTGCGGTGACAAGTGGCTACGTGCCCGTCAAAATGCATGGAACCCTATACTGAAAGGGGCGACTCTTACCATTATATAAATAATCAATCCCTCAAGGAACCTGATTTAGCAACAGAAACAGCCGTCCCCACATCCCCGGTTTCGATGCAGAGACCACTACTAAAATAGAATACATCTTGGGAGAAGTGCTTTATATTCTCACCAGGAGGTTCTCGAAACCCACCTGTGTCCATAATTTCACCTCCGGTCGTCCCTCCTGGTGTTCAAAGGGAAGAAATAACTTCCGGCTGCTTTGAAAGGGAAATGTTTCCTCAGGGGTTCAACATTCTTCCTGTCTCCACTCCTCCCATTAGCCCTTCTTGTCCTCCTCAGCTCAGTATTCTTTTCACCAGCTGATTTCCTTCCACATGCAGAAATCCGGGCTCTCCCTTCATGCCACAACCCGCTCCAATTTCTGCCCCGCTCCTCTGCCCCTTCACTACAAATACCCTAAGAGGTGACCTACACCAGCCTTCTCCATGGCCTCGCTTCGAATTCACTCTTTAAAATGAAATGAAAATGCCAAACAATAACCCAACGAGCCCCATGGTTTCCGAACCCAAACTCAACAGATGTTAGCACTTTGCTATATCCGCTCAAGAGGATCTTTAAAAACCACCACCACCCCCAAAAACAACAACAGAAAACACATCACCTGCAGAATGGAACTTCCCAGTTCTGTTACTCTTCACGCTGCCGAGGAAACCTCTATTCTAAGTGTGATAAGTATCATTTCCTCGATGGGTTTATATTTTACGGCATCTACATGTGTCCATAAATGATATGTAGCGTTGTACAGTGTGTACTTCAACTTTATACAACTGATATCATACTGTACGTACCCTTGTTATTTACATCTTTAATGGCTCCTGCTTCGCATCTTCCCTCGTGTTTTGTTTTGTTTTTTCCCTTTATTGTTGGACGACGTTCTTTCCTAATTCTTTCAAAATAATCTGTGGCCAAGAACTTTATAATTTCTGGCATGTCAGAATATTCCATATTGTCTACGCACTTAAATTATACTGTTTCTGGACACCGAATTATGTTAGGAAGCTATTTATCCCACACGATTGAATGTATGGCCCAACTCCCTCTCTGCCTCCGGGGCAGCCAAAGCTACTCAGCATCCGGTTCTGGTTTTGTTACAACAGTGCCCCATCGGGCCTTTCTCGGGGTTAGAGATTTTCCTCTCTGCCCTTGCCATTCTGAAATTCCACTTGCCCAGGTGATAGTCTTTCCCCACATTATCCTGTTCTTTACATTCGAAGACGTGCCCTTCTTTAATTTGGGAAAAGGTTCACCCTCTCGTTGCCTGAGGATTTCTTCCCCCCGCATTCTCACTGTTCACTTCTTCCGAAACTCCTATTAGGTCCACCCTGGACCTTCTCCATCTGTCTTCCATTT
>NW_024412439.1:4131734-4227729 GCF_014898765.1 Herpailurus yagouaroundi | reverse complement strand
AAGTTTGACAATCAGGCTCAATTCCGAGATCTTCATGAGCAGAATGTTCTCCTGCACTTCTCTGGGGACTGTTGTTCTCTTCCTGTTGGGTTAACCCTGTTTTCTCTGCACTAGGTAGCTGGCTCTCCCTCTCGGGATATGAGCGTTCCGTAAGTGTGTGATTGTCCCCAAGTCTCTATGCAAATGCCCGAGCTCAGGCTTCTTTGTGAGGGGAAATGATGGGACCCACTGCCCCCTGGAAGGTTCCAGGGATGGTTCTTCCCCATGCAGATGCTCTCTGTCGGTTCTGGGTGTTACCACCATCTAGGCACCGGGCACTCTCTCTCCTTGGCACTCCGGGACATATCTTCCTGTCCTCACTCCCTCACCCAAAGTTCTGTGTGTTGGCGGAGGTGGTGATGCCCGATGAGGAAGGGATACCCCCTTGGCTCTTTCATTCTATCCCCCGCGGTCCTGGTACTCTTGATGTCCAAACCTCCGGATTGCCCCTTCCGCGTGTCACTGTTCTACCGTGTTTAGAAATGTGACTCTCCAGGGGCGCCTGGGTGGCTCAGTCAGTTACACGTCCGACTTCAGCTCAGGTCACGATCTTGGATTTCAAGAGTTCGAGCCCCAGCATTGAGCTCTGCGCTGACCGCTCGGAGCCTGGAGCCTGCTTTAGATTCTGTGCCTCCCTCTCTCTCTCTGCCTCTCCCCCACTCATGCCCTCTTTCTCTCTCTCTCTCTCTCTCTCTCTGTCTCTCTCGAAAATAAATAAACTTTTTTTTTTTTAAATATGGCTCTCCTGTCCGAACTGAACTCACCTGCTTTTTTTTTTTTTTTTTTTCACATTTCAGGGATTCAAAATAGCTTAGTCTGGAAAGCTCAACAATTTTGTTTCACTTTCCAAACTATTAGGGATTGGGCATCCTTTTGCTCTAATGCCTAGAGATTGGGACAAAAGGGAAAGGCCTGAAGCATGTGCTCATTCTATCATCTTGAATCATAATTCTGTATATTAACTTTATAAGTGACACCTCCACAACTTGCTCTATTAAAGTAAAAGGATTTTTTTTTCTCTTGAATCATTTTAGCATACCCTCGTGAGGAATGTGTGTGTGTGTGTGCGTGTGTGTGTATGCGTATGTGTGCGTGTGTGTGTGTATCTTATCTTTCACATTTCTTGGTTAGCACTTCCAGAACTATTTAGCATTGCAGTGCTCACGGTGGGTGGCCTGCCCAACCCCCTCATGTTACCAGCAACTCTGTCCCCCCTCCTCATTATCCAAAATGGAAACCCCAGGCGTCTTCACCCCTGAACACAGTTGGTCAGACTGCCGAAGGACCCGAACAAGTTGCACGAATCAGAGCCTCTGTTCCAGAAATTTGAAAAAACAATCACACAGACACACAGTTAAAGCTCCCATAAGTGAAATGAAGATCAATGCCAAGGAGCTGGAAGAGGCTGAGTTCTGAAGGATGATACCTTGCTGGAAAATGGAGTTGTGGTCTAGGTTGGAAGGAGACATGTGAGGGCCTTGAGAAGGAGACAACCTACCACAGTGGAGGGGCTGACTGAGGGTCAGAGGTCTAGAGGGTAGAGCCCCAGGGAGAATGCTTTCCTTCTCCTCCTTTTCCTTTCCCTCCTCATCTCCATTGCTACGTCTGTACCCTATGCGACTCCAAGTAACTTACAGACGCCAACCCACTGAGGTGAGGAAGAAAAGCTGGGGAGGAGCCATCACCAGCAGGATGGAGAAGCCATCTTAATGATTGTGGTTCCCATCCTGAGAATAGAAGGGAGTCAATAAAGTTACAAAGAACAGTAACATGAACAGATGTGCAGATTAGGGGCCCCCGGGTGGCTCAGCCGGTTGAGCGTCCGACTTTGGCTCAGGTCATGATCTCCGGGTTCGTGGGTTCAAGCTCCACATCGGGCTCCGTGCTGACGGCTTGGAGCCTGGAGCCTGCTTCGGGTTCTGTGTCTCCTTATCTCTCTGCCCCTACCCCGCTCGCACTTTGTCTCACTCTGTCTCTCAAAAATAAACACATGAAAAAAAAAATTTTTTTTTAAAGATGTGCAGGTGAAAGGAACATTTTGACCCGATGGCAGAGAATAAGAAGAAGTTCAGTGGGAGAACATGTTTATGGTAAGTCAGGAATGTGAATGAATCCTACAAGAATGTCTTTCGGGACCTAACTGAGATGATTTTTTGTCCCCTTTGGTTAGTAACATATTAAAAATACATACATATTTTGTAAATCTAGAGGAAAACCTACTTGGTCATGTGGGATATTTTATTCACTGAAAGAACCTCTTTCTCCAGTTTCACATTGAAGGTTAACCTAACTTTTGAAGCAGATTAGGTTAGCTTTCCTTCTTTACCTCTGCCCAGAAGCAATTTAAATTTTTTTTTCTTAACATTTTTATTTATTTTTGAGACGGAGAGAGACAGAGCGTGAACGGGGGAGGGGCAGAGAGAGAGGGAGACACAGAATCGGAAGCAGGCTCCAGGCTCTGAGCCATCAGCCCAGAGCCCGACGCGGGGCTCGAACTCATGAACCGTGAGATCGTGACCTGAGCCAAAGTCGGACGCTCAACCGACTGAGCCACCCAGGCACCCCCAGAAGCAATTTAAATGGCAGAAATTTCATAAAGTCTTGCAAAGAGTTTATCCATGAAACTGCCTAAGACTAGATATTTGGGGGAAAATAGTTCTTGGAAAACCTTGCTAATTTTTCTCTTCATTATCTTGTTTTCTCCCCCATGGTCAAGTGTACATTCTTTGTAAATGGCTCATTTAATCCAGATTATAAGCACAGAGCAAAATATACATTTCTCCCATTTCTTAATCCCCCCCTCTCTATGTACATGAATGTCTTCTCTCATCTTTAATTTGCATGCATTCTTTTTGCCGCCTTCACTAATCTTCCCCTGTTTATCTTGTTAATGTTTTCAAAGAAACCGGCTCTTAGAATTGTTTATTAACTATGCAGATTTTTTTCTGTCTTCAGTGTAGTAATTTCTGCTTACCTTCCTCTTCCTTATTTTAAGTTGTATTTCACCACCTTGAGTTGAATACATATTCATATCCGTTTCCCTTATCTAATTAACTGATTTAAAGCTATGCATTTTCCTGGGGTTACAGCCTTGACCATGACTCCTATTTTGAAATGCACTGCACTTAAGTGCCTTTTAAAATACAAAAGCGCCTGCTGCGTGTTTTGTTCTGTTTGTAATGTGGTGGGCCACATCGATTTTATTACTCTGCTTTAGTTCTTGATTTTTTTAGTCCCCACATTTTGTTCCAGGCTTAAAAATGTCCTAGACTGTGAAGCCCTTAGCTCTTCTGCCGTAGGAGTAAAGCAGAAATCTGAGTTCTTGTCTTCCTTTTCTACTTTTCTTCGTCTTCATCACATTATGCAGATCATGTCTTGGTGTCCACTTAATAAGACATCCCTTGGGAGTCATTGTGCCCCCCATCCTCCTAGCTCAGAGGTAAAACATCCTCTGCAGAGTAATATCCAGAAACACACCTTTTTCTCATCAGTTGCTCTTAAAGTGTGCTGAAACCCATGATTAAAATAGGTACCTTTTTTTTTTTTTTTTTAGGTTTCAATACTCAATATTCTAAGAATGAAGTGACATCAGAGAAGTAATTGCTAGAGTGCAAGATGTTGAAAAGGTGAATAATAAAAATCAGATGGAGTTCTTGGACGGGAAATCAGTTTACAGTTCAAACACAGGGCCTGGGTGGAGACACAGAACCAGGGAGAGAAATTAAAACATGTGAGAGTCAAGGGTAATGGTCCGAACAGCTTCAGAAAACGAGACTGAGGAAACAAGCAAAGATGAGGGTCCAGCAAGAAAGAAAGGCCAGAAGGACAGAGTCCTACTTTGTGGTTGGCCCACTGAAAGTCTTTGGCCCACCTGAAGCTATTAAAAGAATTGAGATTGCATGATGCATCCATTTGAGCCTGTTTGTTTCTGATGTGTCTTCTCATATTGGAACCTATACGCCATGTTGTAAGAAGCCTGTGCCATATGGAAAAGCCACACGGAGGTGTGCCTGTTGTCAACCTCAGCAGCACGCCCAGCCAGCCTTTGAAGGTGTCTTCTTGGCCATTCAGTGCAACTGGACCTTTAGTTGACCTCAGCCTCATCGGATATCTGTCTGCACCTACATAAATCTCCCCAAATGAGAATCCGGCTGAGTTCGGTCAAGCCAAAGAACCAGGAGAAATAATAATAAATTGCTCAACACCACTATGTTTTGGGGTAGTTTTTACATAGCGATGGATAACCGGAATGATCATCGATATTTCAATGACCCAAATAAATACCCTACTGAGGGATAAGTGCGTTTCCTACTTCTTTAGACTTATAATATCTTCCTTCAAGCTGTAAGTATACCTTGAATATTTCTGCTTTGATCCACGTTATGCTATTTATCGGTCAAGCAGCAATATCATTTCTACGTTCTTACTGAAGATAGAGACACCTCATTTTTATCCCTTTTGATCACCTAGTGGTAATTTGGGTGAATTTCCAGACTCTGGTTTTAGTAAACTGCTGAGGTTACTATTCAGCTGAGTTACCATTGATATTTATCAGCCGCATTTTACGTACTGTGATAGAGACTGTGGGCATCACAAAATAAGTGGGTTTCCTGCCCTCACAGACCCTTTAGCTTAAGAGTTTAGTTACAATATAAAGACATTATAATTCAAGGAAGCACGTGATGGGTACCCAACGCAAGAGGCACAAACAAAGTTACATTAAGGCTCGAAAGAGGGAGAAGGCTAGTATCATTCAGAAGACAGTAGAGAACAGGATTAAGCAGAGGCAGACCTAATTCGGTTCCTAGATCTGCCACTAACCCGGACAAGTTACGTAACCTTCTGCATTTATAATAGAGGGATAAACACACTTTATTAACCAATGTTCTTTTAATAACTATTTTAGCAACTAGATTTATAGGATTATGAGAATAAGATAAAAATGAGGAAAAGAAACTCATGCTTATCTCATAGAAGATGCTCTATTGGTGGTAGCTGGTGTTTTAATGATCATCACCCTCTAATTAGTGAGCTCTTAAGTGACTTAAGGCCAACAGCGTATTTGAGTTGGGCTTTTAATTTTTTTTCCACGTTTTTATTTATTTTTGGGACAGAGAGAGACAGAGCATGAACGGGGGAGGGGCAGAGAGAGAGGGAGACACAGAATCGGAAACAGGCTCCAGGCTCTGAGCCATCAGCCCAGAGCCTGACGCGGGGCTCGAACTCCCGGACCGCGAGATCGTGACCTGGCTGAAGTCGGACGCTTAACCGACTGCGCCACCCAGGCGCCTGAGTTGGGGCTTTTAAAAATGATGCTCTCGGGGCTTCTGGGTGGCTCAGTTGGTTGAGCATCCAACTCTTGATTTCGGCTCCGGTCAAGATCTCACGATTCATGAGACGGAGCCCCATGCTGGGCTCCGTGCTGGGCATCGTGCCTGTTTAAGATTCTTCCTCTCCCTCTCCCTCTGCCCCTCCTCTGCTCTCATGCATGCATTCTCTCTACCTAAAACAATTAAGAAATAAAAATAAAATAAAAAATAAAAATGGTGTTCTTACCTCACACCGTGTACAAAAATTAACTCATCATCCATCAAAATGGATCCAAGCTCTAAATGTAAGAGCCAAAACTGTAAAGTTCCAAGAAAAAAATGCGGGTGTAAATCGTGTGACCTTGGATTTGGCAATCAATGGATGGATTCTTCAATGTGAAGGCAGAAAAGCACAAGCAACAAAAGAAAAAAAACTTCTATGTTGAACTTCATCCAAATGAAAGACTTTTGCGCTTCAAAACTAAAGAACACTATCAAGAAAGGGAAAACCACAAGCCAAAGAATGGGAGAAAATATTTGCAAATTATATACAGGATAAGGGGCTTGTATTTGAATATATACAAAAACACTCAATCATAAAAAGAAAAAGAAATCAATTAAAATGGACAGAGCATATGAATAGACATTCCTCCGAAGACGATATAAAAATAACCGAGAAGCGTAAGAAAAGATGCTCGACATCATTGGCCCTCAGGGAAATGCAAATCGGTGAGATAACACTTCACACACACTAGGATGATTGTAATCAAGGAGTCAGATGATGACAGGTATTGGTGGGAATGTGAAGAAATTAGGACCCTTACACCCTGCCGGAAGAGACGTAAAATTGTGCAGACATTTCCGAAAACAGAGTGTCAGGTTCTCAAACGGTTAACACCTGCTGGAATATTATGCAGCCGTGAAAAGCAATGACGTACTGAGACATGCTACACTATGAATGAATGACCCATGCATTACGTGAGTTATATCTCAGCAAAGATGTAGCCAAAAAACGATGTTCAACGTTCCAGCATATGGCGGTGAGGATGGGTGGGAGAAGGGGGGGAACGCAGAGAATCCAGGCAGAGAACAGGGTGGGTGACGATGCAGAGGGTGCAACATTATCAAAGCCTGACGTGATATCGACTGTAGGGCAGATCATTGGAAATTAGTTTCAGGCCAGGCAATACGATAGAGGGCCAAAACAGTCACTAAAGATTGTGCCCACAAATGATCCAGCAACAACGGGTCGGGGAAGGAACCAGTGTAGTGGCAATGGAGAGGATCGGACACACCCAAGAAACGTTGTGGTTGAGTTAGTAGGCCATGAGCTTTGTCTGCTGAATGGGATTTTCAGTGTATGAGAGACTCAAATATGACTGTATAGCTTTGAGTCTATGAGTAGAAAAACTGACATTGAGCTGGTAGGAATCAAAAGTCAGGAAAAGAAGCTGCTTTGGTAGAGCATGTGGCAATTGAGGTTTGGACACACAGACTCCAGAGGAGGAAGTGCAGAGAGGTAGGCAGAGACAGAACCCCGGAAAACACTTTTCATGCTCTAGCTGTGAAATGGGCCAGTGATGCTCACCTAACTCTAGTCGGGTTTTGGTATTTGGTTTTGCTATGGTTATGTGGTTTTGTGGGTGGTTCGGGGGGCAGGGGATGAGAGATGGGGAAGATTGACATTTATTATTTACTATGCATCAGACACTCTAAGTTTTTCTTTTTAATGTCAATTTATTTAAGAGAGAGACAGCGAGTGGAGAGAGAGGGAGACAGAGAATCACGAGCAGGCTCCCCGCTGCCCGCACGGAGCCCAATGCAGGACTCGAACTCACCACGAGATCATGACCTGAACCAAAACTAAGAGTCAGAGGCTTAACCAACTGAGCAACCCAGGGGCCCCTAAGTTTTTTGGGTTTTTTTGTTTTAGTGTGCATCGTCTTGTTTGCCTTACCACAACCCCTCGGAGTGCATACAACTTTTCTTAGTGTCAGAATTCGAAACCAGATCAATGTGGCTAATGATCAGGTCTACTTCCCTTGGCTGTAAGGCCCAAAGATGCGATGTAGCTGGGATTCTAGCCCAGGGTCTGGCATTCACAGGTGCTCAGCAAACCCCAGATGCGCAGCAACCTGCCGTCCACGGTTACTGACCTTGCCTCAAAGCCAGGGTTTGAATTTATCAACTAGCCTCTCTTCTGCTCTTACCCGACTTCTTTGGTATTGGCTGCATTAGCAGCTGGTACCTTAAAGCCTCATTTCTCTGCCGTGGGTAACTGCCATATCCGATGACTCCACTCCTTATACATCTGCACTGCCCCTTGTTTTTTTCTCCTTCCCTCCAACCCCACCAATATCCCTTTAGGCCTTTGCTGAACCAGTGGGGTTGAATAATGATAAATGTGCGTCGGATTTGAGGCTACGGTTAAATGCTTGCTGGGAATTTGGTGGAGGCCCACACACCCATCTCATTTATAACTTACGTCACTGGAGTCAAGACTGCTAAAAACAGAACGATTATGATTCCCCGCCGTCCTTTCCAGCTAATCTCAAACACAGGAGGGGAACACTAAAGAAGGCTCGTCTCCGCGAGCTTTTACAACAGTAAATTGTAGCTCATCAGAGCCAATTCTTCAAGCCACTTGCTTTAATCTAAACCAGGATTTCTCATCTCCCCTTTTATGATCCCATTCTGGGGCTCTGGAAAGAGATATAGCCGCACGCCCATCTGCTATCACTCTAATGAAAACAATCAGAGCCTGGTGATTATTAATCACCTGGCCTTATCATCCATTAAGGGAAAATCGTATTAACCGAAAGGCACATGTTTTGTTCCTGAGATAAAAACCGAAAGGAGAAGAAGGAAGCGAACTGCAACTCCAGTCGTGCTGGAATTCTGGAAACGAATTCTATCTCGGCAGTAGCTTCTTTAATTAAGTGCTCATAAGGAGTTGGGAATAAAATATTCGGCCCCCGATGCGGTTGCCGGGGTATGGTTCTCTTTTTGCCAGGGTAATTCTCATAGTTGAACATGAGTTTTGGAATTCCAAGAAAACCAGAGTAGCTCTAACCGGCTCTTAGACTGGTGTTCCGAAATCATTAGGCCCCCTACGTGGTACTCAGTTTGAATGGGACTCTCTGAGGACATCATGGCACAGCACCATTTAAATGCCTAGTTGGACCGAGTTGGAAGCTGTCCACGAAAGGAAAACACTGTATAAACCATTTAAGGATCATGGTTAGATGAGAAGGCGGGGAGATGAGTTACAGAGTCATTTTAGCAGGGTCTTTGACCATGACCTCAGGAATGTGGGCACTCGACTTTCAGGTTCAACGTGCATTGTGAAACTAGCGGATTCGGGGGGACAGGCATTGTCTCAAGGTGGTTCTACCTTTACAAAAGTCACCGACCCCAGACAGGAAACCCATGGTTGTTGGTGGCCAGCTGCCATGCTTTCTTCACCCCATGATTTGGGCAAACCAAGCCCCTGCTTAAAACCTGAGAATGTTTAAAATCCCTTCCACGCAGATTTCATTCAGGAAAGCTGCCAATGAGACCCAGTGAGACCCAATGGGACTCCATTTTTAGAAGGACTTCCCTAGGGAATGCAGTACACCTCCAGGCACAGAGATGTAGGTCCACACCCTATGCTCAGCTCTGTGTGAATTCCAGAAGGATTGTCTCTAGCCTGACACCAGCTTACCACTTGACATTATCATCCGTGTCTCACCCTTCAGTGAAAGGTTTTGACCTTAGGTATGGGAGAATTTAATATATTCTGGAAGAGCCAAAGATTTTGATTTATTTATTTATTTTTTCATTTCTTTGGCTCTAAATAACTCCCCTAAGTAAGATATCCAAATATTGCCTCTTCCTGTGGCTCACCCTTTACGTTTTAATTCACAACCTCTCTCGGCAGCCCTTGTTTAATATTTGGGTGACAATACGTTTCTCAACACTTAGAAATAAGTCCTCCAATGGCCTTGACGATGATAAAATATGGCTGCCAATACTGTGCAGGGTAGGATTTTCAGGCTCTCAAAAGACATCACAATTTTCCATTTCCAGAAACTGTGGGTAGAAAGTAGTGTGAAAGAGAGCCTCCTGATCCAACGTGTGAGCTGAGGACCGGTTCATGGCTTGGATTTATGAACTGTGAGCTGCCGCCCTTGAATGTCTGCATGGCCAGGGGTGAAGTCATCAGGAAGCAGGTGTGTGGCTCACTAACAGGTGTTTCCAAAGGAGCCTTTCAGTCCTGGCTCCAGCACTACCCAGAGTCAAGGGGCAAGGGATGTCGGACAGAGGAATCCTCAGTTCTGGTGTTAGATCAACACAAACGTTCCCCTAAAGGAAATGGCTGAGACCAAAAATCACCATCACGTGACTGGAAAAGTGATGTCAGAAAACTGACGTGGCTTTCAGGGTCGCAGGGTCTGAAGTCTGAGGATTGTATGAAAATTGGGAGACTTCAAACTCCAAAGAATGAATTCCTAAAAATGGGTCATTGCGTGGCTCTTCCTTCTCGGGGGGGGGGGGGGTTGGATGGGAATGTGGGAGAGGAGATAAAAGCTAGGAAGTAATGGGTGGGCCACCCAAGAAGAGAGCTGCAAGACACATATGGTTCTGTCTGCGAGCCTGTCTCTCTCCCATCCTCTGGTCCGTGGGGATGAAAGGGGCAGAGTCCACACCCCAGCTCCAGGCTTGGGCAGGTGACCTGTTGTCCAACCAGAATCCCCCCTGTCTTTTGCAGACTTAATGGAAAAGCGGTCCTCTTTCTGCCCGGTTGGTGGGCCACTTGGAAGTAAAACTCTATATATCCGGGGCCATTTTGGGCTACGTGAGGCCCTACCATGTGAGGAAGGCCAGCTTGATGGCAAAGGCAAAGAACTTAGAGCTGACAGAGAAAGGTCCTGAAGGCGTGGTTTGAGTTCATGGTCCCAGCCATGCCTATAGTCACCCTGGTTTAATTTCCATGAGCCCATGGAGGCCCTTCTTTGCATAATTCAATGTTTGCGAATAGAAGATGAAGACTTCACCATGTCTCCGACAGGCGAAAATGTCTTGGTAACTCATTAAAAATAACACATCCGGGGGTTATAGAAAGAAGGCAGGGGATCTGGGAATGGAACCCTGGCCATTTGGCCTCCCGTGGCATACTGGGTGAATATTATCACTTTTCTTTTGAATGTATCAGATTTTCTCACTTATCAACTCAAAGGGTGGACCAACGTCAACTCTGCAATGCCGTTATGTTATTGTGAAACCTGACGATCTTACAACCTAACACCATGTTAACTTGATCTAGGTGTAAGCTCTTCTCTACATTTATTGCCTGATTATATCGCCCACTTTAAATGTGCTCATCTGTAGAAGGAGTAAAAAAAAAAAAAATGACCTTGTAAGGTTAGCAGGGCATCACCTTTTATCCGTGACTGATTCCGCCTTGTGATGGTCAACAGGAGAAAAACAAGTCGGGGCCAGAATTCTCTGCAGACAAATACGGTCGTTCCAGGGAGCTTTCCTGGCTGTCTCTCACTGGGCTTCTGTGTTCAGAGGAAAAAGACACATTGTCAGTCTGAAGCTTACAGAGAATTCACGTCTGCGTGTCTCCCCAACTGCTGCCTCAAACCCTAGAATCCTGGAAATACTTCCTTATTGGATTAGTGGCAACTAAATGCCTCAAAATGAATAAAGGGACCCTAATAGGAAGTGTTCAAATGTAATTTGTGAAATGAAGATGCCCTGACTTCGTATCCCTCATAATTAGACATCTAGGGAGACAGAGCCTGGCTTTTGTTTTAATAACAAATAAAGCTCTGCTCAATTCCTCTTAACACCCTCGCGGGAGGAACTAAGCGAGCCTGTAGACCGGCAATCAGTGTGGACTCTCCTCCCCAAGTAGGTCTTTTCCCACCCATAAATCAGAGAAAACGAAATTTGCCATGTCTCTGCTTTAAGCTCGAAATGGGAGTAGAATTGCCGGTCAAAGACTGCCATTAAATGCCTCGATTTGTGAGCCCTTCAGGTTTGGTTTGGGGGGGGAGGGGGGAAGGTTAATTCAATTTTCTGCTGAGTGTTTTCTTTCTCCTCCGGGTTGGGCCTTGGAAAATCTGGCAGTTGGCTGTTGGTTGTTTTCAAGAATCCACCAGAACTTGAGGTAAGGAATCGCTGAATCCAACATGGAGTTATGTCTGACAACCAGATGCAACGAGAACACTTGAGCTCAAGAGTATTTATCTCCCCCGATCCCCGCTGCCAGGCCGTGGTTTGGCAAGGGCAGCGTGCCTCTACCTATGGCCATGAACCCTAAGGAGTGTCCCCTTCCCATGGATGCCACCGTCTAGGGGTGTGAGTGGCTTTGTCTTGCGAATAGTTACTGGTGGTTGGTTCACCATGCTCACACGGGCCCTTCATAAACCCTTACTGGACGTTTGGACCTCCACGTCAACACCCGTTAATGACGCAGAAAGCAGTTGTGATAGAAACTGAGGTGTGAGAAGTCCAGAGAGCCATCGATAGTATTTTCCCCACTGCCAAAGCAAATCATACACGTAGCCCTTCCCTTTTGGTCTCCTGTATCTGTACTCAGCATCATCAAAGATAGTTTTTCCTGATCCCGTGTGGTTTCATTCCCAACACACCTGTGAACACACATATACACACCTGATTGAAAGCTGATTCCCCGCACCAGGATTTTCCATGACTCTGCCCACCTCTCCTGTTTCCCATAACACCACTGACGTCAAAGGTCAAAGCCCTGTCTATCCTTGCTCTTCCCAAACTTTACTTCAGGTCTTCTTCCTGTGGACCCACCCACGTTGCTCCAAGATCCTGCCTTTGCCTAGAAAGCAAGCCTACAGGTCTCAGGACCCGAAGGCCACAGGCAACCGACACAGTGGACTGTGGAAGGGTGATGTGGCTGTACCAGGGAGCATGAATAGCACAGTGCCAGGGCAAGGAGGGAGGTAAGTGAGGCAGGAGCCATAGAGACATGTCAGATCAGTGGCCCAAGGAAGGGGTTCTATGAGAAGTGCCTCTGGGACTCTTGAATGCCATCTAGAAGTCATCCTGAGCAAAAGGGTGAAGACAGTGTCTTATTATGAAAAGTGATGTCCAGATAGGCTTACTTTGGGGGGCCAGGAAATCAGATGCCCCCCAGAGGTTGTGGTCTGTAAAAGAATAAAACGAGAAGGGGGGAGGAAAGGCACCTGAAGAGATGCTCCAAGAGCATGGTTTAGGATTGGGAATGGAGATAAGCCCTATTCTCCATCCCCTGAAATTGTTAGCCATGGAATCTTACTCTTAAAAAGCTTGCCTGCATTGACAACGATGGTCTTCTGTTCGATTCCCTTGGCCTCACCAGCACGTTCCTTTTAGAGGCAACTTGGGCTGCACAGTGGAATCATCCCAGTGGGCAGATTTAGAAATAGGGATACCCAGTCCTTATCCCTCCTACTTCCAGATTTTCATTTAATCGGTCTAGCTCATAGCCTCAGGCATCTGGGATGTTAAAAGCTTCTCCCGAGGTGATTCTAACATGCAGCCAAAGTTGAGAATCACGGCTTTAGAAAATGTCCACCAGACTTCACCTGGGCCATTAAGGAAAAGGGTTTCTTAGCCATCTTCAGGTCGGTGAGAATGAGAACAGGCACTACCATAATGCTGGAGCTGGACATAGTGGCAAAAGGATCAAAATGAGCTGCGCCACAGAGGAAATACAGAGAACGATAATATCTGAAGGACGTTTGGTGATGCTCTTTCCCATCTGGCCAGCCTGTGTTCCTTCTGAGCAGTGGTCCTCAAACCTTAACAGCCTCAGAATCATCTGGAGGGGTTAGAGCTTGTTAAAACACAGACTGCTGGGGCCCTCCCCAGGAGTTTCCAATTTGGTAGGTTGGCTGGGTCCTTGGAACTTGCATTTTTGACACATTCCCAGATGGTACTGATGTTGTCAGTCCAGCGACTCCACTTTGAGAAGGATTGCCCTAGAGAGAGTTCTTCTCCATTCATCCCTCAGTCATTCTAGTTTTCATGCGGTGAAGACAGCAGTGCCTTTAGAGCCCCCACGACAGCCTTCCCATTCTGCGACCACACGCAGGGAAACATCAATCATCCTGGGTCAGAAAGGGCAGTACAATGTTATCTATTCCCCACCAGGTGCTTGCCCGAGGCCAGGGCAAACACTCATGGGGAACTTGGGTTTTAGCTGCTGTCATTAAAAAGTTTGGAACCTACACAGCAAGGAACGCCCATGTGTCAGCAAGAGCATTTCCCCCTATGATCACAAATGGTTTCCAGTTGTGAAGAAAGCTCAGGGGACATATGGAAAGAAAAATTGCCAAGTCCATGGCTACAGTCTCAGTCCTTTCCAAAATCAAACTGAAAAGAAAGCTAGAGAAATACTTTGGCCTCTCTCTACCCACTCTTGCGCTCCTCTTTGGAATAAGTGGACTTTTCCTGTCTTTCCCATTTCCAACATTTGCAAAGAAACTATCCCTTGAGACGTAAGTACAATATCTAGAGAGGTTTCAGGCACTTTTACTAATATATGACGAATCAATTTCTTCTTTCTTTTCTCACAAACACAAGCATCGCACCATTTGTTTTCTTAATCACTGCCTTTTCATTGTCTTACATCGAAACACATTTTGGAAATGGAAAACGGGCATTGCCCCAGCCTCTGCAGAAGAAAATGTTAACAGTGGAGCCAAAGACCTGACTTCTGTTGGGTTCTTCTACAGTCACCTCATTACAAAGGCTCAGCTTGGCCAAACAGATCCTTCAGTCCAGGTAAGGACCATGAGCTTTGGTTTGTTTCCACCCCCCACCCATGCCAAAGCTTTGGGACCATGGCGGACTGACTCTACGGCCGTGACTTGCAAATGGCAGGTTACATCTCTGGTTCCCTGGGGTATACAGTTCCCTGGTGCATGTGCAGACATACTCTGACCTCCTAGATCAGAGATAATGGACATAGGACCATAGAGGACAGGGATCTTTTCTCTCACAGCTTGGACTGACACCAGTAGGCATGATGGACTAGCCCAGTGTATCCTGAAATCTACTACACGAGACACTAATTCCACAAATGCTAGCTGTTGCTGGATATCATGGACACACAACTTTGGGAAACACTGAGTTTAAAGAAAGGTAGTCATATGGGTCTGTTTTTTTTTTTTTCAGGACCCCTCGGTACTCTTAATACACTAATGTGCACGGTGAATTTTCAAGAAGGGGGTTTATTGGACCATAGGAGACATATTTGATCTTAGGGAAAAAGTAAAGAGCTTCTCTTGAGACACTTCTGAGGAATTGTTCTGGGAAACAATAGTTAGACAATGTCTAGTCTCTTCTCACATAAATTCCACATTCCAAGTCTCAAGTCTCCACTACGTGGGAATGAGTCTTAACTACCCAACAAGACTCCGAGGTGGGGTTTGAGCCAACCATAACCATGTACCTATGACCTAAGGAGCAAAGCATTGGGAAGCCATTCAAATGTCCCTCCCACTCTGTCTCTGCCACCTTGCTGGGGTAAGAAAGTGATTCTGGTGAAGAAGAAAAACCAAGAGAGGACTTTAAAACACGGTTTCAACTTTTACAGGCATATTTTAAATATTTTCTTTCACTACCTTACATATAAAATATTTGAGTCAGAGTATTCTTGCCAAGAGAGCTCTGTGTTGGCTAGAGACCCCCTTGTAAAGGGGCCAATGCATCTTGGTAGGAATCACTTTTTCTGAAAGAACACCAGCCATTAATGGTGTACGTGGATATTCAACAAATAAGCCCAGAATCAGAGACTGTGTTACCTCCCCTACTAATTTCCCTCACTTGCTTCTTGTGCTATAATACACCATCTAGTCTGACATCAGAGCAAATCCATCAGTGGGGTATGTTTTTGTTATTAGTGACATTGTTCTCTAACATTTTACCTGCTTGAGTGTTCCAAAACTTTCCTGTGTAATCGTACTGTTACGTTAATTATAGATCACCATGCATTACATGATTTAATTATATATTCTATAACTTACAGTTAGAAAGTAAACGTTGTCGATGTTTGCCTATTATAGGGGAGAAACCAAGTCGGCATAAAGTTAAGTGATTATTGTAGGTCTCACGATTCCTTATCAGCCGGAGCCAGGATTTGAACAAAAATCCATCCGAAGCAAAAATCTACAAGCAAAAAAAGAGGGTGAAAGAAAAAGGGTGAAACCTGGAGTTGCCCTCCATAATTAATGGAATAAGATTGAGGAAGAGAAAAAAATCAAATGCTTAAGATAACTTCTTAAGGGGTGCCTGGATGGCTCAGTTGGCTAAATGTCTGACTCTTGACTTCGGCTCAGGTCATGATCTCACGATTCACGGGTTCGAGCCCTGCATTGGGCTCTGCATTGTCAGCGCGCAGCCTGCTTGGGGTTCTCTCTCTCTCTCTCTCTCTCTCTCTCTCAAAATAAATAAACAAACTTTTTAAAAGAAGGTCACTTCTTAAACGGTACCTCAAAACGCTTTTAACTTAACCCATCCTCAAAACCTGGAAAGAAATGGATTCTTGTAACCCCAAACACACAGTTAACGCACAAGAGCGGATGGAAAAAATCCACAGTGTTCATGACTTGCAAATAATCACATCTGAAGGATAACAGCTTTTACAGCAAATAAATAAACAGCCCTGTAGATAAAAATCTCACGCCACGGGGCTGGAACTCCTCAAATGTACACTTTTAAAAGATACACTCTAAACTCTTAGAATCAGGGGATTTGTTAAAACACACACACACACACACACACACACACACACACACACACACACACGCAGGATCTTTTGCAATGTTTATTTCTGGGCAGCCAACTTAATGAAAAAGAGAGAACTTTCCAGTTAGCGGAATGTAGTTCATCTTCAGGTATGGTTTGCAAAGCACCCTCATTTGTACCAATTAACTTCATTATTCTATTTGGAAGATTTCGCTCCCTCTCTGCACTCCAACCTTCTCTTAAGTTTTAACTCTGAGCGATCTTTACTGCCTTTTTTCTACTTAAGATTGCAATAATTTGTCATTGGTGTGCAGACACTTTCTTAACTATTCCTGTGTTACAAATAAAAGGACCAGTATTGCTCGGAGGTTATCTCTGGGGTCCCGCAAAGCCAAGCACTATAAAATGGTTAGACATTAAAGATACGAAGAAACCCCCATAAAACAACACATAAAAATGTGTCTTGCCTCACCATTTATATGGAAAGATGGTATAGTTCAATCTTTCAAGCCAACGACTATTTTAGAATTAAAGTTTCAATCAGAGGGGCGCCTGGGTGGCGCAGTCGGTTAAGCGTCCGACTTCAGCCAGGTCACGATCTCGCGGTCCGTGAGTTCGAGCCCCGCGTCAGGCTCTGGGCTGATGGCTCGGAGCCTGGAGCCTGTTTCCGATTCTGTGTCTCCCTCTCTCTCTGCCCCTCCCCCGTTCATGCTCTGTCTCTCTCTGTCCCAAAAATAAATAAACGTTGAAAAAAAAAAATTTGAAGTTTCAATCAGAACAGGAATGGGGTAGGTGGGGGGAGTTTCACCCTTTCTCTTTGACCCTCTTTTTCTTTTTGCTTGTAAGCTCCTGAGGTAAAAATTGTGTGCTGCGTCGGCTTTCCCATTGGCCTTTTGATATCTCTCTCTCCTCTCTCTCTCTCTCTCTCTCTCTCTCTCTCTCTCTGTCACACACACACACACACACACACACACACACACTACCAGCCAAATCTGCCTTTTCTAGCTCATGTTCTTTTACTAAAAATAAAATAAAATAAAAACTTCGTCAGACATCTCTCTCTCGGAGAAACCACCTTTATTTGTTCGTTTAGGCAGACTTATAACTAGAAAAAACCCGAGCCATGCAGCTCTGTTCATACTCAGTAAAAGAGCTGTTGACTTAACCATCCAAGGGAGAGGATCCTTTTCTAAAAGACCACATTTCACTACAGGCATAAAAGGTGGTCACGCAATCATTCCGGCCAAGGGCATGAGTTGAGCTCTGCCGAGCAGCACCTGGGGTGACCACCAAAAGAACAGTGAAGAATGACATCCCCGGCTACGTAAGAAACCAAAGTCCAGGTGTCACGGTTTTGCTTTTTTTTTTTTTAATTTTCTTTTTAAAGTTTTATTTTAGCGGAGGGAGACAAATGCTGATGCTTCTTGGGATCACCGCCCGGATAAACTTCTCGCATTTGAATCCTTGTATCCCCAGAAACCCAGACAAAGACAGGTGCCCACACTGACATTAAAAAAAAAAAAAAAAAAAAAGGCAGACATCAGAAATTCTAGATTCATCACAAGATCCTAAAAGTGCTCCATTGTGGCGCCTGGGTGGCGCAGTCGGTTAAGCCTCCGACTTCAGCCAGGTCACGATCTCGAGGTCCGTGAGTTCGAGCCCCGTGTCGGGCTCTGGGCTGATGGCTCAGAGCCTGGAGCCTGTTTACGATTCTGTGTCTCCCTCTCTCTCTGCCCCTCCCCCGTTCATGCTCTGTCTGTCTCTGTCCCAAAAATAAATAAACGTTGAAAAAAAAATTAAAAAAAATAAAATAAAATAAAAGTGCTCCATTGTCAATGACCCCATTTTGGGGGGCCCAAACTTGTCAGGACAGGTGCCACGAAACACGAAACTCTGCAGGAACTAGATACTACTCTGTGGATTCCCAAGACCAATCTTCTGAGCCATGCTTCATCCAGACGATCAGACGGGAAGAACGCGTCTCTCCGTCCGTTAGGAGAAACCTAAATGACACTGATCCATGAAAGCCAGCTCGGTCTTAACAAGTGATCAAGATCCTGGCCAGGATGACCTCATTTGTGCCAGGTAAATGTTCTGACAGTGGGGCTCTGTGAAGGGTTTTATGTGGGGATGTGTAGAGTGCATTCAGGTATGAAAACTATCAGGTATTCAGAAGGGGGTGACTGGTCGAGCTCTGCGAAATGTTCTCCGGGAGCCCTTGGAGAGTCAGGAACCAGAACTTCTCCACCTGCCTCTGGTTTGCCTTTCAGTCTGAGCAAAGCCAGTCATAAGCAGCTGGACAAGGTAAGTGCCTAAGAGACCCAGGAGACTCAGAACCCAGGACGCGAATGGAGGTAAATGGTGTCAGAGGAGACCCTGTAGAATCCTTCGAGAAGGAAAAATGTGGTCTGACAGGAATGAACAGGTGGAGGCTGGGGTAGTTTCAACCGGCTCCCAAAATGACAGGTGATGGAGGAAGGCAGATTAAGACTGTGTGACAGACTTGGGACATTCACGTGGCTTCAGAAATCCTTTGGATATTTGCAGAATGGAAAGAAAGTCAATGTGGCAGGGAAAGGGGAAAGGGAGGGAAACTGATAGACAATGAGGTGACAAAGTAAGACAAGAGCCAGACCATTTAAGGACTTGTAAGCCACGGGCAAAGAGTTTTAACCCCTTTCTAATCACAATGGAAGGGCATGGAATGGTTTTAGATAGAAGAGGAATATGCTGAGATTTGAATTTCAGGACACCATTGTGGCAACTGGAAGGCGTGTGGGATCATTTCTCAAACATACTAGAAACTATGCTGGATGCTCTCCATGCATTATTTCATATCATCGCCATGAGACCCTTCTTTGATTACCCCTGTGGTGCAGAGAGGGTGTGTCTAGACCCGGGTCAGTTACTGGTAAGTAATGGAGGTAGGATGTGAATCTAGATATAGCTAATCTCAAAGTCTGAGCTCTAACTCAGGATACTCTTGAGAAGCTCTACATAAATTCTCTCTCTCGACTCATCGCCCCCATGCTTGTCAATGTCTTCGTGGGCCCAGTAAGTTATATCATAGGACACCCCATCTGCTCCATGGTTGCCCAGTGTAAATTTGGGGTACTTCTGACATGGAGCTTTGTTTTGGGGCCCCAGCTGCCTAGAGCTGAGGTGTGCCTTCTACCCATGACTCTATTATACCTGTTTATAAGTTGTACTATATTCTTACAGTGCTTTGGGGGCAGGTTGGACAGACAACAGAACGTAGCCTAAGGCCAATGTAACCTGGCGTCCTCGAGCTTCTGGAATCTCTTTTCACAGACGCAGGCTGCTGCTAGGCTTTTGAAAGAGACCTTAGCAATGTCCTTGCAAAATTCTCTCAGGGTCTTAAGTGGTTCCTTAAATGGACGTTGGCCTGCACAAAACTTCCTTTGGGGGAAAAGAAAATGAAGGATTGAAGTGCATCTTGGGACGTCTATCCCTGCTTCCTACCACCTTGATTTTTCTCGTCTGTTACCGTCAAGGATGAATCTGTCCTCGCATCTCTGGAAGTGATTCAGGACTTTTGTGTTATAGGGCAGGATCTTCTTCTTTTATGTTTATTCTTGAGAGAGAGATAGCGACAGAGCGTGAGCAGGGAGGGGGAGGCAGAGAGAGAGAGGGAGACCCAGAATCCGAAGCAGGCTCCAGGCTCTGAGCTGTCAGCGCAGAGCCCGACCCGGGGCTCGAACGCTCGAAACACGAGATCACGACCCGAGCCGAAGTCAGACGCTTAACCGACGGAGCCACCCACGCGCCCTATATTTTCATTTTGTATTTACAGAAACACTCCTCTCACCCAGGGCCACCGGAAATAAGCCAGCCCCAGCTCCAAGCTCTAAGACCCTGCGCATAGCCCACCACATCCCAGATGCTCTCATTTACTGTCCTGTCGATTTTTCCTCATATCCCTCACAAGTTTCATTGCCTGCAAGAATCTAAGCAAACGGAGACAGCTTCCTGGCTCACGAAAGTTCCCCCAGTGGTGAACCATTACATTGTTCCTACCGTGTTCTCCCTTCATCCCGTAAAAGGGTCTGCCCCCTGCTCACAAGTGATAAACCTGTGACCGGAACAGAGCCATTCAGTGTCCCACCCCCGACCCCTTGCTACCGTTGAAGGCATGAATGGCTGATTCAAGCTTGGCCAATCCAAGTTCCTTCTGGAATTTTTTTCTTTTTTTTTTTTCCAGGGAAACCAGAAGAAAGAAGTCTGTTCCCTCTCCAGACGTGGAGGTGTTAAAATATACACTGGGATCCGCTGGACGCCCTATAACCCGCCATGCAGTTTTGTGGCGTTTTGACCAGCGTAGCCACGGGCAGAAGGAAGCAGAGAGGTAAAACAGACGGGCTGGTGAGTAGTGGTTACTACCCTTTCTCTGGGTTTGTTCACGGGAGACACTAGACTTCTCTCGCTTCTTTTAACTACTTTAATGCTGAGGAGCGTTATGCACGGGATGACATCACCTTGCGCGGGATGACAAAATAAATACGTACATAAATAAAGAGAGAGTAGGAAGAAACATCTCTCTGTGATGAGGCACCATGGCCAATAGAAGCGACCATTTATAATCTGACCCCAGGGGAGATCCAGGAAGGGAACAGGAGAGCTGAGGTAATTCTATAGTCCAGTCCTGGATGTTTATAACACCCACCCTGAATCTCGGCCGAAAGTTTTCTGTTCAATGGATTCTGTCGAAGTAAGGGGCGGAATAATAGGTTTTAGAAATATTGCAATTCAAATGGTGACGTGGTTTTTTTTTGTTTTTTTTGTTTTTTTTTTTTAGGCTCAGGTTATGAAGAACCACGTGGTGAATTCTAGATAAATCGAGTGTTTGTTAAAAGGGCCAACCGTATCAAATTTGCAATTTCTGCCGACATTCTAAAGTTATTTTCTGCGGCGGATACAGGTTTCGATTCTAAATGCAGACACTTGAGTCAACAGAGACTTCCATTTTTTTCTTTCTCTTTCCCATTTTTCTCCGGCTGCCACCTCATTTCGCCTTCGTTCTATTGTTTGAATTAGTTGTCCCCCACTTGCCATGTCTTCAGGACTGGCCATATCCCCGATCCTCAGAAAGGAGGGCTCCAGCCCTCAAGCTTGTATGCCAGGAACTGGAAAGGCAGATCTGTGAGTTAATGGGCTCCCTCCTGACCCATGAGTCTACCCAAAGCTTGGTCCTCCCGGAATGGGGGCTCTGCCCCGCACTTGTCAATCCCCCCACAGGAAAGGAGTCGCTTTGGTAAATTCCAGTCCGGCAGCTGGACCCTTGCTACCGGCCCCCCCTCGCTACCTCCAGAGCTCTCCAATATTGCCTTCTCTGGATGGGCTCCCTCCCACCGGACAGATCACGTGAGCACACCTTGCTGGAACCCACTCGCCGCCTGTCTTCTCCCACTGTGCTGTGCAATCCTTGCTTGCTCGTGTCGGACGTCTTCTCCCCTGTCCACCCTCAGCTGACCCCTCTCTGTCTCATCCAGGCCCATACTGTGGCCCCTCTTCCTGCAGCTAATATTTCCCTGACTTTATATACAGTAAAACCTTGGTCTGTGAGCATAATTCATCCCAGAAACATGCCTGTCATCCAAGGCACTTGCATATCGAAGCGAATTCCCCCCCAAGAAATCATGGAAAGTCAGGTGATTTGTTCCAACACCCCCCCCCCAATATTCAAGTAAAATGATTACATGATTTTTGTAAATGATTACAATACTGTAATATGATGCAAAGTAATAAAATACGAACTATACAGAAAAATAGACAAATTCACCCGCACTCACCTTCGAAAGCCTTCGTGGCTGCTGTGTGGGGGACAAGAGAGAGGAGGGTTACTGTGTAGGATGACATTCACTATCACTAATGGAATCACTGCTATCCGTTGACTAAATGGAACCTTTTTCTGCATGGGGGGCCATTGTATATACTCGCAGGGATGTTGACTACAGTATTGTATTAATAAATTCTTGTCGTATACTGTATTTAATGTAACTGGCATTAAGGCAGCAGAGGGAAGGGTCTATGTCTGTAGGCAGCCTGACCTAGAATGGAGCAAAACATTCCTAAGCTCACTCTTGGATGGAAAAGCAAAGGACTGTCCAGAGGTGCTTGGAAGTGACAAAAAAAGTATACTAGTGCCAGTGTGGGCACCTTCCAACGTTCCGAAAAATCACTGATTTCCGCCAAACACCATGCCCTGAGACCAAGCATCCAAGCCTGGGAGACAATTGCCCACAATCTCACAGCAAAAGAGAGAAAGAGAGAGAGAGAGAGAGAGAAAGAGAAGAACCATTGGCTCAGTTGTGATCATGTGACGTTCAACATCGCGTACTACTCAGATGACAAGACATCGCTCATATATCAAGTTAAAATTTATTAGAAATGTTTGCTCCTCTTGTGGAACATTCGGAGAACAAGTTATTCACAATCCAAGGTTTTACTGTATTTTGTTCTCTCAATCCCACCGCCCAAGTTTTTTGGACCTGTGTACGTTTCTACCATCCGCCTGATCCCAAAATAGCAACATCCCTCGGGTATTTCTAATCTAGTATCTAGCTCCTTGTCCCCATATAGAACGGATGTTTTACGCTCCTTTTTTTATTAGTATAATTTCCTGAGTATATGATTCCCATATACTTTGGCATGTCAATATCCAAGGTGATTTTTCTTCTAATTCTTCTAAACTTTATATTGAACTTTGCCAAGAACTTGTAATTCATATTGTACGATATATATCAACCCTATGTCACCCCTTTAAGACCTTTTTATAGCTTCTGTGCTATACTTGTGTTTTTCACGTAATCTCTCTGTGCATAACTTTATTTCCCCCTCGTTAAGGGTTTTCCTTTTTCAGTATCCTGCCATGCTTGCCAAATTTTCCATTTCATAAATTCCACCTCCTTTTGCAAAGGACTCCTATGCTTCAGCGTTTCATTTTAGACCGATAGAATTTAAATTTTCTTGGAATGTTAAAATTCACAGAGAATCTTGTCCTTTCCTTTCTTTCTTTTTTTTTTTTTTAATTTTTTTTTCAACGTTTATTTATTTTTGGGACAGAGAGAGACAGAGCATGAACGGGGGAGGGGCAGAGAGAGAGGGAGACACAGAATCGGAAACAGGCTCCAGGCTCCGAGCCATCAGCCCAGAGCCTGACGCGGGGCTCGAACTCACGGACCGCGAGATCGTGACCTGGCTGAAGTCGGACGCTCAACCGACTGCGCCACCCAGGCGCCCCTCCTTTCTTTCTTTTTAAAAAAATGCTTATTTATTCATTTTGAGAGAGAGAGAGAGAGCATGAGTGGAGAGGGGCAGAGAGAGAAGGAGAAAGAGAATCTCAAGCAGGCTCCGCACTGTCAGCATGGAGCCCGATTTGGGGCTTGAACTCACAAACCGTGAGATCATGACCTGAGCCTAAATTAAGAGTCGGATGCTGAACCAACTGAGCCACCCAGGCACCCCTCCCTCAGGCCATGATCTCACAATCTGTGGGTTCGAGCCCCACGTCGATCTCTGCTGATAGCTCAGACCCTGGAGCCTGCTTCGGATTCTGTGTCTCCCTCTCTCTCTGCCCCTCCCCCACTCTCTCTCTCTCTCTCTCTCTCTCTCTCTCTCAAAAATAAATGAACATTAAAATTTTTTTTAAAAAAAATAGCCTTCATTGGGGCACCTGGCTGGCTCAGCCAGTAGAACATACAACTCTAGATCTCAAGGTCTGAGTTCGAGCCCCATGTTAGTCATAGAGTTTACTTAATATTACATATATATATATATATTATATATATTATATATAATAGAATATAGAATATATAGAATAGAATATATAATATATAGTATATATAATATATAATATATTATACATAATATATAATATATTTAAATATTTTAAAATTTAACTTAATATTTTAATTAAACAATTTTTATTATATTTATATATTTTTTTTATTTTTTTTTTAAATATTTATTTATTTCTGAGACAGAGACAGACAGAGCATGAGTGGGGAGGGGCAGAGAGAGAGGGAGACACAGAATCGGAAACAGGCTCCAGGCTCCGAGCCATCAGCCCAGAGCCTGACGCGGGGCTCGAACTCACAGACCGCGAGATCGTGACCTGGCTGAAGTCGGACGCTTAACCGACTGCGCCACCCAGGCGCCCCTATATTTATATATTTTAAATAGCCTTCATTAAGGAGACTATCTAACTGACACGCAGAAAGTCAGCAGAATTGCTTGATTCGGTTTGTCTGAGTCTTTCAAAACCTTGTACATTTATTCTCCCTCTTTCTATTTTCATTTTCCAATTGTTTTCCACACTTACAACGATTCAAATCTTATGCCCCATCCAGCCTCCAGGAAACGTGCCTGATTCCTCTTTGTCCAGCTCACCTGCTCTCCCCCTTGCCATTTAGTCCAACAGTGGCTGGGGTGAACAGTGTCTATGCTGCTTCTACTCACTGCCCAGTAGCATTTTCTCATCGGCAGCACACCCTATTATAAACTTCAAAGTTGCTAACAGACTAGATCTTGGTTACTCCCATCACAAAAAAGAAATAATTAGGTGACGTGATAGAGGCATCAGCTAACCTGAAGGTGCAAATCACACTGCAATTTAGAGATGTAGCAAATCAAAGTGTATTATACCTTAAACTTGCACTAGGCTATATGCCAACTGTATCTAGGTAAAAAGAAATGTGAAAAAAACATACAGTGCATGGGACACCTGGGTGGCTCAGTCGGTTGAGCGTCCGACTTCAGCTCAGGTCACGATCTCACAGCTTGTGGGTTTGAGCCCCGCGTCGGGCTCTGTGCTGACAGCTCGGAGCCCGGAGCCTGCTTCGGATTCTGTGCCTCCCTCTCTCTCTGCCTCAAGCCACTCGCATTCTGTCTCTGTCTCTCTCAAAAATAAATAAACATTTAAAAAAAATTTTTAAGTAAAATTAAAAAATAAAAGCATACAGTGCAAATTTTTTTACATTCTAAATACATTGTTATATGGTATGAATACAAAGGAAAAACGGTTTTCCTTAACGAAAACAGAAAAAAAAAAAAACAAAGCAAAAAGAAATTGAAAGATGAACAGCAAGGAGCAGTGATGGCCAAAGACTGTGAAAGAAATTGGCAACAGAAATTCCAATTGACCACAAACATAAGAAAAGTGTTCACTATCAGGTTCAAAAAAATGAAAGTCGAAATCCCCAAATGCCCCTTTTCATCTATCAGCTTATCATCAAATACATTCTCAGCATTTAGGGAAATTTCTAGGAAATTGCATTCTCTTTGCTAGAAAAAGGTGAATTAGAACATTCACTCTAGGGCTCCTGAGCGGCTCAGTTGGCTAAGAGCGTCTGACTTTGGCTCAAGTCATGCTCTGCTTTCTGCTCAGGTAATGATCTCATGGTTCATGAGTTCGAGCCCTGCATCGGGCTCCCTGCTGTCAGCGCGGAGCCTGCCTGGGATCCTTTATCCCCCTCTCTCTCTGCCCCTCTCCCGCTCGCACGCACTTCCTCTCTCTCTCTCTCTCTCTCTCACTCTGTCTCTCTCAAAAATAAATAAACATTTAAAAAATTTAAGAAAAGAACATTCTGTCTAGAGTCAGTTCAGCAAAATGTGTCATAAGCCTTCAAATATGAGTAGTAGAATCTATACAGAAGTTTCCCGAAATTTCATTTCTTGATTAAAGACAATAAACAGCAGCATCCATCTGTGTAATTGTCACAACGTTATTTAGGACAGCGGGAAACAGACGAAATGCTCACCAACTGGGAGTTGGTTGTCAGCTCTAGTATTCTCATGTGACGAGAGCACAATGCCATGAGAAATCACATAGTCTAAGAATACAAGAGAAATTTGCATAGTATGTTGCTAAGTGAATAAACCTGGTATGGAAATAATACAGATGGTTTGATTATAGTTATTTTTGATTTTTGACACTTGCGTATGTGCACGGGACAGAATAGCACTGGCGACAAAAGTTAGTAGTGGCCTTTTCCGGGTGGCCAGATTTGGAGAGATTTTCATGTTCCCTCTTTGTGCTTTTCTATTTTCCAAACCCTTTATATAATAAGTAAGCCTACCTTTTTTTTTTTTTTAAGCCAGCTTTTAGACTCATTGAAAATCTCCCGGCATTCAACCTCAGTGTATATCTATTTCCTTTTTGCCTCTAACGTACCTTATTTGACCCACACAGTAATAATTATGGGGGAAGGGAGGGAGGGCACATCCCATCTGCTTTTTTTTCCGGTGCGTTTTGTTATTAATATTCCATTAACGTTACTTTTTGTTCAGCGAAATACGAATCCGCGATTGAAGACGAACCAGCATCCCACCAGTTGCTAGAACCAAGAATAAGGACGGCAAATGACCCGTGGTGTTTCCCGAGTTCGAGGAACTGTGGTAAAGTGTGTGTGTGTGTGTGTGTGTGTGTGTGTGTGTGTGTGTAACTCGCCCAATAGCTCTAACTCCATGAAATAAATCTTAATAGCATCTGCCTTTTATGGATGAGGACCCTGAGAAGACAGGTTAAGTGACCTGCCCAAAGTCAACACAGCTAGTATATATCCTAGTATATATCCAAGTCTGGGTTCAAGTACAGTCAGCCAGCCTGGGTACCATTGTCCATCATCACCACGAGATTCTATTTCTACAGGGATATCCCAGAGATAAGCAAAGAACACTGTGCGGTCCTTGTTTTCTGCTATTCCTTCTTGCGTAATTCGGGTAAGGTATGGGTTAAATAAGAATTTGGGGGCTGGCCTGGGTCCTTCACTACCACTTACAATATTATTTATATGAAAAAAAATCACTGTGCATTCCAAACGACTGACTTACCAATGAAATTTCTGAATAGTCTATTTGCAAGTTGGGGGTTGCCTGTATATCTCACAAGGAAATTATTACCAAGGGAAAGACATGTGTTTCCATCCAAAATAAATGTCTGGAAATTATTTGGCCTTTGAATAAACTCAGGCCATCCGTCTTTAGCCAGGAGTTTATCCTGAGGACTCTTCATCAAGTGTTTACCACGTGAATAAAGAGTTTTCAGAACGCGAACGTCAAGTCCCCAGACGTGGTTCTGGAAGCCTTAGAGTTCTCACATGGGCACAGACACGCTGCCGGCTGAAAGTCCTTCGGGACTGCCTGGCCTTCTAGAAGGGGAGGCAGAAAAGCATGAATATGTGCATTTCCCGATCCTTTCAGAAGTGGAGGAGTGTTGTGCTGGGTACTTCAGTCAAGGTGAGATATCTAGGAGGGAGAAGAGGCTGAAGGAGTCAGGAGCACTTGAAATCTGCATAATTTTTATGGTTTTCAAATGAATTCTAATATATGCTTGGATTAGCCCGCTGGAAGCGGACCTCACATTCAACAGGTTGTAACAACGGCTTATTGAGCTATCCCAATCCAGCTTCTAATTGCAGTAGACAGATTCTGATTTTGCGTAATGTCACTTTTTCTTAGGTTGGTTTGTTTATTTTGAGAGAGACAGAGACAGTTTGAGTAGGGGAGGGGCAGAGAGAGAGAGAGAGAGAGAGAGAGAGAGAGAGAGAAAGAATCCCAAGCAGGCTCCACACTGTCAGCGCAGAGCCCAATGTGGGGCTCAAGCTCACGGAGCCGTGAGATCATGACCACTGTGAGATCATGACCAAAACCGGGAGTCAGACTCTTAACCGACTGAGCCACCCAGGCACCCCTGCTTAATTTCCCTTTCCAAAAGGTAATAGCTGTCATGGAGTTTTATAATTGTGTAAAAGCGATAAAGCAACACTGTACTGTATCCTTAGATATCTATTCTGTCAGCACAGAGCCCGACGTGGGGCTCGAACTCACGAACCCTGAGATCGTGACCTGGGCCAAAATCGAGAGCGAGACCCTTACCGACAGAGCCACTCAGGTGCTCCTAAAATACACTTTTAAACTGAGTTGCATCCATTCTCTGCCCCACCACGTGCTCCAGAAGGATGATCTCTGAGCGCTGAGTCAGCCAGGTTTCTATGCTGGTGGGTTTCTGGTCCAAGAATGATCTGAGGTTAAGGGGAAGGAGAGGTTGGGACAGTCTCTCCTCTTCTCTCCCCACTTGAGGGCCACGTTTCCTGAAGACGCTGGGTGCCTCCATGACCTCAGCTCCCATCTGGTGGCTCCTCCCCCAAGGCTTGACCTTTCCCCGGGATCTGGCAATGCATTTTCCTCCCTTCGGTCCTAAGGAGGTACTCGTCCTTGGGGACTTCCCCATCCCACGTTGGTCCCCTTCCCCCTGCCCTCTCACTAGGTCAGCCCTTCATTAGTGCCTACTCACTTGAAGAACCTGGGGCGAGTTCTGTTTCCTGCCAAGACCTACTCGTACAATAATCCATTCTTCCCCCGCCCATACCAACAGGAAAAAGCCCAAATCCAGGGCCGGCTGACAAGATGTCTTCCCTTAGGTTAAGATAGGCTTGATGCGCCGAACCAGCTTACTCTTCTTGGCTATCCGAGTGCCACAGAGTTGCAAGTATAGTGTTTGAGAGTCCGGAGGAGGAAGAGACGTGTGAGTGTGGCCCGGGTTTCTTACACAGACTTGTAATCATCTCTCTGGCAAACAGAGAGAGATGTAACAACAGCCTGGAATATAAAACCTGGATAGAAGAGTGGGAACTGGTCAAAACAAGCATGGCTAGTGCTTCTCTAGTATTTTGTGTGTGCCTAACCCTCTGTAACTACTCTACTTAATAATTACAGCTATCACCACCGCGTAGTGCTTGCAGGGTTTCAGGTAATCTCCCAGCACTTTATGTACATTGACTCATTTAATGGTCACAAAAGACCTCATGGGATGGGTGGTATTTAAAGATCAACTGAGGCATATTAAAAACGTTAAGAGTTTATCTGTGCAAAAATTTATTCAGGAGGACACAAAAGGAAAGAAAGGAAATACTTTGGCCACAGCTTAAGCATTTGCCCTATTGCGGAAGGCTTGCTGACTATTGGTGCCTGGCTTTAGGTTTGGATTTCCTAACCTTCAGGGTTTTACAAGCACAGGTTTGGGGCTGGTTATGTAGGCTGCCGAAGCATTAGAACCACGTGTATCCAATGGCCGCCTTGTTCAACTAATTTAAAATAAGACTGGTGCTCCCACTTCTCAGAGTCGAAAACTGGGACGCAGATTGCTTTCATCAACTTGCCCGGGGTCCCGTGGCTAATGACAGAACTGAGACGCAAGCCAAGCATCCCAGCTTTGGAAACTGTGTTCATAGCCACGGTGCCCCATGCCCTCCTGGGATGAATCTCTGAAAACCAGTTAAATCTCTGAGCTGATTCTCAGAATAAAAATTCTCATCCTGTGAGGTTCTGAGGAAGATAGAGACTCAAAATAGCTACCATAACTTGCCAAGATGTTGACCATTCACCATTATACTGTAGTGCCTCCCAGAAAGTTCTGGAAAATAAAGTGGGACCAGCCTGTAGAGAGCTTTCAGTACAAAGATAAATATTTCAGTAGATCGGTAATGATTCCCCCACTTAACTCCTCTGCGTTTTCCCCCATGTCTCGTGTTCATACCACCCATTCATGATCCTGAACTCCTTTTCTACACCCAGCCCCATATTTGTCTTCTTTTCTCCACTTCCCTTGTTTTCTTCATCTTCTTCCTGCATGAATTTCAATAGTACTAGATATTCAATAGTTGTCCTATCCCTATCCATTTTCCCGCTCCTACTTTACATGTGGATGGATGGAATGACCCCAGCAGCTTCACAGACCACCATTATGGATTATCAACTTACAATGAATGGTTCAGGTTTAGACATAGTACGGTGCTGGAACCAGCCTTCATGGGCTTCAGAGAGTCAATAGTGTGGACCTCTTCCCAACTTCGGGTTCAGCGAGATCACCCTGGTAGTTTGGAATCAACCAGGGTGACAGTATTTGTGCTATGGAATTCAAACATAATCGGGGCTTTCTCTCTCTCTGTGTCTCGCTCTGTCTCTGTCTCTCTCTCTCTCTCTTTTTTGAGAGAAAGTGCATACTCCAGTTGTGAAGCAATCAGCTACGCACTACTGGATATGCATAACGTAATTTTTGCAGGTGAGACCTGAAGAGATATTTAATCAAGGCTCTGGGGAAATCACGAAGAAAATGCTGTTCCTCACACAGAGGGTAGTGAAGAAACGAGATCTCGGACCACCGAAACAATTTTGTTCACCATGAGAGGACCTGACCAGGGGATAAAGTTGACACACATGAAAAGATCGAAGAAATCCAGAGTCAGAGCCTTGACTGTGTGGACTTCTGAATCCATCTCCCTGAAGCTCATTTACCTCTTTACTCTTCAGTTCAGTGAGCCAGTAGAGTGCCTACTTTAAAACCAGCTCAAATTGGGATTTATTTTTGTCATCATCAATGGAGAGATCTTGAGTTGGTGCACAGCTGTGACTTATGAGCAAGGCTCCCCATATTGCACAACCCCGAGGGGATCATTCACACTGAAGTCACTGTAAAGAACAGTCCTTGGAGTCGGGAAGAGCCTGGCTTGTGCAGCCGTGTGTGGGGTATGTGATGGGTGTGCCTAAAAACAAGTTTACCTATTCCCTATCATTCAGCAAGAGCCACCACCCCCCGCTAGTCCCCACTGGTTTATTCCGTCGCACATTTTCATCAATCTCTTCTTATGACCCAGCCATAAGTAAGACACCCACTGCCCCATTTTTAATCCCCACTTCCTCCAACAGTCAGCCTTTACTGCCATCTATCCTTATTTCATGTTTTCTGTGGCCACTGGGAATTCCTAAAAAGAAGGAATAGACTCTTTGATGTTGGCCAGCTCCTTTGATTAGTCAAAGTTTTTCCGCCAGTCTCCCAAACGTTCATCCTGTGATTTTTCTTTCCATTTCCTCCATATTGGCCAAACTGGACCATTCATCATCCTTCAAAAATGTCCAAAGAATATGTGTTTCAGCACCTCTGTGTGCAAACTCCCTATGGTGCCTTCCTCTTCCCCTATTGAAATCTTAACGTTTCCTACAACTCCCAATTCAAATCCCTTCCCTTATCATGGTCTTAGTCCAATATTATTACAAGAAACAGACCCTGGTAGTTAAAAGAGCTCATCTGTTGGATAAAAATACGGGGCTAACTCACAGTACCTAAGGCACCAAAGGCAGCCAGGTATTGCATAAAAGTGGAGTCAGAGAAAACCAGGAACGCAAGTTATTCTCTCCCTCTCTGGGGCCTCCAGTCTCCATTTGTCTGCCTCTCTTCGTGTCTTCTTCATTTTTCTCATTCTTATTATACCAGTTGTCCGTATGGTTGGTATCTGATAGCTTTCTTGTCCCATCAATTCCAGAGACCAGCGGGAACTGAGTACATTCTCACTGTATCCCAATTTCCCAATCCCTTGGAGAGAGAAGCTCATAGATCCGGCTGAGCCAATAGGTTGAGTGTCCCGGGTCTGATGTCCACCCTTTAACCAGTCACCTGCGGAGGCAGGTAGAAGGTAGATAATGACAGGATGACTTTGGTTATTCCTTCCAGGGGTGTAGGAAGATCTAACTCTCTAAAGAGAATGGTGAAGTGTTCAGGCAAGAAAGAAGGGATTGGTAACTCTAGTAACTAATCATCCCCCCTAGAGGGGTCTGAATTCTCACACCCCCTACTTCTCATTACATTTCTCTTATACTGTGCTAACTTTATTTACGTCTCACCTCCCCCCACTAGGGACACAAGGGACACGCTTCACATTATACTACATGCCTCTTGTGAGAGAACCCACCCTCGCAGCTGGGTTCTCCAGAAAGCAGATTCTGAAATATAGTTTACATGAAGGATGTTTATTCAGGGATGCGTTTGGTTTTGAGACTTGTGGAAAGGAGGAAGATGGCATGATTGGGCAGAGGGAGACAATGAGCTGCAATGAAGGCCAAGCGACAGCCTTGACCTCTTCTACAGGGAGCCCTACAGCTAGAATGCGACCTCAGCATTGTCCTAGTTCAGCTGAGATAACCAGGCCTCTGCACCCTGCATGCGTCAGCCATTGGAGGCCCAGGGAGGCATCTGCATTTGTGCAAGGAGGCTCTCTACAGCTGAAATAATCAGCA
Source organism: Herpailurus yagouaroundi (assembly GCF_014898765.1). NCBI lineage: Eukaryota > Metazoa > Chordata > Mammalia > Carnivora > Felidae > Herpailurus > Herpailurus yagouaroundi. Next base: position 4,195,534 of record NW_024412439.1, on the reverse strand, counting down.
ACAAGTCCTCTCCTGAAGGGGGATCTGGATGGCACCACACAACGACCACGTGTCAGCTGAAGTCCCCATGATGCATTACACACCGCATGTGTATTCACATCTGTTAGCTACTTCAGAGCAGAGAGACAGAGGGGATGGGAGAGGAGGAAGGAAGAGGGGAGAGAATGAGAATAAGTGTCGAGTAAGAGAATAGATGAATGGAAAAATACAAATAAGTCATTGTTTTCTACAGATCCTATTGGGAAAAAAATAACAGGAGGGGGGAAAAAATCCCAAGGTTTCAAGTTAATGATGTATGTATGCAAATTCCAGATCTCTACCTATTAGGACTTTCGGCAAGTTACTACACCTCTCTGTTACTTCCCCTCTCTCCCCTCTGATTTTAGCACTCCATGCAGGTCTGTCTCTATATTTGTGTGACCCAGAGAAGGTATGCAAGTGGAGGTCCCCATCCCAGGTGTACGAGTCAACACCTCAACCCACAACCAAGTCCCGCCCACACTCCTTGTCCAACACTGTTGTTAGCAAACCCTTGGACACCCACGGACCCAGACGTGTATACCGTGGTGGTGTGGTCCACCCTCAGAGGCCATGACCCAGAAAAGAGAGTCTTGATGCTCTGCGTGGTTCTCCCTTAGCCCCGCCATCTCCTTGCTTCGTGGGGAGGAGACTGGAATGACCAAAGGAGTTCAAGACCCTCTACATTATTAACTGGTTTCAATCTTGTGGATAGTCATTCGTCAGCAGCTTTGCCTGATGCCCACAATTCTGCGTTGGCTTCACAAAGTCCTTGATATTTTGCAAGATTGGCAACTTTGCTTTGTAATGTGCTTGTAGTGCATATGACTACCTTCTAATTGCCTTAAAGTCAAATGGGGAGGGATGTTGAAATAGGGATTAATTTTATCCTTGGTTGGTAATGGTGAATATTCTCGTATTGTGATGCATTTCACTTCCATCTGAGCCATTTACCTGTGGGAACTTAAATGATATATCCCCAGACAATGAGCGCCTTTTATACTAGAGGCCATCTTAATATGGATGGACTGGCTACTGGAAATACGTCTTGCTGTCTCTCAAGGCAAGTTTCTCTTTGTAAATTCTCCTTAAAAGATAACTTACTTACTCTTTGCCCTTTTTAAAAGATTTTTGGTTTTGGTTTTGATTTTGATAGAATTTGCCTACTAATTCAACACTTTACAGATTATAGATATATTCAGTCTTTCTAAAATTTTCTTGGGAAAATAACAATTCTATGTAGTTTTGTAGTACGTGTTAAATATGTACAACTATATAATTATATGTAATTATATATTTATATGTCATATATGTCATTAACTAATGCTGTTATCACTTATATACAATTAATGTGTTATATATTAATATTATTAGAAAGTATTTTGTATATCATTTCCATATTATATTCTCTACATATTATATTTATATGTTATATTTATAATCACATATAACTATTATATGTAGTATATGTTTTTATTAAATATAATATATAAATATATTTATGATATGCAAGTGATATGATACTAATAATACATTAATTATTAACAATATTGATAAATAATACATTAGTGTATTGATTGCACATGATATAATTTTAAATAATATACAGTTATATAAATATTTTATGAAATATATAAATTTTATATAATATATGTAATATGTAAAATTTATATAAGATATAAATATACTATATACAATATAATTATATAGAATTACATGTTATATAATTGTATGTAATTTTATATAATATGTATTTTACATAATATATGAATTTACCATATATTTTATATAATATATAAATATACTATATACAATATAAATATGTAGAACTTTATATGTTATATAATATAAAAGTATATGTATGTAATAGTTATTTTATCTAGAATGTGGTCAAGTTTGTCTACATTTTCATATTATTAACACCATTCATTTATGCTTTTATCTATCCTGCTTTTCTTTCACTTTGAAAGGGTTTTGCTATTATTGGTTTTTCAAGTTCTTGAGCTAAATGCTTAATTCGTTAATTCTTAGTCTCTTGTTTTCCTCAATACATGCATTTAGGGTATCAGGGTTACCAATGTCCCTACAAGTGTCACTTTAACTGTGTACCACAGTTATGATGGAAATGGTTTCGATTACTATTTTTATTAATATTTCATGATTATAATTTGGTTTCCTTTTTGGTCCATTAATTATTTGCAAGTGTTTTGGATTTCTCAAGGAATAGAATTCTTAAAATTCCATTTTGGTCACTTACCTATAGCCTTACTTCATATTTATTAGAGGGTATAGAGTGTGGCATATTGTTTAGACTTCTGTTTAGACTTCTGTGACCAAGGATATAGACAATGTTTATAATTGTCCTAAACACACTGGAAAATATGTGCATTCTTTCTCTTTCGGTGCATGCTTCTAAATATGTTCATTTTACTACGCTTTGTAAATACACTGTGTAAAATATCTACATGCTTGGGAAATTTCGGTCTCTACCTGTCAATAACTCCTAGAAATGCATGAAAACTTCCACTATTATAATGGTGGCTTCTCCTTCTATTCAGGCCATTTTCGTGTTATTATTTCTGGGGCTTTGTAATTCAAATCACTTAGATTCCCCCAAGTGATTCATGCTTAGCTCTAAGACTCTTTATCCCTAATAAAGTTGATTTTGTCTGATATTAAGGTAGCTACACCAGCTTTCATCTCATGAATGTTTGCTGACTGTATCTTTTCCCATCCTTTTCCCATCAACATCAACATCAACATCAACTTTCAACCTTTTGACGTCATGACTTTTTAGACTATCTCTTGGAAATAGCTTATAATGAACCTTACATATTTGGTTGTTTATTCTAATCAGTGAATGTCTGTCTTTTAATGAGGAAGTTTAGTACATCTGCCTTTATTAGAGTTACTAGTATTTCTGAACTGTCTTCTGCCTTTAGCTTTTTAAATATCCTTCCCTATTTTTCTCCTTTATTGTCTTCTATTGAATGATTTCGGGTTTTTCTTGCTTTTCCTCAACTTGTTTCAAAGTTTTACATTTTTCCCCCTTACTTTGTAGCCAACAAACTCAGTATAGTTCACTAAACTCTCTACCTTTGCCCAACCAATTCAAGGATCTTAGATCTTATTCTATAATCTCTTTCAGCCGGTTTTGTTTCTATGTTTCTATTCTTGGGGTGCCAGTTCTCCTGTATACTATCTTTATAATTCTCCTTCATGGTTCTTTTTTTTTTTTTTCTTGTCTGAGTTGTAATTATTTTATTGTGAGTTCTTCCTCAGTGGGGCGGTCTTTGCTGAGGGTGTTTTAGTCTTGGTGGTCCTAGAGAAGAGTGTTTTATTCTTCTCCCGAGAGCACAATGAATCCTGGACCACTCTGTATTAATTTCTCCGCTTGGGGTTATCACACTGTGCATATAAGTTGAGAACTTACCCCCGTGTTTGGTGTAGATGCAGTGTTTAGGTTTCTCAGGTATATTCTTCTGATTTTTAAAACTCCCCTTCGAGCCTGAGACAGACCCTGTGTTTTCTTGCCTCTGAGCCAGGAGGCGGCCTTTTTCATTCTCGTGAACTCAGAAACCCTTGGGAGGATTCCAAAGGGTCCCCAATTTCAGTTAGGGCTCTCCACCTCCAGCCGGGCCAAAGACACATCTTCCCTGCATCCCCATTGGGGCAATAGAACCTTAGCCCCAGCACAACCTCAGCCCCGTGCCCAGGCTTGACGGCCTCAGTGGCCAGCAAAGCTGTCATAACATCTGATAAGGCTGGGGGCAGGTGGCACTGACCGGCCTGCTCCTGCTTCGTCCTGCCATCAGAGGATTCCCATTTATTTCTCTTATGAAGCTTTATTTGTAGATTTCATCATGCAACTCCACATGCCTAACAAGGGCGGAGAAGCCACCCTCGGCCCGACTGCCACCTGCCGAGATCTAGATTCCAAGCGCACTTCTCCACATTCCCTGTGTCCTCCTCATCTTCTGTCCTGCCCCCACCCCCACTCCGACCTCCCCTTACACTGCTGTATTCTCTCAATTCCGGGTTTCCTCTTACAGGCTAGGGGGAGCAGCCGCTCTGTGAAGGTGCGCTTTGCCATCTCCATCTGGCTGAGCCGTGTAGCTCTGACTCGGGAGGTGGGGTGAGGGAAAGACGCAGGAGAAAAAGAGGATGACGGACAGCAATGTTTCAGGGAAACTTGGTGCTATCACACTAGAGCGACACTTCTCGGCTACGCGTCTCGGTAACATTCCAGAAATGAAGAAAGGGTCATCCTTGATGGATCCCGTGAGAGTGGTGAAGAACTCAGCTTTGCTTGCTTTGGGGTAGAAGAAAAATAACACACGAAGCTTGAGGCTACCCCACGCCGAGAGAAAAGAAGCGGAAAGCCTTACTGGTGACACGCAGATTTCCCCACGTCTTCCTAAGGTTCGTAGCCAGGTGCTTCTTTTAATGTTTTCCCGGATTTCCCAGGTAAGCATTGTTGGATATTTCCCCCTGTGGAGACAGTTTCCTTTCCCTTACACTCACACAGGAATTTTCAGAAGCAGTTTCCAGAAGGCTTACCCGGCCAGGGGCTTTGCTTCCTGGGATGTTGCATCGTCAGCCAGCGGCATCCCAAATGCCACCAGGGACCCGCTGGTCGGCCCCGGGTCCCCTAGACGAAACACTCAAAACTCTGCCCTGGGGGCAGATTTTCGTTCATTTTTGAGTTTGAAGTCCCTTGACCCAGCTCTGTGACTCTGGACCATCAAGTCAAGGTGAGACTGACAGATGCTGACGATTTGTTACAACGGCTCCCCGATGAGCCCTGGTTCCTTTAGACAGGGAGAGAAAACAAACAGGAATTTCAAGGAGCTATGTGGGGGCACCCCTCACCACTAGGCTTCTGGAAACCAGGAAAAGCGCAGGCATCTGAAGCCCTGCCCGCATCTATCAGGCTGACAGTGGGGCTGCAAAGGCAAGAAGACGAGTAAGGGAGACAGTAGCTGGAGGGAGTGGGGGGGGCGGGGGTGAGAAGGGGAGAGGGGAAGGGAGGAGGGACAAAAGTTGGTTGTTACCCACAGTTCCCAGGCAGAGAGCTCTGTGCTCCTGGTAAGCAGTTTGATTTATAGCTTGCGATGTTCTGGGCAAGAGCACCCACAGCCTAAAGTGTTTTGTGTCTTGACCTGTAAAAATAAGTCTATTGACCCTAATCAATCTCCCATTACGCAGAGATGCCTGACATGTGGCCAGCAAAGGGGTGCCGGAGGTCTTGGAGCTCAGGAGCTAACTAACCATCGTCTTGGGCAATCAGCCTGATCTCTGCAGCAGTGAAATTATTCCCGCATCCCCGGTGGGGGAGGGGATTTCCATCTTTTAATGAGAAAACGGAGGGTTGTTTTCATTTTTTAATTGCTGGGGCTAATTAAGGCCTGGGGCTCCTGTGCGGACCTGGGCCCTTGTGGGTGCGGGTTCCCAGACACCCCTGCAAGAGCCTCGCCCCAGCGGTGGGTAAGCCGCCTGTCCCGACTTCCCGCTGTAGTTAGCAAGGGCTTCTGTTCCGATTAAGTACTTTATTACAGCAGCTAATTATGAAGTCCGTAGCCGGTGCCCTGTGCCTTAGGAAGGATTTCCTTCTGCTTTGTGAGGGGCATCCTAAGGGCGGGTGTTGTTTCAACCCTTGCAAGACAAAATCAGAACTGGCACATCGCCCGGATGGATGGTCAAATGGTAACATATCCCTGGAAAATAGAAATAATTTAAAGCCACGCCAGGAACACCAAACAGACAAACTTCGTTTTAAGCTGAGATTTGGAGAGGGTGTCGAAGAGGAAAGAGACGCCATGGTCTACCAGCGCTTACAAACCCTCATAACAAAGACCCAGCTCGGAGGCCCACCCAAGCCCCGCGGAGGGGAAGGGTGCTTTGTCTAACACATGAATCGGGGACGAAATAACGCAGTGGAAGGGTCTCAGCAGCGACTACCTATTTCTCCCCGCGGTACTCTGTTCATTAAACACTTCCGGAGAATTCACTGGAGTATTTGGAGAAGACACATCCTTTGTGTGAAAGGATGAAACGGGGAACGATTAGGAATGCTTAATGGTCTTTAGGTACTACTGCGTCGCAATCGGAAAGCTTTTTTGCTACGAAGGATTAAGAAAACAAGACACATTCTTTCTTCGTGATATATGTCTTTATAATTCTATATGGATTCTTTATAGATCTATGTAGATGTAAAGAGAAGTATCTATGTAGACCTTTATAGAGGTAGAACCATAGATCAATAGAGAGATGATAGATAGATAGATAGGTAGATAGATAGATATTAAAGTTTTTGCCTGTTTAGGTTTTGTGAGGTGTGTGTGTATGTGTGTGTGTTTTAATGGGCGTTGAGTTTTTCCAGCTCCCAAAAAAATTGCATAGGAGTATGTTTGGGGTGTTGGGGTGGGGAGAGTGAATGACCGACATAACCCTTCCTGTCCTGACTTGAAGCCAGAGTGAAAGGGAGACTGGTAGACCATCCCTCCCTCTTCTTTCCACCTCCATCCTACCCAGCAGCCACTCCTTGGCCACCTCTTGGACTTACGGTTGGGCACAGCTATGACACAATATACCTTCATGAGGAGCATCCAGGGAACAGGTGGATGTAGGTCTTAAAGCAAGTTCAAGATTGTTTGGGCATCTCATTTCCCAGTCTCAGGTTCCTAGAACTGGGGGTGGGGAGGTGGACACTGCTCTGGATGGACATGAGCCTTTGAGGCTGGGGACACCTCAGTCCAGGAAGAGGATTTAAAGGAGAGGGGATACAGACTAAGCCCTCTAAATCTCAGGTCCAAGGCAAGGCCCTGGATGCCCAGGTCTAAGGGTGGCACTAGATGTTAAAAATTCTGTGATGGGGCACCTAGGTGGCTCAGTCGGTTAAGAGCCCAACTTCTGCTCAGGTCATGATCTCGAGCTCCATGAGTTCAAGCCCCGCATCAGGCTCTGTGCTCAGAGCCCGGAGCCCATTTTGGATTCTGTGTCTCCCTCTCTCTGTGCCCCTCCCCCACTCTTTCTCTGTCTCTCTCTCTCTCTCTCTCTCTCAAAAATAAATAAACATTAATTTTAAAAAGTTCTGGGACATATGTTTGTTCATTTATACAAAAGCATATTTCCGCAATGTTTCATGAACTATGCCGTGTATCAAGGCCGTGCTCGTGGCCGATCAGGCAAGATGAAGTGATTGCTTCTCATTTTATTTTATTTTTTTCATTGTCTTCAGTGGGCCTGATTTCAGGAAGCACCTTTGGTTGAATCATGACCCCTTTCCCATCAAAATGTAGAGTGGTCTGCAAAGTGAAGAAGAGGAGACCCCGGAGAAACTTTGCTCACACTCCCTACCCGGGAGCGGGAATGTCAGACAGTGGGGCCAGGGGCTTCAGCGTGTGAAGTGCACTCGACCGCTCCCACCCCACCTTGGCCTGATTCATCATGGCTGTGTACATTAGCTTCAGCCAACGCAAACACAGAGGGACCCTTTTCAGCAATGGAGGATTTCCCGCCTGGGGGCGTCTACACTGCATCGCCCAACCCCCACTCCCACCCCCAAGCTGCTGAACTCTGAATCAAGATGCCCACTAAGGCATACATTTCCTGTTTTCCCCACCTATAGAACTGCAGCCTTGAGGTACGAACCCCAACCCGTTTTGGACAGAATGTTGCTATTCTCATGGTTGAAACCAGTGAGAACTCTCTCTACAAGAATGGACCTAAAATAGAAACTTCTCAGGATCTGGAAAAGATACTGCACAGGGCGCCTGGGTGGCGCAGTCGGTTAAGCGTCCGACTTCAGCCGGGTCACGATCTCGCGGTCCGTGGGTTCGAGCCCCGCGTCAGGCTCTGGGCTGATGGCTCAGAGCCTGGAGACTGTTTCCGATTCTGTGTCTCCCTCTCTCTCTGCCCCTTCCCCGTTCATGCTCTGTCTCTCTCTGTCCCAAAAAAATAAATAAACATTGAAAAAAAAATTAAAAAAAAAAAAGAAAAGATACTGCAATGCAAAAAAAAAAAAGAAAACAAAAGGGGAGGGGAACCCCACTGAAAATTAGGGAAAACGTCGCCCTATTCAATAAATTTGCTACAAGAAATAACATATTTTTAGAAAGCAGGATATCTATGAAATCAATCACTATGAAATTAATCTACGAAATTAACAACCTCCAAGGGGGCATTGAATTGATTAATTCTCAGTAAGCCGTTCTGAGGAGGAAGTCATCTAAGAAAGAGAGGTGGGCATTTAAAAAAAAAGAAAGAAAGAAACATGGTTACTGAATTAAAAATCACTGTGGTCACTACAAACAGAAGATTGGATTCCGCGGAAAATTAAATTAAGTACATGACGTAGCCTAAAAATGTATCTAAGTTGTATAAGGGAAAAACCGGAGAGACCAAAGGGAAAAAGGAGGAAGTAAGAGAGATGGAGAGAGGTCTGTAAGATCGTACTGGCAGTCTTTTCTGGCCAGAACAGACTGAGAAAAATGGATGGCGATAAGATGCTTGGAGATGCCTGGATGCAAACTCCAAGTTTTACTGAACCCCTCCCTTCCCACCCTTTCTGCTACTGTCCTCATACTTTTTTATGTGTTTCCTTTGTCTGTCGGCTCAAGTCTTCCTCTAGTAATATGTGGATCTGTCAAAACATATTCCCATTTCAGCAGAAACTACTGTAACCTGAATTCACCTTCCGGCCAATGCAGCATGTCAGGTACAGGCATCTGGAACTCAAAGCCAAACAGTTGACCATTCCTGGGCATCCGTTTCAAAACGTGACTTCGAATCCCTGGTTTTAACTCCCTCCTCTCCTCCATCCTGAACACCCACTGATATCTCAAAAGAAAAATGCAGGCAAACAAGAAAATACGGACGTGAGCGAGAGTGTGTTGGAATAAATAGAAGATGCACGTCAGGAAGAAGTCAGGAAATGTAGGAAACATTGGTCCGTTGTCGGTGATGACGGAATCAGACTCAGGCAGGTGCCTAACTGGTCCTCACCCCAGTGATGCCCAAAACAAATAAAGGAGGGACTTCAGTAGCTGAGAGTAAGTCAAACAAAATAAATTGTTCCCAAGAATTAAGGCCAATTTTCTCTCTGTATTCACCCACTCTGAGACACAGACGTAAACTGAATATAGAAAACAGAAACCACCCGGGACCAGAGAAAACTACAGAATACTAAACTTAAGCACAGCCAGAGATCGTCACCACATTACATACAACACACACACACACACACAAACCTACCCTGATTAATTAGACCGTGGCAATACCTACAATATTTGACACTGGCTCCCACAATATGACAAAATTATTTTCCTAAATAATCGTGAAATAATAATAATAATCAGAAAGTAAATGATGACAACGAAATTATTCTCTTACTGATATCATAGAAGCCCAGCATAAATAAATAAATAAATAAATAAATAAATGTGAGAGTACAAGAAGGGAAAAATAGATTATATACTTTTAGATTACGTGAATGCATTTTTAAAAGGGAGGATGAAAATTCATGATGATTAAAAATTTGAGGGGCGCCTGGGTGGCGCAGTCAGTTAAGCGTCTGACTTCAGCCAGGTCACGATCTCACGGTCCGTGAGTTCGAGCCCCGCGTCGGGCTCTGGGCTGATGGCTCGGAGCCTGGAGCCTGTTTCCGATTCTGTGTCTCCCTCTCTCTCTGCCCCTCGCCCGTTCATGCTCTGTTTCTCTCTGTCCCAAAAATAAATAAACGTTGAAAAAAAATTTTTTTTTAAAAATAAATAAAATAAAAAAAAAAATTTGATATTGCTGGGGCGCCTGGGGGGTTTGGTCGGTTAAGGGTCTGACTTCGGCTCAGATCATGATCTCGCGGTCAGTGAGTTAGAGCCCCACGTCAGGCTCTGTGTTGATAGCTCAGGGCCTGGAGCCTACTTTGGATTCTGTGTGTCCCTCTCTCTGTCCCTTCCCTGCTCTCTCTCCCTCTCTCAAAACGAAATACAAATTTAAAAAAGAATATCCAATTTAATTAGACAGAAAAATAATAATGCACAATAAGCAAGTAGAATCCATTTCATGAATGCTAAGATGCCTCCGAATTAAGAAATTTATCAGCAGAAAAATATTTGAAGGAAGAGTGGGAGAAGAATATCCCAAGTTTTTGCAATAGAAAACAAAAACCTTGCCAGTTCAAGAGGCTCACCTTGCAAAAGGATGCATTCAGAGAAAACCACACACCCCTGGGCACATCACCGTCAAAGCGCCGAAGACCAAGAGAAACTCTCAAAAACACTGAGACACAGATATATGGCACAGAGCAGGACAACAGGGATGACTGCCGATGTCTCATCAGAAAAAAATGGAGGCCATTTTGAAGTGCAGAAGGGAAAAAGGAAAGTCAACCCCAAATCCCGCAAGCGAAAAATACTCTTCAAAACTGACCGTGAAAGACACAGTTGGGGTATATGAAAGCTGAGAGGACTTCTGTCAACAAACCAGAGCAAGAAATGCAAAATAACGTTATTTAGCTTGGGGGGAAATGATACTGGATGGAAATCCAATACGAAGAAGGAAGACACCACCAATGGTAGATAAGTAGGCAAATCTATAAAAGACAATGACTTGTGTTCTTGTCATGATTTCCTAACCAGAGTAGGGTCTATTCCGATAGAAAGTAATGGTGTTGTAAAGCAGCATTTATGACACGTGTAGATGTAACGATGGGACCGAAGAAAAGCACAGGGGTGGTGGGTAGGTAAATAGAATGATGCTGGGTTAGAGAGGTGGGTTGGTGAAGTGACAACTAAAAAGTGGAACGCGTGAAGTTTCCAGTGAGAAGCGAGAAGTGGAAAAGGAAACTGCGAAGTTTCAGGTGCGCAGGGAAAATAAGGAAGTAAGCAGGGGCCGGTGTGAAATGTGAAGTAGTCTGATGTGGTAATGACATGTATTTTTAATTCTTAAAAATAAAAAAACAAACACTAAACATCTTTGAAATGTACAGTTAAGAAGCCCATGGAAAATATTAAAATAAAAATTGAAATAAAACAAGATACATTAATAAAATTAAAAAGTTAAAATAATTTGAGTAAAAGAAACTCAAATAACCCAAAAAGAACATAAGAAAAAGGCAGCAGGATGCCAAAACATGAAAGGATAATGGGAAGCAAAGCAAAAGACAGGCTTATAACTACATCGATATTACTGGGCTGACTTAAAGATGCATGTTGTAAATCCTATGTTAATACCGAAAGAAAAAAGTATAGCTAATAACCCAATAGCAAAAAAATACCGAATCCAAAGGAAAGCAGAAAGAAATAAGAAAAAAGAACAAAGAATAGATAGAAGAAAGCAAAAAGTGAGAAGGCAGGTTTAAAACCAAACATACCAACAATCAAATACTCCAATTAAAAGACAGGTTGTTGGACTGCATGCAAAGCCGTCCCCAACTACAGACTGGCCGGGAGAAACCCGCTTTAAATATAATGACAGGAATGAGTAGAAAGCTAGACAGACCATACCAACATCAGATGAAGTAGACTTCAGAACAAAGATTGGTACCAGGGTTAAGAAGAAACATTTCGTAAATGAGTTAATGAATTCGTCAAGAAGACATGCGGTCCTAAACTAGTATGCCTCCGATAACAAAGCTTTGAAATCCATAAACAAAAAGTGGTAGGAACTGAAAAGAGAAGTAAATCCATAATTTCTTTTGGAGGTTCATCCGTTCTCATTCAGGAACCAAGTAAGAACTAAAGGAGAGTGAACCACGTCAACTGAAAATCAGTAAGACTACAGAACACTTGAAAAACACAAGCAATCAGCTATAATTGACATTCATACACTACTCGATCGAATAGCTGCAGAATACATGTTTGTTTCAACTGTACATGAATATTCACCAACGTGGAGCATTTTCTGAGCCATATAACAAGTCTCAATAAATTTAAGAGGATTAAAATCAGGCATACTATGTTCTCTGACCACCGCAAAATTAACACAAGACAACAAAAACGTGAAAACCTTTCTGGAAAATCCTCAAATATTTGGAAATTACACAACATGCAACTAAATAACCTGCAGATTAAAGAAGAAATTGAATTTTTTAAAAAATGTTTTAAGCTGAATGATAATGAAAACAGCACATCAAAATTTGTAGGAAACAGATAAAGAAAAGACGAGAGAAAACTTTAGGTCCGCAAACATGAATGTCAGTGAAGTAGAAACTTCTAATATCAATATCCCAAGCTTCACCTTAAAGAGATACAAACAATAAATTCAACTCCAAGTTAGCAGAGAAAAATACTAACAAAGACAAGGGCAGATGTGAATGAAATAGAAGCAATTTTTCAAATTTTTTATCTTATTTTTTAAGTTTATTTATTTATTTTGAGAGAGAGAACATGCACACACAAGTAGGGGAGGGGCAGAGAGAGAGGTAGACAGAGATCTAAAGCAGGCTCCGTGCTGATAGCAGAGAGCCCGATATGAAGGTCAAACTCATGACCTGTAAGACCATGACCTGAGCTGAAGTCGGACACTTAACCAACTGAGCCACCCAGGCGCCCCAGAAAAAAAATTTTTAACATGAAATCAAAACTTGTTTTCTGAAGAGATAAAAGAAATTGATAAATTCCTAGCAAACTGATGAACAGAGATATGACATCAACCTTATTTCAATATCAGAAATTAAAGAGACAACATCACTACACATTTGAAAACCTTAAAAAAGTAATAAGGACATATCAAAAACTTCATGACAATAATAAATTCAACCACCTAAGTGAAATGGGAAAATTTCTTGAAAGATACAAATTTCCAAAACCAACTCAAGGAGAAACCGACTATGTGAATAGCCCTATATCAATTAAAGGAATCAAACTCATATTAAAATCCTTCCAAACGCACTGGGGAGTCTGGGTGGCTCAGTTGTTTAAGCATCCAACTTGGGCTCAGGTCATGATCTCCCAGTTTGTGGGTTCGAGCCACGCGTGGGGCTCTGTGCTGACAGCTCAGAGCCTGGAACCTGTTTCAGATTCTGGGTCTCCTGCTCTCCCTGGCCCTCTCCTGTTCACATTCTGTCTCTCTCTATCTCTCTATCTCAAAGATAAAAAAACATTAAAAAAATTTTTTTAGGTTTTATGAAACTTGGTTATCCTTATTTTACAGGTGAGAAAATCAGTTCTGAGAGTTTAAGGGTCCTATTCAAAGGCACACAATTAGGGATGCCTGGATGGCTCAGTTGGTTAAGTTGGTTCATCCTGATTTGGGATCAGGTCGTAATCTCCCCATTTTGAGATCGAGCCCTGCTTCAGATTCTCTGTCTCCCTCTCCCTCTGCCCACCGTCCATCTCGCTCTCTCAACAAACAACAACAGCAAAAGACACACAATTAGAGTTTGTCAAAGTGGGAATTCATGCTCAAACCATGGCGGTTCGCAAACCCAATCTGTACAATTGCTCCTGGAACCCAGTATATGTCAGTACTTATCTGTGGTAGGAATAGCTAACATTTATTGAGCAATTTCTATGACAAGGCACATTTGGAAGCACTCTACTTTGAATGATTTATTTACTAGTCGGCACAACACCGTGAGGTTGGTGCTATACCTATTGCCGTCTAAGAAAGGAGGCTCAGAGAGGGTAAGTACCTTGTCTAGACAATTCATCAAGGTAGACCCGTGACTGATTCCAGAATTTGCTTAACCGATATACCGTATCGCTTTCAAATTGTGAGTGGGAGGAGACCAATTTGGCTTTAATGCAACTAGGATATTATATGTCAAAACAAACTAAATACACATGAATTTAAAATCTCAAAATGACATGACTGTAAAAATGTATAAATTTAAAAGTTTAAATACATGTGAATATTTGTCTGATGGGGAAAAAAGGTCTGTTTATAAAAAGGCATTTTAAAAGTCAATACTATGGAGGGGCCCCTGTGTGGCTCAGGTGTCAGACTCTTGATTTCGGCTCTGGTCATGATCACATGGTTGGGGGATTGAGCCCCGAGTCGGGTTTCACACTAGGTGAGAAGTCTGCTTGAGATTCTCTCTCTCTCTCTCTCTCTCTCTCCCCCTCTACCCCTTCCCAGGTCACTCTCTCTCAAAAAAAAAAAAAAATTATGGAATCACACTAATATTTAAGCTTTTCTACCTGAAGAAATAAAAAGATATTTTTAATTAACATATAAATACACTTAATAAAACAAGAAGAAGACATTTATTCTAATATAAAATAGACCACGGATATAAACAGATAAAAAAAGACAGAAGAATTAGATAAGGCCACCAAACATAAACTAACAAAAAAGAAGAAGTAGAAGAAGAAACCTGATAGTAAAGAAAAAATGTTAATTTTAAAACAATTTTTTAATGTTTATTTATTCTTGACAGAGAAAAGAGACAGAGCATGAGTGGGGGAGGGGCAGAGAGAGAGAGAGACAGACAGACAGACAGAATGCGAAGCAGGTTCCAGTCTCCGAGTTGTCAGCACAGAGCCCGACTGGGGGGCTCGAACTCATGAATCATGAGATCATGACCTGAGCTGAAGTTTTATGCTCAACCGACTGAGCCACCCAGGCGCCCCTTAAAACAATTTTTTTTTTAATTTTATCGAGGCAGAGTTTATGCTTGTGCACAAGCAGGGGAGGGGCAGAGGGAGAGGGAGAGAGAGAATCCTACGCAAGCTCCACGCTCGGCTGGAGCCCAATGGAAGGTTCAACCCCGCGACCCTGGGATCTTGACCGGAGCTGAAATCAAGAGTCAGGTGCTTAAGCAGCGAAGCCACCCAGGCACCCCAAATTTTAAAACAATGTTTAAAATTTTTCCTATGGCAAAGAATTTTTTACAATTTTGAATTTAAAAAAATTTTTCAGTCCTTTTGCTTCCGCTGTTGCATTCAAATACTTCTGTGATGAGCAAGGGAATGGCTTTACTCGTACGTCGTGGAACTGACAATAACATAATTTTTCTTTTCTTTCTTTGTAAATGATGTAATTTTTCTGGGGTTAATTTGGCCAACGTGTGTCTTGAGAGCCTGAAAGATGTTTATACTCTTAATTCCAGGAATCACAATTTTATGACTTTATTATGAAGGAATAAGAAAAGTTGCACACCAAGATTTACATGGAGAGACATCCCTGGTATAATTTGTGATACAAACATAGGAAGTAATGTGTACGTCCATTAGAAGTTTGGTTAAACATGATTGAAAATGGGCAAGCATCACAAACTATATTTGAAAGACTTTTTATGAAATTAAAAAATTTTTGACATTTTTATTTATTTTTGAGAGGCAGAGAGAGACAGAGCATGAGTGGGGGAGGGGCAGAGAGAGAGGGAGACACAGAATCCAAAGCAGGCTCCGGGCTCCGAGCCATCAGCACAGAGCCTGACGCGGGGCTCGAACTTTCGAATTGTGAAATCACAACCTGAGCCGAAGTCAGATGCTTAACCAACTGAGCCACCCAGGTGCCCTGAATTTTTATGAAATTTTAAAGAATGGGAAAATGCTAAAGATAGCTGGCATAAAATCTTAATTCACAGACAGCATGACACAATTGTGTATAAATAAAGCAAAAATGAAACACATTTAGAAAAGGAAACAAAGATAAAACTACAATTGTAATGATCTTATTTCTGGGTTCTGATATTATGGAGTATTATTATTATTATTTCTTATTTTCCGCAATAAACATTTATTACTATTACAATCAGAAAAAAATCCTTTTTAAAATCCTCATTCAACCCACTTCTCCCAGCTGGGAATGATTTGTATTTCCCCTGTAATGTGAGCTTAGAAAAAGAAAACATCTGCAACTCAGTGATTTGGATCTTCTTGTCTCCAGCCAGATCAAATCTGACCCCAAATTGCCAATGATCTTGTAGGAATAAAATATTACCGATGTCCCTTGCCAAGGGACCAGAGCTTTTTTGAAGAATCGCTAAGAAATTGAAAAAGAAGAGATTTGGGGCGCCTGGGTGGCTCAGTCGGTTAAGCGCCCGACTTCAGCTCAGGTCACGATCTCTCGGTCCGTGAGTCCGTGAGTTCGAGCCCCGCGTCGGGCTCTGGGCTGATGGCTCAGAGCCTGGAGCCTGCTTCCGATTCTGTGTCTCCCTCTCTCTCTGCTCCTCCCCCATTCATGCTCTGTCTCTCTCTGTCTCAAAAATAAATAAACGTTAAAAAAATTTTTTTAAAGAAAAAGAAGAGATTTAATGACTTTTTTAGGCTCAGGCATCCATCCCTTTGAGAGGGTTTGAGAGGAACGTTAGGGGCACAGTCCTCCCGGGAATTGATTGCTAGTCAGAGGCAGTGTGCCCAGAGCAGCTCTGATGCCACAGTAGGGATGACACAGTGATAAAAGATGGTTACATCTGCCTGCTGTCCCCATGTCAATATAGGCAGGAATTTCCAACAGAGGTCTGCGTAAGTCAAAGAAGGAAACGCATCATCACTTACGGATTTTTCTAAGCAGATAAGCCTTCCACCCACGTTTGAATAAATGCAGGTAGGCTTTGGACAGTTACTTTATGAATGAAATGAAAACAAAAGTGGCAGATGGGTCCAGCTTGATCTCAGAGGTCAAAGTGTTGCAACAAGATCGCCATCGATTTGCTAAGCCGTGTTTAGTGACAGGCCCTCCAGCAACCAATCAGGATGAGAAATGGAATCTATTAGTGAAGTTGTTAAGCGTCCCTGGTCTCTGCAGGTGACAGCTGAGTATCTGCCTTTCTCTACAAACATTAAATCATTCTTACAAGAGAGGGAAAGGGGTGGGTGGGGGGGATATACACCCAATCCTAGAAAAATCTGGAGAGTGATCGCTTTATTTTGGAGATGACATCGAGAACACCAGAAGTTTCAGTTAGAAACAGAGGGAGATTTATTTTCACGAGTTTTAAGCCTCAGGAATTATTTATAGGGCAACTCCTGAGACAAAGTAATAATTCACCACGGACCATGGGCTGTGTCTCTGTTCTGAAGCCTTGAGAATAAAATATTCATCTTTTATTATGTCGACGGCTGTGAAAGCGCACGCTAAATGTTAGTAAGCACTAGGAAGGGTGTCATAGCTTTCTATAGGCTTGCCACTTCCAAAATTAATACTCCCCTCATGTGCCCAGGTTCCCGGATTCACCTGTCTTAACTTCCCAGCATGGCGACTCCTTGGGCCATGCATGCGTCACGTCTGATTGAGAACAAAATTTTGTGTCCGGTGAAAAAGAAGAATGTTGTCCCTCCAGTAATTAACTTGGTGCCACTGATCCTTGTGGGAAACCAGAGTGCTGAAGCGTTGCCCCATCAGTAAATTAGGCTCACAGGCAGTCAGTTATCTGCAGAGTTAGTCAGGCTGAGATGCTTTTTGACTATGACTGAGAAACATCTACTGTGACAAAGACAAACGCATTTATCACTTGTCCGTGCACTTAGTCCCCATCCCCTTGCCGTCTCCAGCATGTGCACTCGAGATCCGTGTCTCTTAAAATATGACGGTGACACCTGGCGATTTCATTTATCCCCTAGCCCTCGGATCATTCAGGTTTTCGAGATGGAAAAAAAATAAATACATAAGTTATACCATTTCGGTGGCAGAAATTGCCCAAGCATTTCCCAAATCGTTGGATTACGATTTCCTCCAAATCCTTGCACGCTCCCAGTAATCACGAGTTTCATAAAGGTTTCATAGTGACTGCATTGTCTGGTCAGTGCCTCCTGGCTAACATTCCAGGAGCTCTGTCACTGGCATGCTATTATTGGTTTTTGTCAAATGTGCATTGCTAGCTCTTATAATTGGGTTGCGGCATATTCCCAGTCCCCCCCCCCAAAATGGAAGGAAGTTCATCGTCGATCATCAAAGCAATGATGAAAATTATACCGCCCACGGAAAGTATCACCACCCCGCATTTTTAGATTACGTGGGTCACACAAAAGAAGTCTTTCTACTACCAACTCTGGATCCGCATTTCTTCTCGGATCACGAGTCTTGCTTTCCTGACCTCACTTGACACGGGCAGCTACACGTACAGTTTGAGATTCCAAATACACCTGTCCCCAGAGCTTTCAGGAAGTAGGCTCTCAGCTTGAATCATCGTAGATTTCTGCTTGCATTTCTAAGAGTCCTCGTTCAGTGCAAAAGCTGTGTGCTCCCCGCCCTGGGGAGGACAAAAATGTGTGCATGGGTGGCTTGGAGATTGTTTTGTAAATGTAGGGCAAAACATTTGGATGGGTAGGCTCTAAATCGAACTTTTCCCAACAGTTAACCTTGAGGAGTGGTTCTGGGAGAGAGTGGCCTGAAAGAAAAAGGAGCTCCCATTTCACTGTGTGTTTTCGTATGGTTGTTCCAGGTCATTCATTCAGTAGACCTTTTCTGAGCCCCCTGCTGTGTATTGCCCCAAATGTTGTTAGACGCGGACAGGACATGCAGGGGCCCCTGCCCTCGGGGAGTTTATCTTCTAGCAGGAAAGACCACGGAAACAGACAAATCAATTAGATAAATATTCATTGGAGGGAGCCTGGGGAGGAACATAAACAGTCATAGGCACCTGCTTTGGAGGCGACCATGGCTCCATGGAGGAGATCGCATTTAAGCTGATTTTGTTTGATGAGGAAGTGTCATGGCTTCAGGGGAGGGTTGATCCAAAGAGAAGGAAGAACACATTCAGAGCCTGGAGGGGAAGATTGGTGGGGGGGGGGGGGGGGAGGGGGTGCTGGGATCCCGCTGGGGGACAGAGTCTCAGAGGCTGGGGGTGAAGGAGGAGAGCTGCAGAAGTGCGTCGGGAGGAGCTCACACACACCCTCCTGGGACACGTAAACCGCTTCAGTTGTGTTCCAAGAATATGCTTTAAAGAAAGGTTTTTGAAATTTAAAAAAAAAAAAAAAAGAGCAAGTCTCACTGCCCTCAGTGTGACCTTGGACTTGAAGTACTTTGATGGCCGCCCTCTCCCTTGGGAGCGGGCTTGGCAGGGAAGGAAGCTTAAGGTCTTAACGAAAGCCCCCCATGAAGCATAAACAGAACTCTGTCAAAGGCACCCACCGCAAAAGAGGAGACATCCAGGCTTCCATTCATTTTCTGAAACCCGGGGTCCGAGGCTTCAGCTGACAATGGCCACACGGATTCTTCCAGCCCCAGGGATTGGCTCCACCAACCAAGCATGCCTGTAAGCACCCCCCCCCCCGTTCCCGCTGGCAGTAGGTGCTTCATAAATGCTGCCTGAAAGAAACGCAAATAGTCAACGGAACTGGCTGACACATTCAATGATATGAAGAAGCCTGTTATGCTGGAGACCTCCAGATGCAAGGTGAGCCCTTTCACCCATTTTTGAAAAGCTTTCTTGAGCATCTGGGGTTCTGTAATCGTCCAGCTGATTGCAACCCTCCTCCCCGTGGATATCCTTGGAGCCACCAAGCATCTAGACTGATTTGCTGTTTATTTATGCCTTGGGGGACCAGAGAGCTGCTCGGGGAAACAAAATGCCTCCCTCAATTAAGGAGATTGAAAGGGTACTGGGGCTGGACTGACCCTCTAGCCACTGGGAGAAAGTTTGGTATTCCGGTCTTGCATGACCTGGTTCCCCATTGGGTTCAGAAGGTTAGAACGAACTTAATCATCTCTGCCCCACGGCACCCCTTCCACACGAAGGAAGAAGTGGCCCCCGCTGGCTGCAGCTGCCCCCACAAATGAACCCTGGATGCAAGCCAAGAGAGGTTTCCTTCTTACAAAAGGGAGATTTCCAACCCACTGAGCCCAATGGAGCCAGCCAAGAGCTACAGCCATCCAAGTCGACGAAAACATCTCATTCTCTCCGCTCAGGGTAAAATTCAAAAGGCAAAGCCGACTCTCCCAGATGAGCCGGAGAGAGTTAGGGACGTGGTGCCACCATCCCGGCATGTTGGCTCGCTTGGCTAAGGTTTCGGGTTATCGTAGGAATTTCTGTCTTGGGTGAATGTACGCGAGTCGCTGAAACACTGGGAGCTTCGGATTCGTTGGTGGGAGAACAGCAGAAAAAGTGCTCATCCTTCTCTGTCTCACTGGGAGAGCTCCAACTTCAGCTGCAAAATGACAGAGGACAGCTCAACCCCGGGTTATCTCTCAGGTGGAAAAAGGAGCCTCGGTCTGCCGAAACGCCAACCACCATGGCACCCCTTGTGCCTCAGGGAACGAAGACGGGGAAGGGGCAGCGGAAGGTAGTGTCCTCGTTTGAGCACCTGCGGAGACTGTGGCGTCTGCATTCACAATGTTTATTATTATGCACCCAAAGATTCTGCTCCAGGCAAAGAGGTAGATCCCCTAGCTTTTGGGCATTTGCTGGGTGCTCAGGGCCCAGGAACTGCACACAGAGGGGTGAATGACCACACAGGATTACCTTTTCCAAGGGACACAGCTACGTAGACAAGGAACAGCAGCGGTGCTAGCCTGGGTGGGGGAGCAGACCGTGGGTAGGGGCCCGAAGAAAGGCTGGGAGGGAGACAGGGCGCCTGAGGAGACACGTCTCAGGGAAACAGTAGCTCCCTGGAGGCAGTTGTGAGAGGTAAGAATGGAGATGTGGGCCAAAGGACTTGGAAGGCCGAGGCGAGAAATCTCTGAGGTAGCCTGGGCACAACAGAAATGACCAAAGGATTTTTTTGACTGGGGAGGGTGGTTACAGAAAGTCAGGTTTCCATGTTTGGGAGAGAAGAGTTCTGAGGGTGTGGAGTCCCCATAAGGAGAACTTTAACATAATCCAGCCCGGAAGGGGATAGAGAACCCTGACACAGCAAGCCTGGGTGACTAACAGTTGGTGACACCATTGGGCAGGAACTGGGAAAGCGTGGCGGCGAGGGGAGGCGGGGGGCGGGGGGAGAAAGACTCCCGAGGAGAAGCATCTCAAGTAAGGAACACACACATCAGTTACCAGATCGAAGACAGGCATGAGAGGGGGCCTCTCTTCCCGAAGAGCGGGGAAGACAGGAGACCATCTTACCGCATGTTGAACTTGGGACGCCATACAGATGCAGACCGGTCCCAGCCCTCTGGAGAAAACACGGGGTACGAAAGGTAAGGAGTTGCAAAGAGGCAGGACGTCAAGTGCCCCGTGGTCATGCTCTCTCCACGAGAATGAAAGCCCCATGAACACAGCGACCTGGGTCTGCTCACCGCTGCCCCACTGGGGCTCGGAACAGTCCTGGCACCATGATGGTGTCCCATAAACCATGGCGAGTGAATTGGACGCTAGAAACTTAGGCAAAAGGATTGAAGGGAGAAGCGTCTTTCAGCTTAGAGTCTCCCTAAATACAAAGATTCCAGCGCAGAGAGAAAAGTTGCGCTTGCTGAGTGAAAATATCCTCCACCTCGTCCATTCCGTCCTGCGTGTGCAGGATGTTGTTGTCTCATCTTGATCAACCTTGACCGACAGAAGGACTCCTGAAATCCTGAGGCGGGAGACCTCAGGAAAGTCCCTTCTGCCTCTGGTTCCCTCAGAAGCCTCCCATGCAAAGACAATATTGGTTCAGATGATCCCCAAGGCTCCCTCCAGCTCTGCCTTCAACGGAAGAACCCAGAATTGCCTTTGTCCTCTTTTTAGGCGAGCTCCCGGGCTCCGAGCAGGGCATGAAACCCAGCATCTGGGAGGTCCCCGGGAGCAGGGGCTCTCACTGCCGCTCTTCTTACATTGTTATGTTTGGAAAAGAGAGTCTGTGAAAATGATACCATTGATTTGCCCTATTTATTTTTTCTCTCAAAGGCTTTCGTGTCAAATTCGCTCCCTCCTCAGATAAAATGTGTCCGTGGGAAGCAAAGCTTAGAAAAAGAAGCTACAAAAGCCTGCCTCTCTGAAGAGGGGTGTTCTGAAAAGGAGGTTGGATGGTCACCCTGCCAATGTGCGGATCTTGCCCCAGAACCCCCCAGAACCCAGCAGGAGGCCAGCTTCATGCTCAAAGTGCTTCAAGTCAGAGCAAAATGGTTTTTGGTGGCAATTGAGTTACTTTATGAAATAGAGCTTCTGTCTCCCTCGTGCATCAGAACCTCATCCCTGTACCGTGACCACGCAGAGGGGTGACTCTACCCTCTCCCTTCCCACGTACAATGTGCCTCTCACTTTCCCGTAATATCCTGAGTCTCCAGAGCGAGAAAAAATTACAACCGTCCAAAAGTATGGCAGGAAACAGAACATTACTGTTCCTACACTCTGTCATATGGATGGTGAAGCGTAAGCCGTGGTTCTATTTATTCCGTGGAAGGTTGGTTAGTTGAGATTTGTTTTGTTTCATTAAAACAGGAATTAGAAACAACACAAGACCACACACACACCGTATCTTCCGCCGACCTTGGACCAGCCACACGCTGCCCCTGCCATATTGGCCTCTTCGTCTCTGACCTTGCCTCCTCTTGCAACACGTGACAGAAGGGGATTTGGGAGCCCCGGGATTTACACCCGGCTCACCCTTGGTTCCACTCAAGGTGCTTCTGAGCTGTGAGGGTCCCCGATCACCTGTTCTGGCTGGCCGGTATTTTTCCCAGGAAGTCACAGGATCACTGGGGTATTACAAGATTAAAGTTTCCAGGCGTGGCTTTCAGGTTGCTGGGTAAATGCGAGGGTCAGCCACGCAGCCGAGCCAGGGGAGCTTCTGGAATTGGCCTCCTGCTACGGCCAGCAGCGGGTGCCCAGCCTAGAGATATACCTTAGAAAATGGGTACAAGGCCTTGGCTGGGGATTTTGATGGGGATCCATGACACCAGGGGATTGAGACACAACATTGCAAATCTACAGCTGTCTGAATATCGGCCAAAAAAAAAAAAAAAACAAACCCAGGGAATGTGTCTCACCCTTACGGTGACAGAGCACTTTCCTCTTCTCTGTATGGGTGTGTGAGGTGCGGTAGATATGAGCCGGTACCATGAGGAAGTCGAGACAAAGTAGCACCCCTCAGCCCCCCGTCACACATGCCCCCCATCAATTCTAGTGTTTAACCACAGGCGTGTGTGTGCCCCATGAATGGTTGACTGTCACACATCCGGGGCAGTCTCCAAGGAAGTCGTAGTTGGTAGAGATGGAACAGGAGCCACAAACGCGACTGATGTCGGTTCTTCCGAGTTTTCATGTGAATTCTAGCGAGCTCACACATACGGCACGATGGGTTTCGGGTGTAGAATTTAGTGATTCATCGTTTCCATATAACACCCAGGGCTCCTCACGACAAATGCTAAGGTCACTTACAAGTTTCTAGTAGCCACCTTAGAAAGAGTGAAAAGAAACAGGTGGAATTCATTTCCAAACTATTATTGGTTCGGCAGGTAAACCACAATGAGTGGTTATTAAAATATTCTACTTTTTTTGTATTAAATGTTCAGACCCGCTGTGTCTTTTACACTTGCAACACACGTAAACTTGGGCCAGCCATAATTCAAGGTCTCCCTAGCTATACGTGGCCACTGGCTAGAACATTGGACGACGACGTGGTTCTAATCTGTCACGGACATCACTGAACTTAAAAACTAACCCCCCCCCCCCAAAAAAATTGTCAATATGATAAAATGATGTTCATGTACGAGGCTCCATCATCAGAGTCTCCAGAAAGATCCAAACTCCAATTCTGGGGTGCAGTGTTTATCACTATAGCTGATAAATGACGAGAGACCTTTTCCTTATTTTGGAAAAAGGCACTCTTTCTCTCCTGCAAGCAGAATAAAGATTAACCAACCGGCCGGCGTTCGCTAAAGTAGTTCGACATGCAGGCTATCCCCCGGACCTCTCCACTCTAAGAACCAGATCTAACCACAAGCCTGTGTTACTTAGTTAAAAACTAAGTCAGGGGCAAGCGCTCGTAACAAAAATTGGGTGCCCATTATACCGATGTGCTTCCAAACGCTTCTTGAACGTGTTTGGCACGTAAAGAGTGAGTGTCTTTGCCAGCCCGGGTAAAGGTCACTAATTTCTAATTCAGGACTAAGAAAATGACTCCCCAAGTGCCCCTTAGGGAGAAGAAGATAAAAACAAGAAGTTCCCTGGAGCCCAGTAATCACGGCCAGAGACTCAGAAAGAACTGAAAGACGTTATTCCATTCCCATCCGGCTCATTGCGGATGTGCAGACAGGGGGAGTCGAGTATTCCAATGGGAGGGACACAGATGGACGAGAGGAGATTGTACAAGGCCGCCGAAAGGTAGCACCAAGCGTGACCAGACCTTAGCAAACACGGGGTCAAAACACCGCCAATGCAACATTTACAGCTATTGTAACAACTCATTTGTGCTAATGCAACCAACGAATGGCTCATCTAGTGTGGAAGAAACATCATTTCATTGCATGGGGGGGAAGCATGGTTCAACTAAATAAGTGATTGATTGGTGGGGGTGGGGGCAGAGAAATACAGTCTAGCGGCGTATTAAATATTTTTTTTTAACATAAGGTAAATGAAATGGACTGGGTTAAACCTGGCTGCATAGCTCAACTGTGATTCCTGAGCCCTCTGGCAAACGGTTTTCCCAGGGTGGACTGACTTAACACCCTCTGGTCTCACGGAAAATTTTCCTCTCCAGTTGACCCTCATTTCGTCTTCCTTAATCCTAACACAAGTCCCTAGCAAGTTCCAAGGCACCGTTCCTCCTGTGGGAGGTAGAATGTATCATTAGTGTTCTGCCATTCCAGTTGCTTCTGAGAAGAATACTGAACCTTGAAAGGAAAAAAAAAAAAAATGCAGTTCGAAAGAGACGGGGGAGTGAAAGAACATGAAGTCTTATGGAAACCTCCAATCTCCACTGGTTTAAAACGGGATATGCGGGCGCCTGGGTGGCGCAGTCGGTTAAGCGTCCGACTTCAGCCAGGTCACGATCTCGCGGTCCGTGAGTTCGAGCCCCGCGTCAGGCTCTGGGCTGATGGCTCAGAGCCTGGAGCCTGTTTCCGATTCTGTGTCTCCCTCTCTCTCTGCCCCTCCCCCGTTCATGCTCTGTCTCTCTCTGTCCCAAAAATAAATAAAAAACGTTGAAAAAAAAATTTTTTTTAAATAAAACGGGATGTGCTTTCTGAGCGAAAGCGCCAACTCGCTCGGGAGGTTAAGAAGTCGAAATATGCTTCGTATGACACTGCTTGTAGACTTGCAGGGGAAGAACCCAAAACCAGCTATGACGGAGATGGGGATATTCGGGAAGAGGGAGCCTAGGCAGGAATACGGCTCATTTACACTAAGACACCAATTCACAGACGTAGCTGAGGTGGGGGGAACCTACGGCACAGTAAGATCAATTCACACCCAAATAAAATTTAAACAGAAACACGGAGACTGAAAAGTGGGTCTTGAACAAGAGTAACACTTAGGGCCAAAGCGCTTTACAGCCCAGATGCTGAGAATGCTGAGACCCGTACTTTCTGGTTGCTTTTTGCCCAAGTCGTCAGGATCCAAAATGCCCTCGTAGAAGCACATGATTGTCCCCCACGCCCGGATGCAGAGCTTACGTGGAGAACGGTCCGCAGATGCCCCTCTGTTCCAGGGAGTGGGATTTGTAGAGCTCACTATGGTCACTAACTGGCAAGTTCTTTCATCTGTGAATGTTAGCGCTTAGAATGGAGGTCTTGACATCTGTGGGTTCTCCGACTCCTCGGACGACGCTGGCACAGAGGGTCTCCTCCTTGTGCGAACTTGACCCTGGGGTTACGAATACTGTTTCCATTCACTCACTCAGCAGCTATGCATTGAACCCCTTCCCGGAGGCGTGCACGGTACAGGGCACTGTGGGTAAAGAAGCAACCTGGTCCTCGCGGTCCGTGAGGAAGCCAGATGTTCATTAATTCAGCAAAATGTAAAAGCGCGACGATAATAAAAGTTGCCGAAGGGAAGCACTCGGTGCTGGGACAGAGTTTATGAGAAGAGCCCGCTTTAATCGGGGATGATCAGGAATTCAGCCGAGAGGTGTGAAAGATGAGTACCATTAACCAAAGAACGGGGCGAGGAGCATTCCAGGTAGAAGGAACAGCATGTGCAAAGGCACAACGGTGGGGGAAGCACTCTAAATGCCCAGAGCATTAAAAAAAAAAAAAAAAAAAATGGCAGTGTGCCCTCTCTCTAAAAAATAAATAAATAAATAAATAAATAAATAAAATAAGATAAATTTAAAAAATTAAGAAATAAGGATCCTCAGATCACAAGCGATAGCAAACCCACACAGTGGGTATCGACTGCAGTGGGAGATGGCCTGCAGGTACGGTTTGATCCAGGCGCTCACGATGACGGTCCTAGCCTTCTGGCTCCTTTTTGACCGCATTTTCTCTACTTGGCCCTTCCCTTTGACCATTTCAGCCCCAGGCCAGGCTCTCTTATGGAAGTAAAACAGCTACCGCCATTCCGAGCCCCACATCGGCCCGAGGCACGGCCGAAAGAAAGCAGAGGGGTTTTTGTTGCGGTGGCCCACGGGGAAGCCCCAAGCTTCACTCTGGTTGCTCCAGCTGGGTAACTTGTCCAGCTATGACCAAGTCGCTGTGACAGGGGGAGCGTTGGAGGATGGAATGTGTCTTTGTCGCAAGTTTTGAGAGAGAGGCACACACTGTTTCCTCCTGGAGTCGAGGTAGGAAGGACAGTAGGAACCTCAACAACAGCCGCCCGAGGACACGAGGTGCCCGGAGTCTGCACGTGCTCTTCGTGGATTATCTGGTGCGGAACCCTCACAGCCACCCGAGGAGCCCTTTCCACACGTGAGGCTCGCCGCTGAAAGGTACCTTGGGCCACGTCGCCCAGGTAGTACAACTGGGATCCAGAGCCCGCACTCGGTGCCCCCGGCCACGCTGCTTGTCCACACCGCCTCCTACGTGAGCGCTTCTGAGGCTGTCCCGTCACCGGGAGGGGAGAGCCTGCCTGAGAAGAGAAAAATCAACCCCTGCCGGAGCCAGAAAGCAAGAAAGGCGAGAAATCGGGTCCCGGACGCATCATTTGAATCCTTGGATGAAACCGGACGTCAAGCTAACAGCACCTCCACGTGAAGCTAAAACCATCCATGAGGCTCAAACCACCGGTGGGGTAAGAGAGGCATGCCAGCAAATTCCCTGCCTCCTCACCTCTCTTTTTCTCTGGCTCCTGCAAAGGCGATCTTTCTGTTAGTCGCGACAGAAGAAAATTTAACGAACACCGGAGAGAAATACAACCCTTTCAGGCCAGAACTTTGGAAAGCCCACGCCCTAATAAACCGCAGGGTTAGGAGTCGATATCGCACGCGGATCAACGCAGGGTCCACCGCTAATCCACGTATGTGAACCTGCTGAACATTATCTGAGCTGTGCTGGAATCCAAGGACCCCGTCTGGAAAAGAGCAAACATATGATAAATAACAATCGCCCGGTCTAATCGACCAGTGTGTCCGAGTTATCGAGCGAACCTTCATTTTCTTTGCCTGACGATGCCACTCCTGTTCTGTTTTGTTTTCTTTGGTGAAGGACATCTTAGCAACCTGGTCTGTGAGGCAATGGGATTCCTTCACGCTTGTAAAGGAGAGCAGAGATTGTGCTTCCTTAATAGACTATAAAACGTTTCTAAAGAGGGACGATCTCCTTGAAAGGACTCTTGCCTTGAATGGTAACACCCCTAAGAAACAGGAGAGCTTAGACATCATCGCTCTCACAAACAGATTCTGACCCCGAGATGATATGGGGGTCCCTGGCTGGGGCACTATTTACACAGCAGACAGGGAAAACAAAATAATTAGTGATGAAGCCAGCCGCTGAAACACAAATCTCTTCCTTTTAAGCCAAGTTGTAGTTTTCTAATGACGCGGCTCTTGTGATAAATTGCGGACCGACTGTCCACACACATCACAGACGTTCTAACCAGCCATCCAAACCCTCCAGGATCTCCCCAGCTCCGATCCCCCTGACAGGGACGCGAACACTCCCAGAGACACCAGAAAAGGCAAAGAAACCCGACTCCTGATCGCATTGGGTCTCGGGGTCTGAAAAATCCTGCTGGAGCCCAGCCCGAGGGGTGAATTACTGTTCTGGGGCAGGAGAATTATGCATGCAGAAGCTAGAGTAATTATGCTAATTAAGGAGACCTCTTTTGTTGTGAGACTTCCAGAGCCTGAAGCAGCTTGAGTCCCAGATTCACAGTAGAAGGTGCTAAAAATAGGACCCTGGGGTGTGCCCCATGGGGGTGATGGCAGAGGTAGCTGGGAGGTTAATCTGGGAACAAAGAACAAATAATCTGGGAGGAAATATTGACAAGCACCCACAGGAGGTCGAAGACTGGGAACCTCCTAATTTAGGGGGAGCCGGGGAGAGTGTTGAGGGTGGAAGGGGGAAGAAGGCAAAAAGCTTGGCTAAAGGGCATCCTTTCTGGAAATCGGCGAGTGGAAAAACAGTGGGGCCCCAAACGGGCTTTAAATAGCCAGGACGATCAAGGTTTCTCCGTTGCCGATCGGAAGGGAGGCCAATGTACATCCAGGTGGGTGGCGGGGCAGCGGGTTGGGGGGGCAGGAAGTGGACAGACGAGGGCCCCTCTCTCAGCGGCACCCTGGAAGGGCCCACACGGGGCACCCTTGGGAAGGTGCCATTAAACCAAGGGACCCAGGCCCACCTAAAACACTTCTGATTTGTTTTCTCTCAAGTCTGTTGAGAGAGAGAGAGAGAGAGAGAATCCCAAGCAGGCTCTGCACTGGCTCCGATGTGGGGCTCGAACCCGCGAAGCTGTGGTCTCTCTGCAAAAGGTCAACACCAAAACCAGACACAAATGGACTACTGGTTTACCCAAACTAACCTTGAGTGGAGAGGACATGTTTTGACCCAGAAAATAAGGAATCACTTTTTTTCTTTTAATTTCTAAAACCCACCCTTCTCTCTGTGCAGGAAATCTCCATGACCAAACCTACGGTTTTCCCCAAAACAACACAAACACAGATCCTCTTTATCGTGAGCTTGATTGCACCCCTGGCTTCACCTCCGGTTTCCTTCTTCCTTCCCTAGTTGTGGGTCTGCAGCAAAGAGGCCACACCCCCCTTCCACCTCTTTCGTGATCACTTCCCTCTCAACTCTGAGGATCATGACTCCCCTCCCCACCCCCCACTCCTCACTCACTGCTTTGGGATGCCTCTGATCCCCTCATCAACGGCAGTCAACATATTGCCTGGAACCCACACGATTCTTTTCCATAGTGGGGCAATCAGAATGTTACCTCGGAATTGTCTTTCTTGGGGCACCTGGGTGGCTCAGTCAGTTGAGCGTGCGACTCTTGACTTCAGCTCAGGTCACGATCCCGGGGTTGTAGGATCAAGCCCCACATTGGACTCCAAGCTGAGCATGCAACTTGCTTAGGATTCTCTCTCTCTTTCCCTCTGCCTCTCTCCCCCAGTCATGTTCTTTCTCTCTCTCTCTAAAAAATAATAAATAAATAAATAAATAAGAATGGTCTTTCTTTTGGTGGCAGTGGCCCATTAGGGGTGTGGTTCTCTAACGACTCCAAGACTGTGGGAGTGGTTCTCACCAATATCCGGGTTCCCTGGCAATCCCACTACAATGCAGATTGTTGGGCTCCACCCCCAGATTCAGCGGGTCCGGCTGGGGCCCAGAATTGCCGTGACAAGTTTCCAAGGGATGCTGATATAACTTGTCCAGGCACCACTCTTCAAGAACCACTGCTCAAATATTGTCAACTCAAGGGGAGCCCGGGGGGCTCAGTCAGTTAAGCATCCGACTCTTGGTTTCGGCCCAGGTCATGACCTCACAGCTTCGCGGGTTCGAGCCCCATGTGGGAGCCAGGGCAGAGCCTGCTTGGGATTCTCTCTCTCTCTCTCCCTCTCTCTCTCTCTCTCTGTTAGTCCCTCACTTGCATTGTCTCTGTCTCTCTCAAAATAAATAAATAAAATTAAAAATATATATATATTGTCAACTCAGGCTGTGCATTAAAATGGCCCTGGGGCTGAGGCACTTATGAAAACATAAAAATGTGGAGGCCCAACCCTAGACCAGTTTAGTGAGATTATCTGGGCTGGGGTCTGGGCTATCCCCGTGATTCTAACATTCAGTCAGGATTAGCAGTCTGCATTGCCTCCTTCCCTAGTTCAATTTTGTCATGCTAAGCTCTATGGTGACCAGGTGTCGGGCTCAGTCCCTTGGATCTTTGTCCTGAGCCCTGTCCTAGAGCGGTGGCTCTGGGGAAAGAGATAAGGTCAGCTTTGAGAGATATTTGGGATCTAGAAATAAATAGCTGTACTTAATGACCCATTAAATACAGGCACTTGAAGAGACACTTCACTTCTCTGGTAGTAAGTATAGAAATAATATTTGTAGCCCTTTCCAAATACTAGGAAGACCAGAGTCAACATTACCCCCTGCCGTGGTTTTATACAAACATTGTGCCCAAACTTGGATTCACCAGATGGAGAAAATTTTCACTCGTATACTCAGAGATCAGAAGGCGACCTCCTTCCGGTATCTTGCCAGAAAGGTAATTAGGCCTATCTGGATATAAGATTTTGGGGCGCCTGGGTGGCGCAGTCGGTTAAGCGTCCGACTCCAGCCAGGTCACGATCTCGCGGTCCGTGAGTTCGAGCCCCGCGTCGGGCTCTGGGCTGATGGCTCAGAGCCTGGAGCCTGTTTCCGATTCTGTGTCTCCCTCTCTCTCTGCCCCTCCCCTGTTCATGCTCTGTCTCTCTCTGTCCCCAAAATAAATAAACGTTGAAAAAAAAATTTATTAAAAAATAAATAAATAAATAAAAATAAAATAAAAAAGATTTTGTTTTTGTTTTGTTTGTTTTACATCCTTGGAGATTTCTTTTCCTTTTTTTCTTTTGTCCCCTAATAAGTCCAAACATCAGTGATAATGCCACCCTGGCTAGTTGCGTTTTGACACCTACTTTCTTTCTCTCTACGCACATTCACACACAAAGAGCTTTCCTCATCCTTTTCTTTTACCATTTTTCCCTCTTTGCATTCAAAGCCGTCATTGGTTCCAGGAACAGGAGGTAGATCAATATTAAAACATTTATCCGTAAAATTAATGATCACAACAAATTAGATCAATAGGCAGTGAAAGTCACTTGATAAATTTCAGCCATCACAACTATTGCTGAAATAAACAGAAATGCCCTGAGCACAATAAAGACTATTATCAAAGCCCAAAATCAGACATTATGGGGGAACGTCTTCAAGCATCTGCTGTATTCAGCATTGTTTTGGCGATCCTGGCTAATGCAATAATAAAAGAAAAGAAAATGAGTGGCCTCAGTTTGGAAATGAAAAGAGCAAATCATCTTTATTTGTAGATTATATAACCATAGGCCTATGTGAAGAAACAAAGTTCAACTGAGTCCATTTGGAGATCAAATTAGCTTTATTGAGTGATTCATGCATCAGGCAGCGTCCCAGCTAGCACACAGAAGGGAGCTCTGACGAGCTGTGCAAAATGGAAGGCTGTCAGAGGCAGAAAGAGGGGGAGAACAAGAAAAGAGAAGATTGTTTCAGGCAAGGTCACCTTCCTGTGGGGACTGGAAGGGGTCTATTAGACAGATTGCCTCACTAGTGCTGACCAGGTAATTCCAGAATGACTGCTGAAGGTCCCATTCCCCGGACAGGCTGACACGTCGATTACGTTAGGCAATCCCCGTGTGTTGATTTGGGGCTTAGCACAAGTGACTCCACTGGGGGCCTGTTTCTTTTTTTAACACACAGAACACCAAGAAAATATAGTAATGTTTTTTAAATTATTACAATCAAAGGGCAAAGTTCTTCTTAAGTTTAACAAGTACACAAAAATGCAAAAATCATCTTTTTTTTTTAAGGGTATTTATTTATTTTAAGAGAGGGAGAGAGAGCGTGGCAGAGAGAGAGAGAGGGAGACAGAATCCCAAGCAGGCTCCACACTCGGCGAGGAGCCCAACATGGGGTTCGATCTCACAACAGTGACATCATGACCTGAGCCGAAATCAAGAGTTGGGTGCTCAACCGACTGAGCCACCCAGGTGCCCCCCAAAATCATCTTTGTACCAGCAGGCGTTATTTATAGTTATTTATAGTTTTAAAAATTCCATTAATGGGGCGCCTGGGTGGCTCGGTCGGTTAAGCATCCGACTTCGGCTCAGGTCATGATCTCGCGGTCTGTGAGTTCAAGCCCCGCGTCGGGGTCTGTGCTGATGTCTCAGAGCATGGAGCCTGCTTCTGATTCTGTCTCTCTCTCTCTCTCTCTCTCTCTCTCTCTCTGCCCCTCCCCTGCTTGTGCTCTGTCTCTCTCTCAAAAATAAATAAAACACTAAAAAAAAAAAAATTCCATTAACGATCACATTAGAAACTTTCCATTTCTAAAGAATCAACTTAAACAACGGTCTATGTGAAGAACACAGGAACAACATAAAATGTCTAAATATGTGAACGGAAAAACATAATTCACGAACACGTCAATCTTTCTCAATACAAATAAATTTAACCTCCCATAATCCTAAAGGATTCTTTAATGAAAATGGTGAAATGACTTTAAGTTTCATATTGAAAAATCAATGTGTAAGAATTGCTAAGATACTGTAGAAAAAAATGTAGACTAAGAAAGACTCTATATGTGAATTGGTGCCATCAAAATCATATGGTACTGGCATAAGACTGGTCAAAGAATTCAGTGGAAAAGAGTTCAGAAATAAATCCAGGTGTATATAGGAACTTAATATATGATAATGGTGGGGTGTAAGTTCAGTCATGAAAGAACGGTTTATTTTATAAATGAGACAGGAATAAATGGTTATTCGCTGGCGTGAAACAATGGTAGTCCCTTACTTCAGGCCACAAAAATAAACGTCAGCTAGATTAAAGAATTTGTGGAAATGATTTGAGGAATAAAGATTATTAGGGGAAATTTTAGGAGAATATTTATCTAGCCATTGGGCATGAACTTTCCCATTAAGCAAGAAAGGAACTCCAAAGCCATTTAAAAAACAAAATACATTTTATTTCAAAAATCAGCGATGTCTAAATGGCAAAGGACACCACAAATAAAGTCCAGAGGCCCTACGAGAGGCTGGAAAAAAAAATACTTGCGGGGCGCCTGGGTGGCTCAGTCGGTTGTGCGTCCGACTTCGGCTCAGGTCAGGATCTCGTGGTTCGTGAGTTCGAGCCCCGCGTCGGGCTCTGTGCTGACAGCTCCAAGCCTGGAGCCTGTTTTGGATTCTGTGTCTCCCTCTCTCTGCCCCTTCCCTGCTCATGCTCTGTCTCTCTCTGTCTCTCAAAAATGAATAAGCGTTGGGGCGCCTGGGTGGCGCAGTCGGTTAAGCGTCCAACTTCAGCAGGTCACGATCTCGCGGTCCGTGAGTTCGAGCCCCGCGTCAGGCTCTGGGCTGATGGCTCAGAGCCTGGAGCCTGTTTCCGATTCTGTGTCTCCCTCTCTCTCTCTGCCCCTCCCCCGTTCATGCTCTGTCTCTCTCTGTCCCAAAAATAAATAAAAAAACGTTGAAAAAAAATTAAAAAAAAAAATGAATAAGCGTTAAAAAAAATTTTTTTTAAATACATGCTAATATTGGAGAGTCAGCAATATGATACAAAAATAGATTTTTGAAAATAAATAATAATAATAACAATAATACTAAACAAGAAATTTATCCAAGGAAAAATGCAAACAGCCAACAAACATATGAGAAGAAAATCTGGCTCACCCGTGGACAGGCATATGCAAAGCTGAATGCCAATAAGATGCCTTTCTTCACCTTCCTGTTAGAAAAAATGTGAAGAATAGTGAGGAGGAGGAGAAGGAGGAGGTTGGTGGTGACGACTCTAGATTGTTCTAGATTGTTCCAGATTGTGTCAGCTTCTGTTCTAAGCCTTTTACATAGAAAAGCTCATTTGAGCCTATCAGCAACCCTAGTAGTAAGCACCATTATTATCCCCATTGTATAGATGAGGAAATCATACACACGCACCTGAGATAAAATTCTCAAGGAACAATACTCATCCTTACCATTCAGAATTACTACCGTATCCTATGTTACTTTACCTAAAAATCACTGATCAGGACCCAGTACATTGATTTTATGATACAGAAATGGTTAACCCCACAGTCTGGAGAACATCGACCAAGAGAGGTGCTCATAAAACAAGAAGAACAAAATAACAAGTTTCTGAGTGACGTGTGCACCGAGATCTCGTTTGCGGAAGAAAGGAAAGAACGGAGAATGTACTCTATACATGAGGATGTACGTTGCAGAAATGGCTACTGTGTTGGTGAGTCTAGAAAAAGGTGTAGAAGGAGCCACATCTTCCTATCGGTAACCCCAGGGGGGACCGGCATAGTAGGACAGAGACTTTCACTGGGTGTCACTGTTTTGTTTCTTATTCTGTTTTCTTACGCAAAGAAGAATGCTTCGCTTTTGGGTTTCGTTAAGAACAATTCCACAAATTAGGACAAAGGAGTTTTGTGATCTTTGGTAAACTTCCGCGCTCTGGGATAAAATCTAGCTTGTTCCAACTTTACGGCATCTCATGCTTGAGCGTCCCCCGTTCGACACGTGGCTCCCATTTATGAAAAAACATAAATCTTTCGATTCTACCTCTAAAACCTACCGGGAGGCAGGTAAACCTGATTATGGTGACTTCTTATCAAGCTAGGAGGGTAAATGATTAGTCTCACCCACAATAATAATGCGATTGGATTGAAAGGCATGGGATCTCCACGGAAAAATATCCAAGAAAAGTCACAACAGATGTTTACAGGAGAGAGGTGTAATTCCATTTTAAGAAAGTTTCATTCATTCATTCACTCACTCATTCATTCAACATGTACCTGATTTAGTTTCCCTTTCGACATACCCAAACTGCCACCTTTCTTTATGTTCTGCATTATACATATAATAGCTCACTGAATTGCTAGAAGCTTCTCCTATAAACAGGTTTAGGATGTCCTTTAGGTATTCCTGCAACTGAATTGTTCAAGATTCTGGGGGCTTATTTAGCGCAAACATCAGATAAGCCTGGATCCTTCCTCCAAAGGTCAAAAGAGAGGAAACAATTAAAATGTTCAATCACCTTCCGGGGTTGTTGTAAGCGCTGTTTTCCAGCTCCATCTTCCGGGCACAGGCTAGGACTGTACAATCCCGCCCACTTGGGATCTGCTTTGGCCAATGAAACGAGAGCAGAAGTGCTGTCTCATTTAAGAACCCAGGGTGTGCACCTGCCACATCCTTTTCTACCTCTGCCAAGGTAGAAACGGGCATCAAGAAACGATCTCCATCAGTCTGCGTCCTCCTGATGGACATACAGAGTGAGTGAGAGATAACCTTATGTCATGTGAAGCCACTGAAACTTTGGTGCTGCTTGTTAGCACAGCATACTTGAGCCTATCCTGACCGATACACTCCATGAGCACTTGGGTCTTACTCGCGAACTCCTGGTGTCCATTACTGTTGTTCTTCCTGTTTTGCCATGGAAAGTGGACACTGTCCACCACGGTGGTGATGTCTTTGCTGTCTGGAAACCTGCTGGAGCCCAAGTGGTGCACACAGCGGGCTTTGTGGCTGTAATATTTTTAGTTACGTTCTAGTTCTTAACCTTATTTTCTCTGAAGCACACCCCCCTTGCCTGGGTGGCTGAGTACGTAGCAGCTTCTAGCTTCAGCCATCAGCTGCATAGGAATTCTTAGAAACACTTGGGGCCAATGCTACACCCGGGTCACCAAGGCACCTGCTGGTGCCATGTGGCGTTTCTCTTTGGAATCCTTGAGGTCCTTATGGGGCGCCTGGGGGGCTCAGTCGGTGAAGCATCCGATTGTGGCTCAGGTCATGATCTCGAGGTCCGTGAGTTCGAGCCCCACGTTGGGCTCTGTGCCAACAGCTCGAAGCTTGGCTTTGGATTCTGCGTCTCCCTCTCTCTCTGCACCTCCCCTGCTCATGCTCTGTCTCTCTCTTTCTCAAAAATAAATGAACATTAAAAAAAAATTTTTTTTAAAGAATCTTATCAAAACCATTTTGAGTCACTTCATTATGATTAACTAATTTCATACACTGGGATAAGGGTTTTGGATTTCCATCTCTTGCCCCCAGAAAGCCCCAGGTTTCACAAACAATGAGGCAACCCCTTCCAAGGAGTTCATACAAGGAGGCTCAGGGGAAACCAACCTTCATCAGAGCATAGAAGGTTTGGTTATATCCCACGCTGGGCTACAGCCAGTGCACAGAGGCTCCTGACA
Source organism: Herpailurus yagouaroundi (assembly GCF_014898765.1). NCBI lineage: Eukaryota > Metazoa > Chordata > Mammalia > Carnivora > Felidae > Herpailurus > Herpailurus yagouaroundi. Next base: position 4,159,422 of record NW_024412439.1, on the reverse strand, counting down.
ACCAATCGTGTGCATCTCTTTCCAACTGTGCCTTCGGGGCTTCTTCCTGGTGACCTGAAATCAACCATGGACGGGAATATACACGCAGCAGAAATTAGCAATTGCTACCAATCAGGATGCTGGTTTTTCCCTGGAGATCCTGTTGTTAAACACTTACCAGCACACCACAGATTACATCCATCATCCTCTCCTTCCTACTCGAGAGGGCTCCCTATTTGATTCTAACTGTGATAAGGAAAATCCTCCCACCTCTGCTCCTGTGACTTGATAGTCCCCGGCTGATTATTTTACCTTTCGCTTCGCTCGATACTCTAATAACAAAGAAACTGTGTTCGACACCGACTATGCAGCAGGCTCTAGGAATACGACAACCGGCAAAACAAGTTCTCCCTTCTGTGTTAGAGCTTCACCTGAGATGCTCAAGGACATCTACCGCTAATGTAAGATCTTTTTACTACATCATATCCTTTTTTTGGTCACTTTTGTGTGCCTTAGTTTCCTCTGAGTTACTGAATTAGTTTGTGTGGTTATTTCAAGCTGTTACTGTTTTGTTTGGCTGGTAGTTCTTCCCTTTCGGAACTGCTCTGCTCCACATCCTTTAATTCTGGTCCAACTATCGATCAAGGTGCCCGTGTCCACTGCCCCCGTGAGAGATATACGGCTGAGGATACAAGAATATCCGACTTCCTTAGACACAGAGACGGTTCCAAGATAGGCACGTGGCCCCTCTGTGGTCAATCAGAATCCTTTTGCAGAGACTGATAGGGGATTCTGGAAGTCTGAAAGGTTATCAGTCCCTCTGAAAGAATGACATTTCAGAACCTTAGAAACCAGGACCCCTGCCTGGGTGAGTCAGTCAGTGAAGTGTCCATCTTCGGCTCAGGTCATGATCTCACAGTTCGTGGGTTTGAGCCCCACATTGGGCTCTTTGTTGTCTGAAGCCCAGAGACCGCTTCAGATCTTCTGTGCCCCCTTCTCTCTCTGCCCCTCCCCTGCTCTCTCTCTTTCAAAAATAAATAAACATAAAAAAAGGAAACTTATAAACCTAGAAAAGTCACAATAAAACATGATGATATTGTCTATTTAAACATCCATCCATCCATGCCTGAAATAGAATTAACTCTTGGCATTTTCAGTTACATCAGCCAGTCAATTCCTTTTGGCTAACTTGAGTTGAGTTCTTACCAGGCGAAATTGATAGAGTCTTGCTCAATGCAGCAAAGTACTACTTTGGTATGGAGTATTACTACTCAACTCTTTGCAAGCAAGTCTTTGACTCCCTTTCCACTCTTTTCTTGGGGACCATCCGTGGAAGCAATGACAGCAAGCCAGCTACGCTTGTGACATTGTCCTTGTCACCCTCTCTTTCCTCCTTAGTCTCTGCTTCTCTCTCCTCTTCCCGCTTCTCAGCCCTAGACACGGGTGTCTTCTCAAGTGAGGAAACTCACCATGAACATAGGTACCTGAGCTGCATCCCGATGCCTTTTTAGCTTAAGAGTTCTTTTCTCCACTCGTTTCTAGCTTTTTAGTATGAAACTCATCTTTAGTTATTCAACATGGGGAAGAAATAGGAACATAGGTTATAGTAAAGGAGTTTGGAGGAAAGTAGTGGTGGGGTAGAAATAATTGCAAGAGATTGAGAAGTAGCAAGGAGTTGAAAATAATGCAGCTATCAGCGATGTTTGGGAAAAAACTGAAAATGCTTATTCTCTTTATCTGGGGGAAAGCTCAACTTCCTCTCATTTGAACAATGGAAGGAGTCCAAGGGGCCGAATCTGGGGATTCTAAGTCATCACTGTCTTCCATTCTGGGGGAGTCAGTTCGAGATGATGGTCTCAGTAGAGCCAAAAGGTAGCCAGGAATCTGCCGAGATGAATGGTAGGTCTGATTACCTACAAAGAGTGTAAATCTCCTCCATGATTTATCTGCTGAATTATGAGCTGAATTGGGATGTTCTACTTTTAATTTGGGGTGGTCTTTTGAAAACAGAACTTCTGGCAGAAAAAAAAGAAAAGAAAAGTAGAAACACAAATTACACCCAAGGTAAAATACATTACGGAGATGTCCCAGAGCCTTTGCGATCCCTCCACACGGGTTGTGGAGTTCTATGTGTGTCATGTGTGTGTACCTGTGTGTGCCTTTGAACTAGCCACGCCTCTGCTAGAAAAGATTTGCACTCAGAGCAGAATTGAAAGCTTGCCGAGAAAATGCAAAGCACACAGGGTCTTTATCTTGCCCGTGTTTCCAAACACAGTGCAATTTCCTTGTCTTGTCTGATTAGGCTGATCTTAAGCAGACTGTGATTTAGAGGGGGGAAAAAAAGTATTTCTAACAGTTTCAAACCATTTATCTTGATTAAAAGGATAGTCTTTATATCCAAACAAGCCTGTCTTATTTAGACCTGCAGAAAGAAAAGGCCTTCATCCCGAGTAATGGATGATGAGTATTTTCTATAATCCTTTATAAAATCTGAGTTAGGGGCGCCCGGGGGGCTCAGTCGGTGAAGCGTCCGACTTCGGCTCAGGTCGTGATCTCACGGTCCGTGAGTTCGAGCCCCGCGTCGGGCTCAGTGCTGACAGCTCGGAGCCTGGAGCCTGTTTCGGATTCTGTGTCTCCCTCTCTCTCTGACCCTCCCCCGTTCACGCTGTGTCTCTCTCTGTCTCAAAAATAAATAAACGTTAAAAAATTTTTTTAAAAATCTGAATTAAAAGGATATCTTGGAAACACGCAAAGAGATCCAGAAATGGGCCTACTTCCGTGCTGAAACAAAACGAAAACCAACCGAGTAACAAAAATTTACAACCCTCCGGACCCTCAAGTTACTACCCTCTTCCTCCCTTTCCTTCTCTTTATACCTGAAGGTCATGCTGGCTCCATTGGCCTCAAGTTCATTCAGCACCTGTCACCCACCTGCAGCCAGATTCCACTCCCAGCAAAATTTCAAAACCACATCTTCCCGGGTCAACAGTCCCTCTTCGTTGCCAAATCCAGGGACGCTCCTTGTCCTCATGCCATAGATTAAGTTCCAGAGTCTGACACTGTTCTCTCTCCCCTGTGCCCCTGGGACACTAATCCCTCTGAGTCTTGCCCCTTTAAAATCATTACCTGTCTAGCGTGTGCCAGGAACTCTCCCAAGGATTTTACTTGTGTCCTCATGTACGTACCACAACATGCCCGTGGAATGTACCAGGAACGTCCTTTCTCAGAAGAGAAACCAGTCGTAGAGAGCCTCGGCCAAGGTCACAAAGCTGGACCGTGGCCGTGTCCACTGGGCTTCTTCCCAAGGCCACGGCCTGCTCAGCTATGACCATGAGGACCAGAAGAGCAAGCCGGGACCTACCTCCTCGGCGAATGGTTGTCTTTATTGTCTTAGGCAGGACGTAGAATTTCTGCAAATACTTCCTTTGTATCCGGTACCAGGAAAGCTTTACGTATACTCTTCCTCGGGTGATCAACAAAAGAAGCCCGTGAGACTGTTAGTATTACCCTTGTTTCACAGTTAAGGAAACAATGGTTGAAAGTGGTGGCCCCAAATCGCAGAGCTCCTTGGTGGCAGGGCTGGGAACCGAAGCCCTTCTCCCCGGTGCCCCTGTGGGAGCCCCCGCCCCATGCCTTCACTGCCAATCCATCCCAGCTCTACCGAGGAAGACCTTGGCCACCCCCATGTATTCAACCCTACATTGGCAGCCCTGAGTCTGCATTTCCAGCCTCTTCCAAGTCCAAAGCCGTTCACCCATCTTACGACGACAGGCTCCATTTTTATACTCCTAAGTCATCTCAACCAAAGGTTGGGGGGGGGGGGGTCGAAAGACAAAAAATTACATAGTTACCTTTCCACCAAAACTGAAATGTCTTCCCCCTTCCCTTCCTTATCCAGTGACAGCACCACCATCCGAACCATCGATCAGGCAAGAAAGGCGAGAGTCGTCTCTCCCCTGATTTTGTCCCCCTCACCCTCCGCGTCAAGGTGGCCCGCAAGTTCTACAAGCTACATCTTACCGTAAGTTGCATCAGCCTGCCTTCTCTTGACTCACATGGCCCCCCCAATGTCACCCCTGCCTTCATCTTTTCTTGCCGGGATTCCTTCGATCACCTCCGGACTGGTCTGTCTCCAACAGAGCACGCCTCCAACATTCACATCTACAGGGCTACAGAGTAATCTTTCTGCATCGGAATTGTCACCCTGTTCCTTAAGCTCTGAAGTGACATGGCTGGTTGCCTTCCCTATCTCCATCTCTATCTCTATCATCTCTATCTCTATCTCACTGGACGGCAGCTACACATGTGCATGGATTTGGCTCTTCTTCCAGATGATGGATGGGCGACATTCCAGACCTGAGTATCATCAACACGTCGAGTTCCCCAACCGCGATTGAGGGTGAGCCTGGAACCCAGAGGGTCTGATCAGGATGACAGGGTGATCTCAGGGTGCTTGTTGGATCATTACCAGAGGAACTAAAATTTGCACTTGTCTCTGGACATAAGCGAAAAGTTAAGTATTGGCAGCCACGTTGCAGCAATAAGGCAAGTCAGCCACAGGTTAAAGATGACATTTCACAAGGTTCTAAGGTCTAAGCAATTTTTTTTTAGAAAGTCATTCAGGAAAACATACATACGTCAGGTCTTCTGGGACACGTCTTTTGCTCTAAGTCCTTTCTCTGTGTATATAGAAATGACATTGTTAAAAAAAAAAAAAAACTCTGTGAAGACTGTAATTGCATTGGATTAGGTTGGTCTGCCTGAAATCGCTGTTTTTGTGGGTCAAAAATGGCGGAATGTTCCGCATGACTCAACCTGATACATATCCATTCCTCTACCTCCTTTCGAAGTTCATTAGGAGCAAGAACCACTTTTGTGTTGCTAGGGCCCAGCAGTATGTCTTTCTAGTAGGTCAATAAATGTCTGCTAAATCTAATTGAATGAATAAATTCAATATAACCTCTTTCTAAGATAAGGCTCTACATTCTCCTCCTGCTTGTCTGAGGCCTCCTTCCCAATGTCCTTCTTTCCTGATCCACAACCCTCTAAATGTAAGAATTTCCAAGGTCCCTTCTAATTTGTACTTAAGGCACTTTTCTTGTAGTCTTATGGACTCCCACAGATTTGCCAATCTCCCCATACACACACACACACACACACACACACACATTTACTACACTTCTGTTTCCTGTTCCATTTGCTCTCCCAAACTCGACAGAGAAATTTCCAACCTGTGGAAATTTCCAACCTATGGATTCTTTAGAACATCCCATGGAGATGTCCTCTCTCTTTGGACCTCTTAAAATAGAACTCATCAGGTGCCTCTACCTTCTATGCAGATATCCCCTCCAGATCTGATCTTCTCCTTTTACAGCCCATCTGGGTTAATGCCACGTATCTTCCCCATGTCACGGGCTCAAAACCTTGTCATTAATCTCAGACTAAATCATTGTCAATTGCCCTTGTCATCTTCTAAACCACTTCTCTGGCATCTCCTCTTTGTTACACCCCAGTTCATTATCAATTCTTATTCCCCTTCAGTGTATCCCCTATCCTCTGGCAAGAACAATACTTCTGAAATGTAAATCATATCCTACATCTTCCCTTCCTAGAAACTTTAATGGTTTTTCCATTGATATCACACAAATGTACAATGTAGATATGAACAGAGGGCTGTTTAAGGTAGAAGAGAGAGAAAATGGGGAAGACTTTCTCAGGCTAGACTGCCCGCAGGAAGGTGAACTTCGAGTCAGATTTTGTAGGAAGAGATGGGATTAATCTTACCTAAGCCGGGGAGGGCAGGGGGCAGAGACGTTGTGAAGAATAGAATTGACAGAAATTCCTTTCTGATCCCAGTGCCTCATAAATTACTGCATCGAAATCAGAAAAATGGTATTTGTCAGACTTTCCATATCAGATGACAACGCTATAGAAATTATTTTTGACAGTCTAAGTGTTTCCACTGAAAAATTGAGAAGCAAAGCAGAAAAAAACTGTACGGGCTCTGTTGTCAGCATTTTATGCTGTTGCGATACTCTCGCATCGATGATTTGAAGGGAAAGGAAGTGTGGACAGTTTTGCTACCGAGAAACAGGCCAAATACTTAGGATTTGAATTGAAGAGTTACTTTTGACTGTTGCAGACTTAAGAACATATTGGAGTATTTGTTCCAGGAACACATTTTGAGATTCTGCCAAGCAGAATCATGATCTGCCAGGATCAAGGTGGCAAAGAATTACTTCAAATGTTTTATAAGTAGGTGTACATCAATCCATCGACAAAAGTCCTTGGACTCATTTTGTTTCAATTCCTGCATTATTTATTTTGTGTGTGTGAGGCACGTCTAAAGGAACAATCTGTTTTTCAAAATATTCATACCAAAATAACGGAACACCCATGTCAGCTCAATGTTACATCAACCTCTGAAGTAATCAGTACATAGACTATAAATTAGGATTTATTTTTTCCAGCACTCTCGGGAATATATGAAATACAGAGAAAGCGCTATTATCAGATTTATATACTTTTTTAATGTTTTATTTATTTTTTGAGAGAGAGAAAGAGAGATGGAGTGTGAGCGGGGGAGGGACACAGAGAGAGAGAGACACAGAACCCACGAAGCAGGCTCCAGGCTCCAAGCTGTCAGCACAGAGCCCGACGTGGGGCTCAAACCCGTGAACCACAAGATCATGACCTGAGCCGAAGTTGGACGCTTCGCCAGGCGCCCCCTTCATCAGATTTATATTAATACGTTTAAACCTGAAGCTATTTAAGCAATAATCTTATTCTTTTCCACAAGCTATCAAATTCCCAGCCTTTTTTTTTTTTTTTTAGGGTTATGGTGGCATTTTAATATTAGATAGTATTATAGCAAGGGATCAAGAATGAAGGTGTAACTAAATGGAAATGACATCAGTAATAATAATAATAATTCATCCAGCTCATTAACTCCTTATTTAAGGCAGAGGCCTTAATAACCAATGTGGAAGCCATCTTGGTCATTTGCTAAGGAGACCTCAAAACCAATGTGGGATTTCCAGTCTCCGTGCTGAATTTAGCTTCTACCTGGGAGAAGGAGAGGGGTATTACAGCACCTTCAGATGCTCGTTCCATACACACACTCGAATCTTTCAACGGCTATGAATCCCTCTGAATTCCTTCACCTACACAGTCCCATGGACTCTGCCACTGGGAGAAGTAGTATTAGAAATATATGGGGAGGAAAGTGCCAGAAAACACGGGCAGGTACAGCTTTTTAATGTGGTTTAACTCTGCCCACTAGAGAATGCACCCCAGAGATTGGGTGGGGACAGCCAGGGAGGGAGCAGAGGTGGATGCGACATGAGGGAAGGTGGCCATCCGTAGCATTTCTTGCCCCACTATTCTGGGGTCTGTCACTGCACGGGTCTGACCGCGTGAGGCCGCTGGCCCCTGGGCACTTTCCTATACCTCTCACTCATCTGACCTTTGAGCCACGTTCCTCCAAAGGTCTGTCCCCAGCAGGTTGAGACAGATGGTTTCAAGGACTTCAGCACTGTGCCCACCTGACTATTCACCCACCCAGTTGATGTTGCTGCTGAACACTGCCCAGTATCCAAAGGGTGGAGACTTTAGTCTTCTCTTTGTCCCTTCCACAATTCTGGAGGCTAGAAGTCCAAGAGTAAGCTGCCACATGGTTGGGTTCTGGTGAGACCTCTCTTCCTGGCTCGTAGATGGCCATCTTCTGTGTCCTCACATGGGAGGACAGAGTGATGATGCAAGCTTCCCAGTGTCCCTTCCTTCCGGTGTCTCTTCTTATGAGGGCACTAACCCCACCATGGAAACCTCACCTTCATGAAATTCTTTGACCCCAATCATTACCAAAGGTCCCACTCCGAATACCATCACATTGAGGGTTAGGGCCTCAACTTCTGAATGGGGGGCAGGGGGCGTGGGGGACAATTCAGTCCCCCACAATATTACTAAATATTCGGTGTGCTTTCTCTAAACCGAGAGAGGAGAGGAGACCAGAAAGAGAGAGAGAGAGAGAGAGAGAGAGAGAGAGAGGTTGTTACTCTTTATCATAAACCTAATATTCTGTAACTACTTTCATTGACAGATTTTTTTTTCATAATTATCTTACCATGCGAGTGCATAGAGATCCTTTTTATTGTGTTTTCATACCTTCTTATGGTCAATGGTACGGAATGTATCCTTAAACAATAAAATAAGATTTTAGTTCAAAAGACAGTTTGAACAAGCACATATGTATGTATCCCCTTTTGAATATCCTGTTAAAATTACAGATATATATATATTTGAATTATATATTATATATACTTGAATATATACTTGAACTATAAACGCATATAAGTTGAAATCATATATATTATACGTATAACATATGTATGATTTGAATATACGAATGGTCTTTGACTTACGGCTCAACTTAATGATTTTTAGACTTTACAATGGTGGAAAGGGAATACACATTCAGGAGAAATCGCACTCTGAACTTTGAGTCTGGATCTTTTCCCTGGCTTAGCGATATGTAGTTGGTCCTCCCTCAGGATGCTGGTCAAGGGCAGCGAGATGCACCCCCAATCAGCCACACGACCGTGATGGCAAGCAACTGATACATTTACAACTATTCAGCGCCGATACAACATTCTTTTTTTTTTTTTCAGTACCATATCCAACAAACTATATGAGACATTCAACCCTTTATTATAAAAAAAAAAAAAAAAAAAAGGGCTGGGGCGCCTGGGGAGTTCAGGCACGTAAGCATCCAACTCTTGATCTCAGCTCAGGTCTCGATCTCAGGGTCATGAGTTCAAGCCCCGCATTGGGCTCTGTACTGGGTGTGAAACCTACTTAAAGAAAAAAAAAGGTAATAAAAATAAAAGAGGTTTTATGTTAGATGATTTTGCCCAACAGGAAGCTAATGTAAATATTCTGAGCATATTTAAGGTAGTCTAGGCTGAGCTATGATGTTCAGGAGGTTGGGTGTATTAAATGCATTTTCAACTGACACAAGTTTTCCAACTTACAATGGGTTTCTCTGGATGTAACCCCAATGTAAGTGAAGGAAGATAGAGAGACAGATAGATATAGATGGGTAGATATTTGAAATCATAATAGCCTTAAGCCCCTGAAAAAGAAAAAAGTGTATCAATAACAGAATAGAAACGGTAAATTCTTAGTAAAAAGCAAGCATAACAATTGATGAAGAATTCCAAAATACCCAACACAACGTTGGTTTTGCCAACACAACGACTACAACAAGAGGACTTCCCCAGGAAGTCATGGGATATTTTACTTACAAAATCCACCTTCAAAAGCTGTGATCATCAGGACTCTCCTAAGCCCTCTTCCCCTCCACCCTCAACAGGGAGGTTGGCACTAACAGCTAGACTTTTGCCTCCCGGAGGAAACCGGAGACTGGACCCCCTAAGGGGGACTTCTGCTGGGGGAGAGCTCGCATTGGCAACATTGCGTCCTACGACGGGCTTACAGCAGCCTGAGGTACTTCCAGATCTCCGCAACTGACATGGCGATGTCTGGGGTTGAAAGGGGAAGAGAGGTGGTTCTGCCCCGGGATGAATTAAACGACAGACTCCCACCTCCAGAAGGCAGGTCTCCTTCTTGTGGCTCTCTGTCCACACACGTCAAGGGCATGCTGCCTCCCAGGGAGCCCAAGTCAGGTTCTGAACTAGCAACTAGCTCTTCCATTCAAGGAGCCTACAAGGCAGAAGGGAAAGCAAAATGGCGCCTCGTTAACAGACAAGCCGGGCTCAATACTAGAACCGGGGAAGGGGAACTTTGTGCCAGGTGTAGCAGATGCTCTTGGTGTCCTGCCCCTAGCCCTCCTGCCGGCATCCACCTTTCTGAGTCGGCCTGACGCCTCCCTACCGCGAGTTCGCGCAACACCTGGCTTTCTCGGGCTGCAGGAATGTTCTCAGCTTGTGCACCGGCTGGGAGGGCCAGAAGCAGCCCTCCCCCAGTCGTTCATCGCCACGGGTATTAGTGAGGGAAGGTGCAGCTTCCTCACCTGCCAGGTGTCAAGTACATTCTGCATACTTTTGCGGAGATCCCCAGTTGCCCTTGGAAGCAGCCTGCTCGGTGAACACATCTGTACTGGCTTCCTGTTCTTTCCGGCGCCGCCCAACGCCCTCCGCCCCCTAGTGGCGCTTCCTGGAATCACCGCCAAAGTAAACGCTTTTGAATCTCTCATCTCAGGGTCTCCTCGGGGGAACCTGACCCAAGACTCTAGGCCTGGAGAGATTCCCTCCTCTGTGAAACGTTTATGTTTTTTGCAAGTGTATGCAGTCAGAGCACCTCGCATTAATCGGAGAAAGGCTCTCATTTTCAGAAATCTTTAGAAATACTAAAAAATAAACAAAAATTGGGCGCCCGGGTGGCTATAAATAAATATTAACCGAAATACGTTATTATTTTTTTTTTTCGATCTGCCTGTAAAGATGAACCACTTAATCTTTTCAGGAGATGAACTGGTAACAAAGCATTGCTTCGGAATTGACCGGTGGAGACCCCAGGACTCACGTCATCAAGGAGTCCGGGATCTCTCCTTCTCGAGGCCTCGTCCCCCTCCCGGCACACCTCACATGTAATCCCAAAAACCCCGGGCAGAGAGAGAAACAGCAAGTGAGGCCAGTTCCCTAAGAGGATCTCGGCCTGATTTGCCATTTGTCCCACTGCTGCCACCAAAACTGGTCTTTGAGCTTTGCTCTGCCCCAGTGGAAGCATCCCTGCCCTAGGCCACTGCCATCAGCTGGTTCCCAGAGCCAGCTCAGGAGTGTTCCATGCCCAAGCTCTGAGGCTGAGATTCCCAGGCTGGGCCTGGGGACCAATGTGCACGGCCATGTGGAGCCACTCAGGTGCTGAGTGAAGAGTCGCAAGCATTTGCTCCATAGAGATTGTCAGATTTTCCCAGGCCGAGGGGACGCTGGAAGCATCTCTTAATAAAACTTGTAATGTGCAGCCTCACAAAGCCCCTGCTACATAAGTCAATGAAGGCTTTGGAAAACGTCTGAAAAACTAGATGGGAAAATGTGTATGTTTCTATATCCATGTGGTGAAATTGGGGTCAGCTTTTACTTTTCTTTTAGTTTCTGTACTATCTAAATATCTTTCATTGGGGCGCCTGGGTGGCTCAGTCAGTTGAGCATCTGACTTTGGCTCAGGTCGTGATGTCGCGGTCCGTGAGTTCGAGCCCCGCGTCGGGCTCTGTGCTGACTGCTCGGAGCCTGGAGCCTGCTTCAGATTCTGTGTCTCCCTCTCTCTCTGCCCCTCCGCTGCTCATACTCTGTCTCTCTCTGTCTCAAAAATAAATAAACATTAAAAAAAAAAAAAAACCAGCAGGTGGTTGAGCCTAAAGAGTTGCTATAAAATAATTGCTTCGAAATTCTTTTTAATTTTTTAAGCCTATTTATTTACTTTGAGGGAGAGAGAGAGAGAGCAGGGGAGGGGCAAAGAGAGAGGGAGACAGAGGATCCTAAGCAGGCTCTGCGCTGTCGGCTCAGGGCCGGGTGTGGGGCTCGAACCCACCAACCACGAGATCACAACCTGAGCTGAAACCGAGAGTCAGACGCTTAACCCACTGAGACACCCAGGCGCCTCAGTTGTTTCAAAACTCTTAAAGAACACACTGATATAATTGGACTAGAGGTGTCCACATTCTGCAGTGGAAAACTCTAAACACCGCATGAATAAAATCTCTGTCATTCAGCCTTGGGAAGTAGAAAGTGGCCCCCCAGCCTGGCGCTCCGGTTCCACTAAGACCATCAAGGACACAGGCTTTTGCTTCCTCTCTGTGGGTCAAAGTGGGGCTGAGGACACTGGGCTTCAGATATGCAAAGCTGAGAGCAGGGAAGATCAACAGATATTTGAACAGGGACATCACACCAAATCTCTAAATCTGGACCAATTGGTTCACCAGAAAGCCCTATTTGCTTCTGTTTTAAGCAACTCTAATGATATTGATGATCTGGTTTCATAACCCATCACAGATTTCAAGGGGCCAACAAGGAAATGAGCAGGGATGCTGCTAGAAACCAGAAGACTGATTTAAAAACAAGAAAAGGATGGGGCGCCTGGGTGGCTCAGACGGTTGAGCGTCCGACTTCAGCTCAGGTCATGACCTCACGGTTCGTGGGTTCGAGCAATATCCTCATGGCATGAAACGGAAGGAGCGTGTATTAGACGACTTCCCATCAAAAATGATCATGTGGGGGGGTTCTGACCCCTGCCCCATCCTGCATGACCCCTGTCCCCCCCAGAACCCCTGCCCTGTCCCTTCCCACCCCTGTGGCCCCCCGGGGCAGGACCCCTGTCCCCATCCGGCAGGACCCCTGCCCAGCCCCTTCCGATCCCTGCCCACCGCCTGCAAGGTCCCACCACCCGCATGGCCCCACGACCCGCAGGAGCCCTGCCCTCCCCCCCCACACACAACCCCTGCCCCCTGTAGGACCCCTGCCCTCACAAAGAAATTTTTGGGGTGGGAGAGATGGTCCATACCTTGATTAGGAATGGGGTGACACAAATGGATACGTTCACCCATTCACCAGACCCCACTCTGAAAGGGTGCAATTTATTGCATGTAAATTATACCTCAGTGAAATCGATTTTAAAAAGCAAAATAAGGTCCAAGTTAAAACTTGGCGCTTTGGCACAAGAATCGGCCATCTGGGATTTAACTGATCTTCGCAAAGCCGGCTTCCCTAGTGATCCGGGCTACTTGACATTAATTCAAGATACATCTATTGCACCAGCCACTGTGTTGGGTCCTAAGGACATGGAAACGTTGGAAATATCTTCCCTGCTCTGGAAAGCTTCCAAGCTTGATGAATGTAGTGGCTAAAAAAGATGATTCCACTCGAAGATTCTATGCATAGTTGAATATGCTGTCGGGGGAGTGAAGCCAGAGTGAATCTCTGACACGGGCTGCACTTGTCCCCCACCTCTCCTTGAAGGATTTGCTGACCTACACAGCTTCCTACCTTTGGAACAAAACCCTTTGTTGAGCAGCCTTTTAAATGGGAATCATTGCCATACCCCCACCAAGCGAACACCCAAGGGAGTGGCTGGCAGGGTAGAATTTCCTCTAGATTTGCAGCAAAACACAGGACTTGTCACGAGCTGTGGGATTCTGGTAGCTTTGCCACCACCTAGTTGGTGAGAGAGGGTGCATGGCGTTGAAAAAGGGTGCTGTAATCCCGAGACCCAGCCAGGAGGAACTAGCTGAACGCTGAAGAGTCTGAGACCGTCCAGGAAAATGCACCAAAAGTGACAAAGTAGGAAGAGATTAGATTTTTTTTTTTCAACATTTATTTATTTTTGGGACAGAGAGAGACAGAGCATGAACGGGGGAGGGGCAGAGAGAGAGAGGGAGACACAGAGTCGGAAACAGGCTCCAGGCTCCGAGCCTTCAGCCCAGAGCCCGACGCGGGGCTCGAACTCGCGGACCGCGAGATCGTGACCCGGCTGAAGTCGGACGCTTAACCGACTGCGCCACCCAGGCGCCCCATGGAAGAGATTAGATTTAAAAAAAAAAAAAAAAAAAAAAAGCATCTTGGCCGTAGCCTGGCGCATAGCAGGGTTTCGTCCATGTTTGTTGAATGAATAAAGAAAATACACGCATTAGCTCTCATGGGTACCTTGGCATAGAAAGGGGCTATAAAGCTAAGACTCGAGCCCAAGGGACAAAGGGAAGCGATTCAGTCTCTGAGTTCAGCAGCCCAGTGTGCTTTCCCCCAATCCCCTTCCGCCCACCCCCTCCCCCCCACCCCACGATTCATCCTGATTCCAGAAGGCTTCCTCTCTCACACAGAGGGCGCCTGAAAGTTTCGGTTTATCTTAGGACTCGGAGTCGGAGCCCTAAAAGCAGCTGACCTTGCCCAGTGCTGACCTTGGCCGGCTGTGTACGGGCATTGGGTCCCAGGAGGAAACAGACCCGGTCAGGTCTCCAGAAGGAAACGGAGGCGAGGCCAGATTGTAATTATCTCCATGCAGGGAATGTTCGCAGAGGTGTGAGCGCATTTCAGGGAACTAACCGGAAGGGGCACTGGAGTCTAGCAATGAGTGGCTGTTCCGACCCACAGGCCTACGGTCACCGGATTCAAATAAAAATACAAAGGGCTCGGTTACATTTGGATTACAGAAAAAGCAATGAATATTTTTTTAGGATTCATGTCCCAAATATCACACGTACTTAAACAGTGACACCTTGGGCCACGAGTAACTCGCCCTGTGAGGGTTCCATGAGATGAGCAAACATTTCTAGTAAATTTTACCTCGATCAACGAGCGACGTCTGGCAATACGAGTCGTATGTGACGCTGAAGGTCATGTGGTCACAACCGAGCCAATGTTTCTTCTCTTTCTCTCTCTGTCTTTCTCTCCCTGCAGGACTGTGGGTGATCATTGCCCATGCTTGGATGCCGGGTCTCAGGCAGTATATGACAAGAATTTATTAATACTATACTATAGTCAACATCCCTGTGGGTGTATACAATGGCCCCCCAAGGCAGAAAAAGGTTCCTTTTAGCCAACAGACAGCAGTGATTCCATTAGTGATAGTGAAAGCCATCCCACACAGTAACCCTCCTGTCTCTCGTCTCCCGCACGTCAGCCACGAAGGTTTTCGAAGGTGAGTGCAGGGGAATTTGTTTATTTTTCTTCATATTTTATATTTTCCTTAGTATTTTGCATTCTATTACAGAATTGTAACCATTTTTATGTGAATATTTGGGGGTTGTGGAACGAATCATCTGAGTTTCCCTTACTTCTTAGGGGGAAATGCGCTCTGATAGACAGGTGCTTTGGGCGACCAGCGCGTTTCGGGAACGAATTACGCTCGCAAAGCAAGGTTGTACTGTACTTCAAAAGTATTAATTGCTTACCTGAAATTGAAATGTAGCTGGCTCTCCTGTGTTTTATCTGGTAACTGGACCAGGCCTGCAGGGAGTCACGGTATCAGAGCTGGAGCCCAGGTGAAGGGTCGCCTGAGCCAGGAAAAACAAAAAGAAGATGAGACGTTTCTTTCCTCTTGCCCTCCGATCACCCGCCGGCACCTGCCATGGGCTGAACATAATCAAAAACCAGCTTCTGAGGGCCTGGTTGCTACAGCCCTCGGGTGTGGGTCTCCTTCAGCAACAAGGTAGACAGGAAAGGTGGAAAACGGATATGGAGGCGGGAAATGAACAGAGAATAACCCCCGGAGGTGGAAACCGTATTTTACTAGAAGCATTTTCCATATCCATTGAGAAGCATTGGGGGATTTTGTGTGTGTGCTTTTTGCTTAAAATCACGAGTGAAACCAGATTGATAAAAAACAAATAAATATTTAAATTTTTTAATGTTTATTTTTGAGAGAGACAGACAGACAGAGCTTGAGAGGGGGAGGGGCAGAGAGAGAGGGAGACACAGAATCCGAAGCAGGCTCCAGGCTCTGAGCTGTCAGCACAGAGCCCGACGCAGGGCTCGCACCCACGAACCGCAAGACCATGACCTGAGCGGAAGTCGGATGCTCAACCGACTGAGCCACCCAGGCGCCCCTAAAAAACGAATGTTTAAAACAGTGGCCTCCAAACAATTAAACCATAATGATAGAGTCCATATATGTGGACATATTTACACATATACAGGAAGATACCTCTTTATTTTTTGAGGTATAATTGGACAACATCATATTAATTTGGGGTGTACGGCATAATGCTTGGGTATTCGCACCTATCGGGAACCGATCGCCACAGCAAGTCTGGTGAACGTCCGTGGCCACACGTAGCCAAGGAATTTTTGTCTCGTGATGAGAGCTTGTAAGATCCACTCTGGGCGATTTTCAAGTACACGACACCGAATCGTTACCCATAGGCGCCGTGCTCTATGTTCCAACTCCATGATTTTGTACCTGGGAGTTTGTACCTTTGACCACATTCGCTCACTCCCCTCACCCCCCAGCCCCCCTGATTCTGCCACCCGTCAGCCTCTCCTCGGTATCTACAAGGTCGGGTCGGGTTTTGCGTTAGATTTCACACCTACGTGAGATCGTGTGGGATCTGCTTTTTTGGCCTGTCCTCATTCAAAAGATCCATGCTTGTTGTTGCAAATGGTAAGATCTCCTTCTTCTTTTGTGGCTGAAAAATACTCCACAGTGCCACACTGGTTTAATGGCTACAGTGTTATAATCGGGGAATGTTTGAAATCAGGGACTGGGATGTCCCCAGGTATCTGTCCTAGGGACAC
This sequence comes from Herpailurus yagouaroundi, assembly GCF_014898765.1. Lineage (NCBI taxonomy): Eukaryota > Metazoa > Chordata > Mammalia > Carnivora > Felidae > Herpailurus > Herpailurus yagouaroundi. The sequence goes on along the minus strand of NW_024412439.1, from coordinate 4,143,202 downwards.
CTCTTTCTTTTTGTGGTTATTTATTTTTAAGTTTATTTATGTTTGAGAGAGAGAGAGAGAGAGAGAGAGAGAGAGAGAAAGCACGAGTTGGGGGAGCGGAGAAAGAAAGAGAGAATACCGAGCTGACTCTGCACCCTCGAGCCCGGCGAGGGGCTCGAACCCACGAACTGTGAGGTCACGACCTGGGCTGAAGTCAGATGCTTCACCGACTGAGCCACCCATGCGCCCCTCAAGGACACCTTTGTTTAAAGGTGGACGTGTTCAGTTCACAGGAAGCCGGAGAAAGGACGATAACGAACAAGGATGCTAAACTGCCCCTTGGACGGGTGGAAAGTGCTTGTTTTACACCAGAGAAGTATCTCGAGAGAAAAGCAGTTCCATTGGTCATGATCTTTGCCAGAAGTTCAAAACCAAGCACTATGCTGGATTCAATTTGGAACCCTAGCTGCAAGATTCAGGCGTGTTTGGCATTTCTGATTTTTTTCAGCAGTGATAATTATCAACAAATTCTCTTATCATCTCTGCATCTTTGCCCCACGCGAAACCAAGTTATAAATTATAGACAGAGAACCCGAAGTCAGGGGCGGGCTCAAAGCGAAGCCACATAGAGACGGCTGACTTTAAGGAAGAGGGTGGGGGACAGGAGGGTTAGGAAATGGTGGGAAAGCCCTAGGCGGGCACCTCATGTTATTTCTAGTTCTGCCTCTTGATCTCAGTCCCATCGTGCAAGCCACTTAGCCTCTCCAGGCTTCAGATTTCTTTTCATCTCTACGTTGAGGAGGGTGGTTTTGAACCCCTTGTCGTGATCTAAGCGTCTCTGTTTCAGAAACTCAATTTTTTTTTTTGTTAGTAATATTTATTTTGAGAGAGAGATACAGAGCATGAGCAGGAAAAGGGGCGGACAAAGAGGGAGACACGGAATCCGAAGCAGGCTCCTGGCCCAGCACAGCGCCCGAGGCGGGGCTCAAACCCGCAAACCTTGAGATCACGACCTGAGCCAAAACCAAGAGTCAGACGCTTAACCGACTGAGCCCCCCAGCCGCCCCCATGAAAGCCTGTATTCTTATTCCACTCCTGTGTTTATTACTGTTCTATCTTTTCCTATCCTGGCTTCACCCGTTGACTTTTATTTAGCCTCTCACGTCCCGTGGTCCCAAGCGCAAAGCAAGACATCTTTGGTCATTTCCAGAGTTATGAATTCTTACAAAGAATGTTAAGACTCGACACCCCTCCGGGAGCCGCAAAAGAAAACGTTGGGTTTCTCTGAAATTTGAAGGAACAGCCTTGCGCTCCGCACAACCCGAAAGAGCAAAAAAGGAACAAGCACCTAGGCCCGTGGTCCTCCACGTGAGCTGCACAATCTCACAGTGCAGATCTGATCCTGGTTTTTCTGTCCCAGCTGAGGGGTTCTACATGCCTGAGCTGTCCCCCTAGATCTCAGATTGCACAGCCTGGAAAACGATCCCATGGAGATCGTGGGGTAGCCTCACACGAATCCCTCCCCAGGAAAGGGTGAGCAGCAGAGACTCTCCTGCATATAGACTGGGTTTCAGACGACCCCACAGAAGGACCACATTTCACGAGAAAGCCTTCCAAACGATAATGAGCCACCAACGTCCCAGGGCGAGGGTAACGTTCTCCGGCTTTTGAAGTCTGCAAGGAATTCGAGAATCCAACCAGAAGGTCTACGGGCGACCTCAGGTGACGACCAGGGTCCCACAGGCCTCTGTCCTTGGTTCCCGACTATCAAATCACCACATTGAAACAGACCGCTGCTGGTCAGGCTTCCTAAAACCGCATCTGGAGGGAGACTTGGGGCTCGCCTCGAGCTGCCCGCCCAGCGGTGAGTCTGATGGGAAACGCAGTCGAAAGAACAGCCTGGAAAGCCAACTATCTGTCAGGCGCTTTCACACTCCAGGGTTGCCGGAAGGTCTATAAAAATGTCATTGTCTCTCAGCGGCCCGTGATTATATTACCCTCTACGTTGGCTGTTGGTAATAAAGAAAAGAAGCAAGTATCATTTTTGCACGGCTCTGGCCTTTCTCAAACAATAATAGACTAAATACAAAGAGACAGAAGTCATTACTTGGCTCTTTAACTAGCGCCAAGGAAAATGAATAATTAAGGCAACGTTAGTTGAAAGAAATTTACACCGTGGCTTTTAAGTTAGAACCAAATAAGAGGTCTTTAAAAATACATCATTTCCCCCTTTCTCTTAACGTAGCGTTCGCGCGCTGGCATAATATACCACGGCTGCTACTGTTTCGATCATACCAGCACTTTTTTTAAAAAATGCTTTTAGTTTCCATTATCCTATTATAGGTCCCAGAGACGCAGGGGAGAGATTGACAAAGTGGGGAGGCAGGGACCGCTGTTTACGCAGCTTCCTTCCCCTCTGGCCCAGCGGCTGCGTGTTTGCGCAAATCCCAAACACCTCTCTCTCTGACTCCCCTTGAGCAACCACCTCAGTCGCCAGGAGCCTAGCTAACATTTCTAGCAGGCGGTCGATTTGTTCTTTAAAGTCGCCAAGAAAGAAGAGGCCCGTCCCGGTCCCCTTGCCCGGCACCGGTTCCGAATCGGCGCTGGGCAGGGCTGGTGCTTCCGAGTCTCCTAGCTCTCTCTGGTTCTCTTTCCCTTTCTCTCTCCCTTCCTTCTCCCCAGGGGGGTCTTCAGGCCAGAGGGATGGGACAGAGCCGACACCGGACCCAACCCGACACCAGCCTCCCGGCTTCTGCCCAGGTAATGATCTTGGCCGGTCGGAGCCAGCAGGGCAGGAAGCCCGGGGCTCCAGGCACCTTGGCTCAGCCCGGCGTGACCTCAGCAGGCCACCCTGAGGCCACAGGCACCCAGCAGGGGCCTGTCCAGAGCTGCGGTGCCAGACCCAGAAAGAACACGAAGCCTGAGTGAACCCAGGCTTGTTCCCACGAGGCTGTCATCCAGCAGGGATCCTGGGTCCTTGCTGCTGACCCAGACGACGGTACCCGAAAGGCCGGAGGCGCCGGTCCTCAGGAATGGTTTTGTAATGCCCGAAGTTCCAAAACCTCCCACAAAAGTCCACCAGAGTCGTGAGTCAAAGCCAAGCGGCAAGGGTCGTTTATTGCAGGTTCGAACCTGGTCCCCTGCGCACTCGTCGCCGGTGACGCAAGAGGACCTCGATCAGGGTTGGTACAGCGTTTTTATAGACAGAGACAAACAGCACAGGGGAGGTTTCAAATTATGAGGGGCCTGATTGGTTGATTTTAAAGTAAGGACATTTGTTGTTCTCTGATTGGGCGTCCTTTGTCTGTCCTTTGGCGGGAAGGCTTTGTCCGTTACTTGTGGCGGGAGGAAAAAGGGGGAAGGGGGAAGAGGGTAGGGTAGGTGGGAAATGTGCAAAGCAAGCAGGTTTACAGAAGCGAGAAATGCCGGTTAGTTTATGTACAATCACTCATTCCATTACCTATCAGACTACATTTAGGAAGGTTTACAACCCATTCTACTACACAGCGGGTTACATTCAGGAAGGGCCTCACAATGCTCGTAGCAAACAGCAAGCAAAACAGACTTCTCAGCAATTGTATTTCTTATCAAAGATCCGTAATAAGCAGAAAAGAGAGCCTAGCTTTAAACTAAGGCAGGGCTGTCATTTGGACTGTTCCTTTCAGTTTGACCTGCTTAGTCCAATAGATGGCCTGTGTCCTCTCTTCTTACATGCCCCGGTCTTCCACTCCTAGCCACGTGACGTGGCCCCTTTCCTCAATGTCACAGGCCAACTTGGGTCCCCCAATCCCTGGGGCTTCAGAACGTGACCGTATTGGGAGACAATAGTCATGATGGAGGTGATGTAATAAGATGAGGCCATCAGAGTGAGCCCTCATCCAGTGATGACGGGTGTCCCTGTAAGAAGAGGAGGGGACACCAGGGACACGGAGAGAGAAAGGGATGACCACGTGTAGAGGCAGCAAGCACGTGCGAGCCCAGGAGACAGATCGCAGAGGACACCAGCCCTGGGGCCCCTCATCTTGGGACTTCTCCGGAAGTGGGAGAAAGTGATATTCCGAGGGCGACACCGTCTGGTCTGTGGTGTTCGGTTATGACAGGCCAAACACAAATAGGCTTTACCAAGGTCAACCTTCGCTGCTTCCAGAAAAATCACTCTATCGGCCTCTGAGGGCCACAAACTGGGTGGCTTTAGGATGACAGAAATCTAACGCCTGCAGGTTCCAGAGGCCAGAAGTCCTGAGTTCACGGGGAGGCGGGGTGGGTTCCTTCTGAGGACTGGGAGGCAGAACCCGGTCCACACCTCTCACCGAGCTTCTGGGGGTTTGCCGGAAAAATACTGGTTGCTTCTTGGATTGTAAAAGCATCCCGCCGACCTCGGCCTTCACTCTACGGGACGTTCTCCAGGCAAGTACGCCTGCCTCTGGGTCCCCATCTCCTCTCTGCATAAGGACACCGGCTGCCCTGAATCAGGGCCACCCTAATGATGTCGGCTTAAGCCGATCCTCTGCAAAGATGCTATATTCCCAACGAGGTCCCGTTCGCGGATACGTGCGGTTAGGTCTTTGGGCTGGGTGCCATTCAACCCCCAGCGGCTACGGATGAAAACGTACTTACATCCCGGGCTGGCAATGGCCACGTGGCAATTTATGAGTGAACACATAGGTTGCACCCACTCCATCCTGCCCCGAAATCTTCCCAATCTGCGCGTCGATGTGGGGTTTTTTTTTTCATATTGTATTTTTTAATGTTATTTTTTTTGAGAGAGAGAGAGAGAGAGAGAGAGCACAAGCGGGGGAGGGGCGGGGGGAGGGGCAGAGAGGAGGGAGACGGAGGATCCGAAGCAGGCTCTGTGCCCACAGCAGACAGCCCGACGTGAGGCTCGAACTCACGAACCGCGAGATCATGACCTGAGCTGCTCAGACGCTTCACCGGCTGAGCCACCCGGGTCCCCCCCCCCCCCCCCCCCCCCCCCAATGTCATCACAGAACGGAACGTTTCTGGGCCCGACCCGGGGGGGGGGGGTCCCACTGCAGCTGTCTTCTGAGGATCCCTACCGCACGACGCACATCCAAGACCCGAATTTTCCCCCTGGCAGAGGAGGTGCCTTCGTTAGCAGCCAGCACAAGACGAACCAATGGGCTTTGCATTAAGGAGCCTCCGGGTTGGGCACAGAGCGAAGGGGAAGGAGAAAGGGCCCTGCCGAGATCCCCGTGCGCGTTGATTCAGGCTTTTTCTCATCTGGGTGTCCGTCCCCACGGAGGCTCGGACTTGGCCTCCAGAGAAGACAGCCGGCGGTCCGGTGGTTCGAAGCCGCCTCTGATGCCGGTCGTGCGGCCACACGAGGCTCAAGCCAGAGAAACATCAGGGGACAGCACAGCCCCTTCCGACAGGCCCAAGACAGGAAGAGAAGGGGGAAGGCCGGCGGAGGCTCTGAGAGCCACCTTGAGTCCTTTGCCTTGCCTGCCGGGGATTAATCACACGTCATCACAGGAAAAGCACGCGTTTCGGAAGTGCCCTTCAGTGAACTACACCCATCTGTACTTTCACGGAGTGAATCCAGGTGATTAAGGCAGGAGGGAGAACGTGCATGAAGAGAAAACCCACAAAAGCGGTCTCATTCCACACGTGTTTGCTCTTTCAAAGCAAATGCGGCAGGAAATCCAAATCACTGAGGCCAACCCTTGCGGGTAATTTGTTCCCCGGGGAGGGGGCGTATGCGGGGCCGTTAGCCCCACAGCCCGTCCGTGAAAATCCCATCGTTTGAAATACGTCCCCTGTATTCCTGCTTAACGCTAGGCTGTGCATCCAGAAGTTATCGGTAACGGGGACGCGAGCGGGGAAGGACAGGAGGTAACTTTGGGGCGTTTGAGGCCACCAGGAAGGAAATCAGCTTAGCGGCACCCCAAGATTATCGCTCAGAGAGTTTGTTTAAAACGCACAGGTAGCAGCAAGCTGTGGAGCCGTGGTGTGCAAGTGTGCATGTGTGTGCGTGTGCGTGTGCGTGTGTGTGGGGGGGGAGAATCCGTTGTTCACAACACCACCAACCTTCTGAAGTGTCCGTCGCAAGGCGCCTCGCTGCACGTTACTACTTTGCGGGTAAAAGGAATAAAATATCAACAAGGTAAATCATTTTTTAAAAAAAAATGTTTTTAATGTTTAGTTATTGTTTTTAATGTTTTTATTTATTTTTGCGACAGAGAGAGACAGAGCATGCGCAGGGGAGGGGCAGAGAGGGAGAGGGAGACACAGAATCCGAAGCGGGCTCCAGGCTCTGAGCTGTCAGCACAGAGCCCGACGCGGGGCTCGAACCCACGGACTGTGAGATCATGACCTGGGCCGAAGTGGGACGCTTCACCGACGGAGCCACCCAGCCGCCCCTGATTTGTGCAGTCTTAAAAAAAAGCAAATAAGAGGAGAAACTCGGCCCCTGGAGGAGCTCCTGTCGATGAGGGAAGGCAAGACTGACACGCAGGACATGTTTTGACACAGGGGTTCACCTGTGCGACGCAAGCTATTTAACTACAAGATCCCTGGAGGGAGAGCCAGGAGTTGTCCTGGAGACGTCCCCACAGAGGTCAGGACTTGGCGGGGGGCTTTGAGGAATGGGTAAGATAGCGACGGAGAGAAGGAGAGGCAGTTAGGTGCCGTGTCTTGCCCCTGCGTTCGTCCCCACCACAAGGGGGCGTATGCATTTTCTCAGGGTCATAAGGTCCCTGGGAGGTTTGCTCCCAGGCAGTTAAAATGCGAGGAAGAAACCGAAATCTGCATTCCTCTTCCAAAACCAAGTAAACATTGTGCTTCCTGTAACATAAATACCAATCGATACAGAGCAAAGAAAAAGGCAAAAAAAAAAGCAAGCAGCCTCCGTACAGGTGGGTATTTCAGCTCTTCATTGGCTTGTGATCATTTTCTGGTATTCCATGCTCTCATCCTCAAATTACAACCAATTTAAACAGAAGCCCATTAATTCTGTAGGAATAGTGTTTTTCTAATGAAAAACGGATTAAAAACTGCCTTTCTAATGGCCCTAGACTGATCCCTCCTTTTAGTTCTAACAAGCTGCCGAAAGCCTCCGGCTTAAGGGCGCTTCCTGATGGGCAAGAACGTTCAAGTGCTTCTGGGCAGCTTCCCTGTTGCAATCAAGGCGCGTGACACCCTCAGCACCCTCCCCTGCACACAACGAATCCCCGACCAGGATGCTGCTGGATGAGTGATGCAGCCACCTGTCAAAGGACCTGGCTGATCTCTGCACACAGACCACTTATGCCACGACATGGCTCACCCAACACGTAGCGTCGAGAAAGGAAACGGATCTATTCCCAGCGGGGCGAGACCGCCTGAGCAAATACACAAAGGCAGGGAGGGGGGCAAGGCACATTCGGAAAGAGCAGGAAATCTGCCTTGCCGAGATCGAAATGTTCTCCCCCCACCAGGGTCAGGCAATTCCTCCTGAATCAAACCCACGTTTCCACGCACCATCAAAAGCTGTTGCTTTGGACGTGAACGTTATTTTAAGAACAACAACAACAACAAAGGTTCGTGGCTGCATACATTTGAGGAACAGTTGGAGGAAAGTTAAACAGGTCTTTTCCTTAGCGCGGGACTTATCAGGACCTTTATACCATGACTGTGCGCAGTGAGTCTCCTGGAGGGCTGATGGCAATCAGCATTTCTCAAAATCCTCTCGGCTAAAAGCTTTTTGGTTTGGGGGTTTTTTGTTTTTGTTTGTGTTTGGTTTTTTTTGGGGGGGGTGGTGGTCCTCAGGACACGGTTTAGGAAAGAGACTTAGACAACTGAGTATCTTCCTTGGGTAAACGTAGTTCCTGGAAGAGTATATGATGCCCCCCCCCCCCCAACAATTCTGAGAACAACCGCAGTTGGTTTCTTGGAGTTTTGGCACCTTGGTGGGCAAAACTCAACCGAGCAGTTGTATTTCTTTACGGCTAAAATTCGACCCTTCCTTTCCGTTGTAAGGGTCAGGCTGCCTCCATCCCTTATGCCTCCAAGTTAAGCACATGGACCAGCTGTGTGGACGTCCCTGGGAATCTGCCAGAAACGCATTATTATCGCACGCCTCGGCCCAGACCTCCTGGAGTCGACTCTGGTCTTGGACAAGTCCCCAGGGGAGGTGCACGCACACACTGCAGTTTGGGAAGCTCTGGTCCCCACTGTGGCACGGGTTCTCAACATCAGCGTGCATTCAGAGAGACTGGAAGAAAGGAAACACGGAAGGTAGGTGTGACTTTTGGGTGCCACCTCTTTGACCATGAGTTTGACCGATCCTGAACACGAGCCGTCTTGAAGGACCCACCCACCTTCAGCGTCCCCTCACCTGTCGGCCTCGGGCTGGTTGGGAGGTTCACACCATCCCTGAGGCTCAGCTGCCCCGTCCAAGGAGACAGCATGCGGGACCCAGAGAGACGTGACTGTTTTCATGCCATGGCCGCGACCCGCGGTCCCCCAAATCGCCCAAATCAGCGTTTCCTGACGCGCCTCCCCTGGTGCGCGTGACCAGTGCTTCGCCAGTAGAGGAGACAGATTATGGGGAATCGCGCATTTGCTGTGCCCAATGGGTTCAAGGCACGTGTGCGCTACCCGATGACGAGTGCTGGGTTGAGCTGGCGTCTGGGATTAGGTTGCAAAGCTCTTGTCCAGGATTAAGAGTTCAAGCGACGGTCGTGACGCACTTTTCATCAGGGCGAGCTAACCGGGGAGCGAGCCGATGGCCTTGGCTCTAATGAGCCTGTCCAACTAGGAAGAGGCAAGATGACTGGGAGACGAGGAATACGTATGCTGGCTAAGCAGAGAGAGGGAGTTTGCTCTCCTAGAAAAGAAAAAGCAAGAGGGGCGCCTGGGTGGCTCAGTCGGTGAAGCGTCCGACTTCGGCTCGGGTCGTGATCTCGTGGTCCGTGAGCTCAAACCCTGAGTCGGACCCTGTGTCGACAGCTCAGAGCCTGGAGCCTGCTTCGGATTCTCGGTCTCCCTCTCTCTCTCTCTGCCCCTCCCCCTCCCCCTCGTCGCTCCAAAATAAATAAACATTAAAAAAAATTTTTTTTTAAAAAAGAAAGACACAGTGCTCTGGTAGGGACAGAAACCAAAGTCCACGTTTTTTCTTGGCCACCCCATCTGGACCATTAGGACACGGTGAGCAGGGAGGCCAGAAAACATGTAAAACATTATTGTTTGAAGTGAGACCCTGAAGTTTTTCAAAGCGATTTTTTCCAGAAGCCTAACTGATTGGCACAGTCTCAAACCTCTGTCGGTCATTGAAAAGCCCCGAGTTAAATCTGTTCTCTTGCCAAGGAGCTGCACACGCACATCTTAGCATTATTAATGACAGACTTGGAACCCTTTCCACCAATTGGAACTCCCGTAAAGTTCTTGGAGAAGCATCGGTGTGGCGGGAAAGATTCCTCGTCTCTCTGGAGGACGGTCTCCCTTCCCGCTTCCATGAAAGCCCCCCCGGTTTCTTGCATCCCCTTGGTCTGTGGTAGTTGCCCCCAAAAGAAGGATTTCTGCGGGTTAGTGCTGCCCGCGAGGATGGCGACTGTCTAGGAATCCGGAGCAGCCCTCTTTCTTGATGAACCGAGGAACTTTCTGGAGAGGCTGCCTCTGTGTGTGTGTGTGTGTGTGTGTGTGTGTGTGTGCATGCGAGTGTGTGTGTGAGACCCCCCCCCCGGAGGGAAGGGGACCTCTTATCTGATCCCTTAGTAACACCCGTGGAACTGAAGACGACGACCCTTGAGCTCTGTCCTTAATTTCTCTACAGCGACCCTTCGTTGCAGTGACTCAACTGATTCCCCAGTGCACCCGGCCAGCAACTCACATGGCTTATTTTACTATCGTTTAAAAAAAAAAAAAAAAAAAAAATCTCGGGATACAAACCGTCTGCACTGGTTGGGTCACGTGCACACAGGACGGCCACGGACCCTGGTCACCGGCACAGACCAAGAAGTTGCCGGATGATCAAAGACAGTGCCGTGGGTGCCAAGATTTGATGCTGGGGAAGCACACGGAGGTGTGCACCTGGTCCGCGGTAACCCTGGAAACAGTTTTAGAGGAGATGCGTTAGGTTCGGGCTTAAAAATAATAATGAGTCACCTAGGAAGCCAAGGAGAAAGGATATCTAGATCAAGGCGGGGGAGGGAGGGCGGGGTATGGGAAGATGAGAAGAGGAAGGCTTAGCACCCTCGCAGAGAACAGCTCAGCAAGCCTGGAGGAAACTGTGTGGGCGAGGCAACAGAAACAGTCACTCCAGTGGGGGGCTTGGAGCCCCAGCGCCTTGCAAGTCAAGACGGGGAGTTTGGATCCCATCGTGGGGTCGCTGAAGGACTGAGAACATTTGACACGGCCAGCTTCACTCCTCGGGCGCATCCCCCCCCCCCCCCAGCCCTTTGGTGGATGTACTGGAAGGCGGTGAGAAGGAGAGCAGTAAGAGAGCCATTGCAACCGTCCCAAAGCCAGGGTGGTGGGTAGGGAGAGAGGGGAGGAAGGGCTAAGGAGTGTGACTCCCTAAGAAGTTCCTCAGAAAGTTTAGGGATGGGGCATCCCCTCGGTGGGCCAAGTGACCCAAGCTCTTACTTCCAGGGAGCGGGCTTGGTGCAGATGGGAACCCCCCAGGGGGCGGGGGGTGCCGGCCCCAGGGAGAGCAGCTGTCACTCAGATGGGCCCCATCCTGCAGAGGTTCACGTCTACGGGATGCCGTAGCCCTGTCTCCTTGGGGCATCGGGCCACAGTGCCGGCCACGGGGTCAAGTTCCCTGTAAATTCAGGAAAACCTCCACGAACCTTTCGGATCGGGATGTTAACCCCCACAGCTCTTGCTTCTGCTGGCGGAAGAGACTCAAAGAAGCACATTTCACGTTCCCCAGAACCTCCCCGATGTTGGAGATCTCCCCTCAAAGGGCTTCGAACTGAATCTCCTTGCCCCTGTGTCCACAGAGGCCCTGAGGACTGGTCTGTCGGGCCCACAATCCTAACCACCCCAAGCAAGGAGCTTTGGGGTCCACAAACTGCAGAACAGCTGATCACGGTGAAGTCCTACCAGCTAGTGGAGATGCGTGTTGCTCATCAGCTTGAGGCCGTGGTGTTTCCAAGACGGCCACGTCGAACCCCGCTCCCTGCCCCCCGCATTACCACCAGCACCACCCCCGCGTAGACAAGCATTCTAGGATCAGTGGGAGAGTGTTAAAAAAAAAAAAATGAAAAAGACACAGCCCTCATCCTAACAAAAGCTTATCGTCTAGCTGGGAGAAGCAGAACATTCACATAGGCACAAAATGACTTAAAAACACATTTACAGAGAGATGTAATCAAAAGCAGACATGGCAGGGGCGCCTGGGTGGCGCAGTCGGTTAAGCGTCCGACTTCAGCCAGGTCACGATCTCGCGGTCCGTGAGTTCGAGCCCCGCGTCGGGCTCTGGGCTGATGGCTCAGAGCCTGGAGCCTGTTTCTGATTCTGTGTCTCCCTCTCTCTCTGCCCCTCCC
>NW_024412439.1:4031153-4131334 GCF_014898765.1 Herpailurus yagouaroundi | reverse complement strand
GTGGGAAAAAAAAAAAAAACAGAAAAGAAAACCCACTTCCTGAACAGAAACGTAGACCCAGGATGCGCACTGCGTAAAGGGCAAAGAAAGCCTCCCTTTCAAACTTCCTCGTCTTTTTTTTTTTTTTTTTTTTTTTTTTTTGCTTACAGCTCATCTTGTTTCTGGAAAGGTCTTGGTAATGCACAGAAGAATCAGTTTGCTGAAATCAAAGAAGTGAGAACACAAATGCCCAACGTAGGTCTCCCTGTCCGTTCCGCATCCTTCAAATCTATGTCATTCGTTTCCTGGTGAAAAGAAAGGCGTGGTTTGTTCTGTAGTTCCTGGGATCAGGCATCAGGAGGACACTGATTCCTATGATTTTATTACCGAAAGCATCAGCTCCAAAGGCAAGCTGGTTAGCAATGAACAATCAGAATCTGCATGGGAAGAAGATCCCAGGTGACTCACATGCACGATCAAGTTTGAGGAACGCTGCTCCGGAAGCCATCCTTCCACTGGAATTTCACAGGCGGGATCCCGACTGAGGAAACGGGCCATCCACCCACCGGATTTTTCCAGCAGAAGTATCAAGTAACTGAATGTGCCTTATGGCAACCCTTGAAAGGCCAAAGGATACAGCCGAGTTAAGCCTAAGGCAAAGGGCCCTTAGACAGGACACCAAAAGCACAATTTCCAAAAGAAACATTTGGGAAATTGGACTTGGTCAAAATTTAAAACCCCTGCCCTGAAAAAGACCCTGCCTGGGGCGCCCGGGTGGCTCAGTAGGTTAATTAAGCGTCTGACTCGATTTTCAACTCCGGTCAAAATGAGTTCGAGCCCCACCTCGGGCTCTGCGCTGATAGCCTGGAGCCTGCTTGGGAATTCTCTCTCCCTCCCTCTCTCTGCCCCTCCCCCCGCTCGCTCACATGCACGCACGCACCCATCCTCCCTCTCTCTCAAAATAAATCAATGAACTTTAAAAAAGAAAAAGAGAGTGGCTCAGTCGGTTAAGTGTCTGACTTCGGCTCGGGTCATGATCTCACAGTCCGTGAGTTCGAGCCCCGCGTCGGGCTCTGTGCTGACAGCTCGGAGCCCGCTTCAGATTCTGTGTCTCCCTCTCTCTCTCTGCCCCTCCCCATTCATGCTCTGTCTCTGTCTCAAAAATAAATGAAAACATTTAAAAAAAATAAAAGAAAAAAGAAAAAAGTAGGGCTAATACCAAATGCTCGCGAGGACGCAGAGAAACGGGCTCTCTCGCACGTTGCCGGTGGGAACGTAAAATGGTACAGCCTCCTAGAAAATGATGTTTGCAGAGTCTTGCCACAGTAAAGCCCTACAACCCAGCCATCGCACTCCTGGACATTTATCCCAGTGAGACGAAAACCCCCCGTTCACGCAGGACCTTGTACAGGAATGTTCCCAGCAGCTTTACCCACAGCCCCAACGAGGAAACAACGCAAATGTCTTTCGCCGGATGAATGGAGAAGTCAACTTGGGTACTTGGTACTTGGTAAGAAATAATGCTACTCGGCTGTAAAAACGGAAGGCGTGATGGACGCATGCCACAGCTAAGAGGAGTCTCAAGGTCATGTTTAGCAACAAAAGCGAATCTCGGGGCGCCTGGGTGGCGCAGTCGGTTAAGCGTCCGACTTCAGCCAGGTCACGATCTCGCGGTCCGGGAGTTCGAGCCCCGCGTCAGGCTCTGGGCTGATGGCTCGGAGCCTGGAGCCTGTTTCCGATTCTGTGTCTCCCTCTCTCTCTGCCCCTCCCCCGTTCATGCTCTGTCTCTCTCTGTCCCAAAAATAAATAAATGTTGAAAAAAAAAATTTTTTTTTAAAGCGAATCTCAAAAGGTTACCTACTGTATGATTCCATTTATAGAAAGTGCTCAGAAGGACAAAACTATAAAGAGGAAGAACGGATTTGTGGTTTCCGAGGGACACACACACACACACACACACACAGCCTGTGTAAGGACTGGTGGAAAGGTTGTTAGTTTAGGTAACATTATCGTGCCGGTGTGTATCTCCTGGCTTTGACACGGTATTACAGTTATAAAAGATGTCACCAGTGAGAGAAGCTGGGTGATGGCTTCCTGGGCCTCTCTGTAAGATGTTTGCAACTTCCTGTGAATCTGCAGGTCTTTCAGAATAAAAAGGTAAAAAAAAATAAAGAAGTAAAAGTGAAATCAAACGGCAAGTAGGCCGGAAACCAAGAAAATGTGGTTTCAGGCCACTGATCTGTTGGTAAACCAGCTCTTGAAAAGAAAAACAGAAACAAAAACACGCGCATTCTTAGGGTTTGTTAATTTCCGTCGTGCAGATACCCTCACTAATTGATGGGTAGCTCATTTCAAGATGCCAGTCAGTTAACAACCGGTTTGCAAAATTCCCGAATGTGTTAACAATCGACTCTCAAAAGCCAGTACAGGACAGCTCAGACCCACCTGCCGAAAAGGATTAAAAAATCCATATTCCTGGGTCGCCTGGGTGGCTCAGTCCATTAAGCATCGGACTCTTGATTTCCACTCAGGTCATCATATCCCGGTTCATGAGCTCAAGTCCCACGTCGGGCTCTGTGCTGACATCTCAGAACCTGCTTGGGATTCTCTCTCTCTCTCTCTCTCTCTCTCTCTCTCTGCTCTTCCCTTGCTCCCACTCTCTCTCTCTCTCTCTCTCTCTGTGTCTCTCCAAATTAATACATAAATAAATATTTTTTTAAAAAGTTTCTCTCTCTCCCGCTCTGACCCTCCCCCTGCTTATGCATGTTCTCTCTCTACAAAAAATTCATATTCCTGTACCCCAAGCCAGAACTATTGAATCAGAATCCTGAAGGTTCGATAGGGAATGTGCATGCATGGCAAGTTCCTTTGATTATCTTTATGTTCCCTGAAAGTTGAGCGCACTAGTAAATGGTAAAGCACAGCTCTTTGATGACCGAGAAAAGCCAGGGTTCGATTAAAGTATTATTGGTAAAATCTTTTTATCTTTTTTTTTTTTTGAGTCTATTTATTAATTTAGAGGGGGAAGGGGCAGAGAGAGAGAGAGGGAGACAGAGAATCCCAAGCAGGCTCAGCACTGTCAGCACGGAACCGGACACAGGCCCCGAACCCACGAACCCGTGAGAGCAAGACCTGAGCCGAAATGGAGAGTCTGACGTTCAACCGGCTGAGCCACCCAGGCGCCCCAACATCTTTTCCTTTTATTTTTTTTTTAATTTTTTTTTTCAACGTTTATTTATTTTTGGGGGGACAGAGAGAGACAGAGCATGAACGGGGGGAGGGGCAGAGAGAGAGGGAGACACAGAATCGGAAACAGGCTCCAGGCTCCGAGCCATCAGCCCAGAGCCTGACGCGGGGCTCGAACTCACGTACCGTGAGATCGTGACCTGGCTGAAGTCGGACGCTTAACCGACTGCGCCATCCAGGCGCCCCAATTTTCCTTTTAAAGCAACATTCGTGTTTTTTTTTTTTTTTAACATTTGGCCTAATTCAGCGGTTCCCAGCTTTGAGCGCCTGTTGGAATCGTTTGAGGAGCTTTGAAAAATACCGATGGCTGGTCCTTCCCCAGAGATTCTGATTCTGTTCGTTAGGGATGTGGCTCTGGCATCAGAAGTTTTAAAAACTCCCCGGGGTGATCCCAGCGTGCAGGCCCACCACGGCTGGAATCTGATTCACAGTAAGTCATGAATTTGCTTAACTGCTCCACTTTATTTCAGATGAAAATGTCATTCTTTTTGAATCGGTAATATAATTACAAGTTTCATAAATCAAAACAACGTTCAAAATACATAGTGAGGGGCACCTGGGTGGCTCCGTCCGTTGAGCATCCGACTTCAGCCCAGGTCATGATCTCGCGGTTCGTGAGTTCGAGCCCCGCATCGGGCTCTGTGCTGACAGCTCAGAGCCTGGAGCCCGCTTCAGATTCTGTGTCTCCCTCTCTCTCTCTGCCCCTCCCCTGCTCGTACTTTGTCTTCCTCTTTCTCAAAAATAAATAGACATTTAAAAAATTTAAAAATGTATATATATAGTGAGAAGTCTTGATCCCATCTGTTTACCCTGTCTGCCCACACACACCTACACACACTTATACTGGTATTTCCTCCCGTAATTTTTTTTTTTTTTTAGAGACAGAGAGAGAGTGAGAGAGCACTCGTGGGGTTGGGGGGCAGAGGGAAAGAGAGAGAATCTCACGCAGTCTCCACATTTGGCAAGGAGCCCAACACGGGGCTCGATCCCAGGACCCTGCGATTATGACCTGAGCCGAAATCAAGAGTGGGACGCTCAACAGACTGAACCCCCCAGGCTCCCCCTCCCAGGATTTCTTTCTGCAGACTCTTTATAGGCAAATATAGGTGCCTGCAATACATTCATATTTATATAAATAATGGAAGGCTATAAATATACACGCAGATATATAACACATATATATTACAATGTGTGTTTCATATCATTAGATATATAATATTATTACCTTATGTATGTAACTACCTATATATGCAATCTGTTCATATTTACATAAATCAATTCCAAGGGGACAATGCAAGGCTCTAAATATACATATAGGTATCTAGTATATGGGATAGTTGACCCTTGAACATGAGGGTCAGCAGTGCTGACCCCACTACCCACACAGTCAAAAATCCACATATGACTTTTGACTTTCCCTTCCCCCAATTAACTGCTAGTAGCCTACAGTGGATCAGAAGCTTTACTGATAAACACATATTTCGTACGTTATGTGTATTATATACTGCATTGTTACCAGAAAGTAAGCTGGAGAAAAAAGGCTATTAAGAAAATCCTAAGGAAGATAAGAATCCGAAGCAGGCTCCAGGCTCTGAGCTGTCCGCACAGAGCCCGACGCGGGGCTCGAACCCACGAACCGTGAGATCATGACCCGAGCCGAAGTCGGACACTTAACCCGACAGAGCCCCCCCCCCAGGCGCCCCGTGGAGTTTATTTTTTTATGATTACCTGAAGAATGTGTTTACGTTTGCTCTCACACAAATTCAGTTAACCCAGGCACCAACACGCACACAGTCCTAGCTGCGCAAACTTCAGTCATATGTCATATTAGTGTGTGTGAATGCGTGTGCGTAAGGGGTGTGAGCACCTGTACGTGTGGCGTTGCGTTACCCGAGCTCCTGAATAAACCGATCTATTTTCTGAGCCTGAAAATCAGAGCAGTCAAGCCTGCCCTCATTCATTCATCTGAACAAACCCTTAGAACCGTGCTACCAGCCCAGGTCCCTACCTACGACAGCCCACACTGGCTTCAGTCACCTCTTGATCCCATCTCTAAAGAGAAATTCGAAAGAACGTTCCTCTGAGTCAAAAGCTATTCCTCTGGAACTCGACGCAAGCGAGCGATGTCAGAGGTCGCGAGTCAAGCCAATTGTCCCCCAAGTTTTTTTTTTTCACGTCTACCAGACCTTGGGTTGAATCCAACCAGCATGTTCAACATCAAGAGGTGGCTTATAAAAAAATGCAGGTTTCAAGTTCCTGCTTGGACAGCTGAGCTCACACACACTCCCTTGTGGCAACGACCTGCTGTTCTCCGCGGGTTTGCTGTGCCTTTCAGACAGGCGACCTGGCCTCTGCGTTTCCCCCTTTCTTCAGGAAACTTCTTGCTGTAGAATTCGCCCTTCTCACTGCCCTGTCAAAGCCAGTGGGTCAGCAAGTACGGGGCTGAGACATTTTCCCCAGTGCTGCCCCTTTCCAAAGCTTTGCCTGACCCCCACCAGCCTGTCCCGGGTTCCGCCATGTTTCCAACACCCGAAGGGTCAAGTCTCAGTGGTAGTGACATACGCCAAGGGCTGAAGCAGTTCTTAGAATTTACTTGGAGGATGCTTACACGTGCCACTCCGGGGCTGATTTAACACCGGGCCTTGGCATCTAATGGCCCTTTGTGATTAATACCAGTCATTTGTTCAAAGTTAACAGCCCCGGAGTGACAGCCATAGATAAATTAACAACATTAGAAAAACACTAAAGCAAGCATTTATAGAGTGGGTCATTGAAGAATATGATAGTAATATAGATCGGCTGACGCTCCGCTATTAATAAATTTAATATGTTGAAGCCATTTTTACCTGGTACCTTTTTAATTGTCTGGAAGTTGTCTATATTTATCTTGATTAAAAAACAAGCCAACTCCTAGAGACATTAATGGGTTTTATGTGCTCAGAAGTGAATATTATAAGCAGATGTGGGAAGCGGGTGGGGGTGAGGCGGGAAGGGGCCCCGCGTTGTGTTTCTATCAGGGCAGTTTGTTACAATGAGTCCAAGGTGTTGAGTAATGGGCTGCGATAAATTAGGGGGCTGTTTACCACCTAACTCTGCCAAAGAAATGTAGCCAAATTTGGGCTCTGCCTTCCTCTCTGCTCCTGCCTGTGCCTCGTTAAAGAGTCACTTTGTGGAGAAGGAAACAGGGCCCCAGACTGTTGTCGCAGCCCCGGGACCCGGTGGTGCGAGGCCATCTGTAAGGACACCAACCTGGACTTTGTCACCTTAGCATGAATATTTCAGCTTCTCCTGCGAGGGAAACCAGGGACTTGAGATCTCATTTCCTTTTTTTTTTTTTTTTTAATTTTGCTTAATGTTTGTTTATTTCTGGGAGAGAAAGAGTGAGTGGGGGATGGGAGAGGGAGACAGAGGATCCGAAGCGGGCTCTGCACTGAGAGCAGCGAGCCTGAGAGGGGGCTCGAACTCACGAACGGCGAGATCATGACCTGAGCCGCAGTCAGATGCTCAACCGACTGAGCCCCGCGGGCTCCCCGAGGTCTCATTTCTGACGAGCGATCTCCAGTCTCTTGCATTTAGTTGGCAAAAAGCAATAGCATCACTTAGAAATTACAGGACTGCAAAGGACCTCACGCCCACATCCTCTGGAGGAGACACTGTGACCTTGCGGGTTAAACACACGGAACCTGAGAGGTGGGGTGTCAGGGCCACGGTGGAGGGTCTGACCCCCGGCCCCTAGAGGGTCTCTCCTTTCTTGTCTCCCACAACAGGGGAAGGAGGAATCAGACTTCACAGCAACCATTTGGGAATAACCTGATCCCGCACGAGGAGACAATAAAACACACAATTTATGAGCAATTGTGGGGGTCTCAGCACCTTCTCCCCACTAATGCCTCTCTTTCCCCCAAAACAGCAACCGAGTCATGTGGATGAATTACAGTGGTGTATTTGTGTGAATTTCTCTTTTCTTTCTAATTTTTTTTTTTTAACGTTTATTTATTTTTGAGAGAGACAGAGTGTGAGCGGGGCAGGGGCAGAGAGAGAGGGAGACGCAGAATCCGAAGCGGGCTCCGAGTTCCGAGCCGTCAGCACAGAGCCCAACGCGGGGCTCGAACTCACAAAGCTCGAGGTCATGACCTGAGCCGAGGTAGGACGCTCAACCGACTGAGCCACCCAGGCGCCCCGATTTGCGTGACCTCCCGAGTCCCTTGTTTTGAGAGCCACCAAGTCCCGGGAGCCCCATGCTTTCCACCTTCCCCAACAGACACCGTGGTCTGAGGCCAAGGCCAAGGGCGGAACGTCTACCACACAGAAGGCTCCTCCTCTGTCTTGTTTCTCGGATTTCAAACGCACGTCTTCTGTTCCTTACGGGCTCTGGGACTCTGAGATGTAAATTCTCAGGGTCCACTTCTCCACCTGCAGCCACAGAGTGATGGATTTACTTCAGATCTCGCTGCTGACTGAGGTCTCCCAGGTGGGGGCCACCTGGGAACCGTGGTGTCAGCTGTCACGGGAAGGGGGCAGTGGAAGCAGGTCACCTGGCCAGCGGAGGAGGAGAATCTTCTAAAGAAAAGCCTGACCAAGGCCACCCGTTGTGTTAGCAGCAGGGTGGAGATGATCAGGCCGCCGGGGCCCTTCCCACAGGCCCTGACGGTCGTCCCCACTCTGTGCGAGCGGCTGGTCTCCGCGACAGCGAGCGGCACAGATTCACGGAACAAAACAGGGAGAGAAAGTCAGAAGGTTCGCTTCCCGCTCTGAGCCGTGGCCCTGCGCCACAGGACTTGGGACACATCTCCCCACGTCCGTGTGAGACGAGCGGACGAGCCACCCGGACCCACAGGAGGAGGAAATGGACCAGAGCCGGCGTATGGCTGCAGCCAGCAGGGGCCACAGCCGGTTGAGACATTTGCCAACGACCCAATCAGGCAGACTGGCCCCAGAGTGACCAGAGCAAGAAAGAGACACCAGACTCACCTCTTACCACCCGACGTGAGAACTGAGACCCAACCGCAATCTCCCAAAGACCTAAGTGCGAACTGACCCCCAGAAAGTATAAATTGGGCGAGGGTGGCATGGGGAGGGGGGAGCGGGTAGGTAAAGCGAAAGGAAACAGGACAAAAATAAAAGCCACACGCAAGAGGTTAAAAAATAATAATAAATGAACGGACTTCCACGAAATGATTCATCAGAGCTAAGAAATGCCCGCGTGCAATGCACACGGGGCCCCCCAAGCCTCTGGGTGCAGGAGAAGTCCTATCTACATACTTAGGCCAGATTTGGGGCGCTGAGGCCCCACTCTCTGTGCCAGAGGGAATCTTTCGTCCCCAAATAGGTTAAGCGCCCCCTAGCGGTGCTGGTGTTAAAAATCGCCCTCTGATCTTGTAATGACCTCATTTGCTCATACGTTTCTTGCCGCCTCTGACTGCCCCCCACCAACGCACTAAATGCTATGGGCGTTTGGACCTTGTCTGTCTGTCCCCTGCCCGTGGACCTGCGGAGACAGCTCTGGTCCTTCATAAGCATTTGCGGAATGAAGGAATGAAGGAATGAACGAACAAAGGGTCATTGACACGCGGCTGCCCGAGGCCCTCGCCCTGCACCCCTACACCCACCTGAGCTCGGCCTCCCCAGCTGGCTCCGAGGACCTGACAGGACCTGGGTCACAGGAGAATAGGCCACACCACTTTTCAGTACAAAAAAAAAAAAAAAAAAATCAGAATGAGAATACGTGCCATGATTGGAACTCGGCTTAGGATCAAAACAGTGCCGTGGAAGGGTGGGTTGTCCTGCTTTGGGGGTTCTTAAAAGGATCCCCAATATAAGAATCCCCTCTGCCCACCTTGAGACTCAGGGGGTGAATGTGAGAACCGAAATATCACCGTTAGGACTGGCAGGGACCAGACTGGAGCACATCTCTTGGTGCAAAAGCCTGGCCTTCTTCTGAAAGCCTGCGATGAGGCGGCCTGGCCCCAGCCGTGGTGGACGGGCCGTCCTCCTCGCTCCCCACCCTGCGCGTTGGGATTGGTGCATGCTCGGATAAGACTGAGCCCCGAAGAACCCCAGCCCTCTGATGGTTGTTACCGATTTCAGATTTAGTGATCACGTACAGTCGCTTCATCTCTCCAAAGGCAAAGGAGTCAAGGATCAAGAGAAGCCAGGCACCTCCGAAGAATCCCCTTGCCTGGAATTGAGGGGGAGAAATCTCTCCCACGACCCCTGCCCCATCCGACAACCTGGGTAAGCTATCTTATGGACTGGCTTCCACGGAGAAGAGCGGTGGCCTTGAGGTCTCCCTCTGCACTCGCTTCGTGACCTTGGGCACATAAAGTCTCCGGGCCTTGGTTTCATCATCTACAGAGCCAACACGATGGGTTCGGGGGATACGGCCTCCATGCTTCTTTCCGCTGTAACGCTACAACTGGCATAGACTTCTCTCGCCTTTGAGACATTCCCACTGAGGCAGCAGAGAACAACCATGTGGAGGGATGTGGATTTTACCTTACGTCCTCCACTGGACCACGATAAGGGTACTTTATTCCACCCAGGGCTTTGTTCTAAGCAAGGAACACACTCAGCTCACTCTACTGAGTGAGGATTCTTATTACCCCGCATTACGGGAGGAGAAATCCTGCTCCATCAGCAGGATGGCAGGACACTGGCGGGACACTGGATGATATGTCTGCTTCCCCTAGCCTCTTCTCCTGACCTCCCCCAGTGATGTGAGTCCTACACCGCCCACTACAGGTCAAGGCACCAGGCTTTCCACCCATTCCCTTCAGGAGTTATACGGGATTACACTTGAACCACTGAGACCCTTGTCAATGACAGCCAATGGGCTTCCAAACAGCAGGACTTCACTTTCTCATTCAAACTAAGACCCTTCCTTGTCCAGGGGTCAGTTTTAAGAATTGAAGTCATAAGGGGGCGCCTGGGTGGCTCAGTCAGTTGAGCGTCCGACTTCAGCTCGGGTCATGATCTCGCAGTGGGTGAGTTCGACGCCTGCATCGGGCTCTGTGCTGATGGCTCGGAGCCTGGAGCCTGCTTTGGATTCATGTGTCGCCCTCTCTCTCTGCCCCTTGGCCACTCATGCTCTGTCTCTCTCTGTCTCAAAAATAAACATTGAAAAAAATAAAAAAGAATTGAAGTCACAAGCAACTGGCCACTCAGTCTTGTCCTATTGGTGGTCCCTCATAAAATGCCATGTGGTAGCCATTAAAAATTATATGTAACACGATATTAAAAGAACAATGTCTCAGCTTCTATCTCGAATGGATGACTGTGCACATGCGTGCATGTTCATGCATACACATTCGGGTCGATTCACTTTTTTTTTTTTTAATGTTTATTTATTTTTGAGACAGAGCATGAGTAAGGGAAGGGCAGAGAGAAAGAGAGACACAGAATCCGGGGCAGGCTCCAGGCTCCGAGCTGTCAGCACAGAGCCTGACGCAGGGCTCGAACCCACAAACTATGAAATCAAGACCTGAGCCGAAGTCAGACACTCAACCGACAGAGTCCCCCAGGCGCCCCTGGGTGGCTTCACTTTTGAGCAGAGGTAGATTTACTTTTCAAATTACTTATCATTTGAAAATGATTTATAGCTGAAAATGCATATTGACTTTGTCTTACAAGCCGCAGAAAGTGAAATTCAACCGAATATTACCCTTTGGTAGAACCTTGAAGACATTCATCTGCCTCTGACTGATTTTAAGATGCAAGGATTTGTCAGACTCTGGGAAGTGCGGTTGGCCAAAATCATACATCTGTCAAACGGGGACAGGAGATTCACATGGTTGAGAAATAACTACATCATCTGACACGGCTAAGTAAACACGTTAAGGAAACTGACTTTTTTCGTGACATAAACGGGAATATGTCTCAAATCTCTGACAAGGTTTCACAGAATGTTCCAGCTGTCTGAGGAATGTCTCACCACCTCCACCCCTATCCATTCCCATGCCAGTTCAGGTGCTGGGTTCTGCCTTCTAAACCTCCATCGCTGTTCAGCTCGGTGCTCAGGACGCGTCCTCCCTGTTGCAGGAGATATGACCGGTATCCTGGGCTGTTAAAAGGCGCAGCAGGAAGGAAGTTGGCCACGTGGGGCAATGTGAATGGGCTTGACGAAGCCTGGAGGCCCAGGCTGGCATCCTCCACTAGACGATGCAGTGTAGATACTCAGGCAGATGTAGAAGGGGGGATCTCACCACAGGGCACCAACACAAACAGCATGTTGGCTCTCTAATAGGACCGTCACACAGGTGCCCTACTCACATGGTTTCCCCTCCTCCGTGCTTTGGGCAGCGCTCACAGATGCTGGGCTGCCGTGTAGATACGGACCCTGACCCTCCAGCCATGACAGCCCGAGCCAGGCACTCTGGTCCAAGCTTCCCCAGTTTCCTTGAGGGCCAAGCCCTGTATCCCTCACCCTGCTCTGTCCTACACAAGACCACCTTCTAGCGTCCCCAGGCAGCCTGACTCCTCCCAGAGTAACGGACTACCTCGGTTTGCGAGGGTAACTTGTGGCCAAAACAGGCTTGTAATCCAACGCACTCGTACATCAAGTAGAATTTCAAGGACCACTGGCTCACTTGTGATCACGTGACGTTCAGCGTCACACTCGCCTTGCGAGGCATCGCCTTGCGAGGCGTCTATCAGGTTAAAACCTTATTAGAAATGTCTGCTCGTCTTGTGGAACGCTCGCAGAGCAAGTTACGCTCGATCCAAGGTTTGACTGTATTTTTCTCGTCTGTTGTTCAAGCTTAAACTTCACTCTCTGGTTTCCTCTGGGCTTGTCTTTTGTTTCTCAACGTGTGAGTCAAAAACTTTTTTTTGGTCTTCCTTTCCTTTTACAACTGCATCTGTGTTCAAGGTGATAGTGATGTGCCCCACTGATTGGAGGGCAGCTCACCCACGGGAAAACGAGGCAAAGCAACGCAAAAAGACTAAAATCTCAAGCGTATTGCGAAACAGACTCGTTTGCCATCACGTGTCTCAAATACGCTTTACCCACTCACCATCTAGTCTCTGTGAGTAATGGCAAATTTTGGTTTCTTTTTATGACCCAAGCTTTCCTTTTTCATTGTTTTCTTTAAAAGGGTAAAGTGTTTAATATCTTTGGCATCAGGTGTATTTTTTTTTAAGCTTCTTACTGTCCTCTTCAGAGGTGTGTTTTCCGTATTTTTAAAAAGGCAAGAGCGGATTTTTAAAATTCACCACGTCGGCAGCAAAAGAGTCAATTCTCAGTCACTCAGTCACTGCCACCCTAGAGTTAACCCCTCACGTTCCCAAATGCCCTTGAGAAGATACAGAGTATCGTGGGGGCTTCTGGGAAAGACTTTCTTATAAAGACAGAGGAAAAAAACTATACCAAGGGGTTCCTTCCCGCCATCCATGCTGCCTCACTCTTTCTTGGTTTTGGAAGCAATTCTGCATAAATGTGATGCTTGGAGCTGTGGCAGCCGTGTTGCTTCCACGATAGGATACGGCTGAAGTCAAAACATCAACCCAGTGGGGACCGCAGAGTCAAAGGTTGGAAAAAGCCTGACGGTGTTGTTGGTCCCCAGAGTCAACCTGCAAGCCCCTGCCTGCAGAATTCTCGCAATATGACCCAAGCGAGCACCTTCTTGTCGTAAGCAACCCTGACTTGTGACTTGTGACTTGCAAAAAAAAAAACTTGCAACCTAACTGACGGTGTCACTCAAATCGTTCAGTTTGTGTGTATGTGCATTCTGCTTAACCCAAATCCACTGAAGATTCATTTTGTTTTCTGTTCTGAAGTTTGTTCATAAATGATTAATGAATTTTCCCTTGAACTTTTATTCAGTGATTCATACTTTGCTTAATGTTTCCAAGTGTTGCCTTTACCGTTATTAAATTCTTAGCTATGCTAGCATTTCTTTTCTTTTTAATTTTTTTTTAACATTTATTTATTTTCAAGAGACAGAGAGAGACACAGTGTGAGGGGGGAGGGGCAGAGAGAGAGGGAGACACAGAATCGGAAGCAGGCTCCAGGCTCCGGGCTGTCGGCACAGAGCCCGATGCGGGTGTCGAACTCACCCACTGCGAGATCATGACCCAAGCCGAAGTCAGACACTCAACCGACTGAGCCACCCAGGTGCCCTTACTAGCATCTCTTGAAGCCTCAAATTCCTCATTAACAAAATAGTAATAAGAAGAAGAAGAATACAATATAAAGTTGAGAGATAATTCTGGTAAACTTCCAAGCCTGGGTCCCTCACACACTGTAAATTACCATATATGATAGCTATTATTATTACTTATTACCATTGCTATTATTATGTGATTTCTGGGCATAAACTTCTTCATTGGTTTTGTTTTCTTTGTCTTCTGTCTTTGGCTACATATTTTCATCGTATGCTGTTTTTCATACTACGTATAGTTAGCTATATACTTGGCAACGTCATGTTTAATCTCTTTTTCTTTACGGAGTCAAGAACGGAGTGGTATTTTTGAGTCTTTCCTATTTCAGATAAGCAGTTTTTAAAATTTTTCAGCAGCACCTGGGTGGCTCAGTCGGCTGAGCGTCCGGCTTCGGCTTGGGTCATGATCTCGCAGTTCGTGCGTTCAGGCCCCGCGTCAGGCTCTGTGCCGACAGCTCAGAGCCTGGAGCCTGCTTTGGATTCTGTGTCTCCCTCTCTCTCTGCCCTTCCCCTACTCATGCTCTGTCTCAAAAATAAATAAACATTAAAAAGAAAAAGGGGGCTCCTGGGTGGCTCAGTCGGTTAAGCATCTGACTTCGGCTCAGGTCACGATCTCTTGGTTTGTGAGTTCGAGCCCCACATCGGGCTCTGTGCTAACAGCTCGGAGCCTGGAGCCTGCTTCAGATTCTGTGTCTCCCTCTCTCTCTCTGCCCCTCCCCTGCTAACAGTCTGTCTCTCTCTGTCTCTCAAAAATAAACACTAAAAAAATTTTTTAATTTCACACCTACCTATTACCTACTCCCTCTTTTAACTTGCTGTATTTAGTCAGTAAATTGTAGAATTTCAGTCCCATATCATTATAATTAAATATTGTTTTTATAGTAAATACTTCTCCATTAAGAACAATTTTTGACATTTTTATTTAGTTTGGAAGCCAGATTAAACAATTTATTCGAACTGGAATTCAGGTTTATGTGATGTATATGCTTATTACCTCCACTCCTAATTTCTATCAAGATTTTATACAATCTCAAGGTTTCTTTTCCTATCTTCTCAGAGATGGTTGCAGTACATTTTAAATAACCTTTTTAAAGAAAGATACATGAGCAGGGGCGCCTGGGTGGCTCAGTCAGTTGAACATCTGCCTTCAGCTCAGGTTACAATCTGGGGGTTTGTGAGTTCAAGCCCCGCGTCGGGCTCTGTGCTGACAGCTCAGAAGCCCTGCTTCAGATTCTGTGTCTCCCTCTCTGTGTCTGTCTCTCGAAAATAAATATTAAAAAGATTTTTTAATAAAAAAAAAAGATGCGTGGGCAAATATTACTGACCGTTTCTCTCGCAGAGAATGTCTTCATGTTGCCTTCATATTAAAAAAGAAGAAAATTCTAAAATCACAAGAAGAAAGGAAAAAGTATAAGATAAGGTCCAAGAGAAAATGCAGGAGAAGGGAAGGGTCCTGATCATGTAAGGTCCTCTTAAGCCTTTGGAAAGATTTGGGCTTTTTCTGTAAATACCCAGAGGGGTCATCGAAGGGTTTTAAGCTGAAAAACAGAATGCTATCATTTCAGTTTGGGTTTTGTTTTTTAATTTTTTAAAGATTTTATTTTTTTAAGTTTTATTTATTTATTTTGGGAGAGAGAGAGAGAGCACGAGCAAGGGAGGGGCAGAGAGAGAGGGAGGGAGATTCCCAAGCAGGCTCTGCACTGGCAGCACAGAGCCTAACCTTGGACTTGAACCCATATATTGTGTGAGATTACAATCTGAGCTGAAACCAAGAGTTGGCTGCTTAACGAACTGAGCCACCCAAGTGCCCCAACTTTTATTTATTTTATTATTTATTTATTTATTTATTTATTTTTAAAACTTTTCTTTTGTTTATTTTATTTTATTTTATTTTATTTTATTTTATTTGAGAGAGAGAGACAGAGCGCAAGCAGGGGAGGGACAGAGAGAACTCGTGAAACTCGTGAACTGGAAAAACACGACCTCAGCTGAAGTTGGTAGCCGAACCCACTGAGCCACCCAGGTGCTCCCCCAACCCCAACTTCAGTTTTTAAAGGATCATTCTGGCCAGTGGGATTAAAATGGGTGGGAGGCACCATAATAATCCTGTTATAATCGGGGCAAGAGACAAAGACGCTGGCCCCAGGGTGGGCACAGTAGTTTCTGGATCTGCTTCGAGGGTAAAGGCAACTGCATTTCCTAAGGGATCTCATGGCACATGTGAGAGAGGAGAAGACTGTAGCTCTGAGATCTGGGACCTGGACAACCCAAAGAATGGACCTCTCGTCAACAGCGGTGAGGAAGGCTGTATGGAGAGCAGGTTTTCTGAAAGGGAGACATGTGGTAGACATGAGGAGCCCAGCACGTCCATTAGATATTTACGTGGAGACGCTGAATGGGCCGTTGGATACAGAAGCCTGGAGTTTGGGAGAACCACTTGGCTAGGACATACCAGTTTGGGAGTCATCAACATCTAGATGGGATCTAAAGCCATGAGCCTTGGTTGACTCCAACAGTTTTTTATAGCTCCCTACATGGGATTCTTATTTTCTTTGCATACATATTTGAATGGGAATATGGGGTTTGTTTTTTTTCCAAGACTCTGGGTCTGTAAAGGAGGAGAATTTTTCATGGGTCTTGGTCCCACTCACTGCCTACTGTAGTCTGTTGAACTTCTCACATCCTCAGCTGGAGAGCAGGCTTACACGTTTATCTCCTGCCCCAACCTACCCAGAAGTGCAAGGTAAGTAGCACAGTCCCGGTGACTGAAGTGGAGTTATCTCCCACCCCTCCTGCCTGATACTCTGAGACTTCAAGGTAACAAGTGCTTAGACCCCCCCCTCCCAATTCAGCACGCACCTTCCAGGGCCCCTCCTGGGTGCACTCGGAATCTCGTCACCCACCACAGCCAGACCCTCCCACCTGCTTTCTTTTGTCCTTTTTCCCTTCCTGATACTTTCCTTTTTTTCTGGAAGTTACGTCCTTAAGGACTGCAAAAGGCTGAACCTGTAGAGTCAACAGATGCCTCCCCAGGCTCGGAGTATGTAGTGAGATATGAAATATCTCCCCGCCTCTGTTTCAGTGGGAATATTACTCATGATGAGGTAAGGTCTGAGCTAGCCAGGAGGGAAAACCCGGTTGGTTTTTCTCCCTCAGGGCCCATCCACCTTGCTCCACGTTCGGGCTTTAGGTTGCACATTCACTTCAGAAATAGTTTAGTGGCGAGCTGAAAGAGATCCATGGAGATCTGCTAGTCGGCCGCCATTTTAAGCCATTTCCACTGCAAAAGAAAGTCATGGGGCATATAGTTCCCGTTAACGTTGTCAATTTCTCAGCTCTCATCACCAAAGCCAGCTTGCTCAAGTCAACAGAGACATTCCAAAGGGTTGATAGCAAGTCTCCTCTCCCAGATCCCTGAACATTTTGTAACCGATCTCATTTATCTCTCCACTCATAAATAACAGAAGCAGTTCCCTCTTGGGATTTCGCTCACCCGTGGGGGGTGGGGGGATCAGTAGACATTTTCCCAACGAGGTATAAATTCCACAGCCAGAAAGAAAAACATTTCTTCCAGTCTGTCAATACATGCATAAATATCCAATGTAGGCTACCTAAAATTAGAATATGCAAATAGTTAAGCAGATTTGGCCTAGGCCCCACTATTCCTCTTTCCTCAACCAATCCCTCCATCTCAGTAATTAACATTTCCTGGGCACGTTACCCGTATTTGAAATGTTCACAGCACCCCACCCCCTCTCCCCCCCACTCTTTTCAACCTCAAAGGCGGGAGAAAGCAAGATACCCCTCTGTCACCTCTCTCTTTCTGGGCTGTGGCGACTGAAGGGAAAAAAGTAAAATGTCACATTCACACTTTATGGTTTAATATGTTGCTCATAGAGTATAATTTTCTCTGCAGGATGCAAACTAGGCCCAATAAATAACCGAGTAATGGATAAGGAACCCATGATTAGAGTTCACCCTCCATCAGAGGCTTGCCAGAGGTGTTGAGGAATTGTGTTGCAAAGAGGCAGCTGGGAGCCAAAATTACCATTCGCCAGGATTTATAGTTGAAATATATAGTAACAAAGCAAAATGAAAACAAGGTCAAGGCAGCAGCAAAGGTCGGGGGTAAAACACAGAGCACAGATGTAAATTTGTCTTCCTCTGAGTTACTGGAGTTTTGCTTCTTTTGAAAGCCCTCTTTTGTTTTTCTGACAATGCTTTTACTCCTGCACGAACTTCAAAATACCTCCCAGAAGCCTGTAACGATGCCCTGCACACAGCAGTCCTTCTATAACGCTTATTGAATTGAACAGAATGGATGCGTAATGTTCTAGATTAGCACATATGTGGGCACACGTGTGGTCTGATTCTTTTCCACAATGGCTAAGACCCAAGAACAAGAGGGGTGCCTGGGTGGCACAGTCAGTTAAGGGTCCAACCCTTGGTTTCGGCTCAACTCATGATCTTGTGGTTCATGAGTTGGAGCCCCGGGTCGGGCTCTGTACTGACCGTTCGGAGCCTGCTTGGGATTCTCCCTCCCTGCCCCTCCCCTGCTTCTGCTCTCAATCTCTCTCTCTCTCTCTCTCTCTGTCTCTGTCTCTCTCTGTCTCTCAAAATAAATAAGTAAACTTAAAAAAAAAACCAGCTAGTTTCTAAAGACTTTTTCACAAGAACTTGCAACAAAAGGGCTGTACTTTCTAGTGGAACTGGCCCATCATGATGATGCCCTACAACCTCCCATTCTGCCCATGATCCCCTGCGGGAAAGAGAACACTCTTCTGACCTAGTGTTGAGACTCCTAGTTTCCAGTCTTGGTGAGACGTGAAAATTGGCTCTTTGGCTACAGCCTTTGGAAGAAGGCTTTGCCTTTGTGGATTGTCTTCACACAACTGATTTTTGGCCACTGGTTTCTGCGGAGAATCTCTTTTCGCACCTAGATGTTTGCTCCAGCTTTCGCTTGGGATCATGTGTCAGGGGAGAAGTCAGTGCTGGGGAGCTGGGACAGTCAGGCACTGGGAACTCAGGCTTCCTCTGCAGCCAGGCAAGTCTCTTAGGCTGGAAATTGCAGAGGGGGACATCGTGTCCCACCTGAGCACTGCCAGGACCATTAGGGATTGAGACTCGTAGGTGCAGAGACGGCAGTGAGAGCAACCACATTGGTCAGTCAGCAAAAACAAGCGACACATGTCCCCTGATCCAGTGGATAGTCAGTGAACGGAGCCAGGGAAGCCAGCCTGTTCCTGCCGAGGTCCACACTCTCTCCAGTGACTTCTCTGGGGAGGGGAGAATGGCTGAAGATTGGGTTAATCACCAACAGCCAATGATTTAGGCAACCACGCCTATGTAACTAAACCTCCGCAAAAATCCCTAAGCAATGTGATTCAGAGCGATTCTGAGTCGGTGAAACACAGAGAGGTGCTGGGAGGGTGGTGCACCCGGAGGGGGCATGGAAGCTCTGTGCCCCTTCCGCCATGGCTGTTCTTGAGTTGCATCCTTTTTAATCAACCAGTAGCAGAAAGTAAAGCATTTTCTTGAGCTCTGTGAGCCAGTCTCCAGATTATGAAACCTGAGGAAGGGGTTGTGGGAACCCCAGATTTATAGTCCATTGGCCCAAAGTAGAGGTGGTGACCTGGGACTTGCAACTGGCTTCAGAAGTGAGGGCAGTCTTGTGGGGCGGAGCCTTTACACCTATGCAGTTTGGCACTAACTAGGGTAGCTAGTGTCCAGATGGAACTGGATTGCCAGACACCCAATTGGTGTTCAAAGAGCTGAGGAACTGATTGTTGGTGTGGAAAAATCCCACACGCATTCGGTGTCAGAAGTGTCATGGGTTAATGGCCCTCTCCATTAAAATCCCCTTCAGTCCCCTGTTCCAGCTGGAAAGTCTCAGTTATGGTGAAAACCTTCCTCACCCTACCGGGACTTGATCTCAGCCTAGAAACCCATATCCTTTCCTGTGTTCCCGACTCTGAATTGGGAAATCACCCGGCTCACTTGAGAGCTCGACTTCAATTTCTGACTGCCCTGCCCTCCATTTCTATCTCGCTGTTTCTCATCATTTCTGATTAGCCCCGATGTCATAGAACAATCAGAAGTAAGTGATACTTTTGACACGACATCAGGTGACGCGCCAAGGATGACAAGCTTTTCATAAGTCACGTGCCTGTTATGGAATGTTCATTCTCTCTGAAAAGACCTCATCCCCCAACCCCCACCTCACCTCTTTCTTCTAGTCCAGTTACCTGTGCTCATCCTCTGGCCCAATCCCTCCCAATACCAATCACCCTTCAAAGAGAGACCATTGCGGGGCGCCTGGGTGGCTTCATCAGTTAAGCGTCCGACTTCAGCTCGGGTCATGATCTCATGGTTCATGGGTTTGAGCCCCATGTGGTGTTCTGTGCTGACAGCTCAGAGCCTGAAGCCTGCTTCAGATTCTCTGTCTCTCTCCCTTTTTGCCCCCTTCCCTGCTCATGCTCTGTCTCTCTCTCTCTCAAAAATAAATAAACTTAAAAAAATCTTTTTAATTAAAACAATGTAGCAGGAGTGACTCTCCGTGTTCCAACACTGACATGCAGGAGATCCTCCTTTCTCTATTTTGCTGAAGTTCAGTAAAATCCAACTTTGAGCCCTCTTACCACTAGACAGGTGGAAAATTCAGTCATTTCAGAATTCCTCGTCCAAGAATTGTGACAGAATGGGGAAGGTTTGTGCAATATTGCATTGATCAAAAGGGCTTCGAGTCCCCAGTTCATCACAATCCTACTGTCCGAGTGTCTGTCTCAGACTCGCTGTCTGAGTCTACACTGATTTGTTGAAATTTGGAAGCTTTCAGCTTCCATGCCGCCTCTGGATGAAGTTTAGGAATCAGTGCTTGGGCTGGAAGCCTCAGAACCTAGGGTCCAGCCTCTCCAAGTGTCCTAAAAAAGGCCCCCTTTACTCCCTGCTGTGTCTTGACGCTTTAGGAGGAGGCCTGTGACTTTGTGCCCTTGCCGTGTCTTGACTTCTGCCCTCCCCTTTTGTTGCAACAACAAATTGATAATCTCACTCCCTCTCTCCTGGTATTCTTCAAAGAGGATTCCTTAAGTGGAATTTCATCAATAAACTCAGGATTTTGCAAAACAGTAGCTGGAAAGGAAAGCGGTTTACAGGCAACTTCTGCTACAGTTGAAATCCTTTTCCAAAGCAAAGAAGCAGAGAAATGTTGTTTCCTTTGGTGGAATGGATGTACGGGAGGGAAAAACAGGAGGGAAACAAAAACCACCTGTATTTCTTAAAAAACGTGCTGTTATGACAGTATCATTTCATGGAATCTCACGGCAACCTTGTGGCTCAATGACTGTAGCCTCCAATTTTCAGATGAAAACTCAAAAACTAAGTAGCCTTAAATAACTTGTCCCCGTGTAACCAACTGGTTGGTGGCCAAAAAAAGATTCAAATTCAAAATCTGACCCACCTCAAGCCTACGCGCTCTCTCTCTTTTCCATACTGGTAGCTTTGGAGAAATGCAGAGAAAGTGGAGGCCAGCCTGAAGTACGATGTCATCACAAACTAAAGGCATGAGATGGGAATGGAGAGTCTAAATTGGAATTTCCCTGGTGTGGAGAAAAGGACAGTAGAAGGAGGTTTATTTGAGGAGCAGAAACAAAAAAATCTGAATTCTCAAACGGGGAGATTTAGGAAACAAGGTGCCCTTAGACTTCATGCTCGGGGTCTAGGACTGCCCATCAAGGAGCCATTCAACTTGTTCCAAAAGGTAAGACATATTTCACAGCTGGACTTTTGGGCTGGGATGTCTTTTTTTTTTTTTTTTAATGGATTCCAAATGAGAATCCTGTCTTCTTTGTGGGACAATCTCTTGTTTGAATGCCAAAGCTTTGCTGTTTGGTGGAGGAAATGTTGTCAAAGTATGGTTCCCATTCCATACTCATCAGAAAACACATGGGAGAGATATATAGACTTCCTGAATGCACACACACACACACACACACGAATAACTTTCTTAAATAATTTGATGATGACATTTGGAATTGATCTCATACATATTAAACCCTCTGAAAAGTCCACGTCCATGAAGAGAGGGTTTAAATAATTAGGCTCCATTGCCTACAAAGGTCAAATACACCCTCTTGTGGTAAAATGGCATATTTTATTTCCACATGATTTCTATATGGAACTCACCAGATGATAGTCTGAAGAATAATGAGGACTTGAGAAGAAACCACGAGAGTTACAGTGCATTTTTTAAATTATCGTGATATTCCTCTTACGGTCCCTCATAATCTCCAATTTTCAGAGGGACAACGGGGACTCTGAGGACGCACACAACTTGACCAAGGTAACCCAACTAAGGAACAGAAAAGCAAAGTGAAGCAAAGACTTTGAATATCCTGCCTCTCTATTACAGCAGCTACATCCCTAAGAAAAATGATCCTTAATAATTATGGCCATTAAGGCTGGGGAATGGATGACGTTGCCTAAAGGTTAATGCAGTCATGTAATGAGTGATCTGTCGTAACCCAGAAAGCAGTCAATGACCCAGCATGGAAGGACCCCCTTTTCATTACTTGGCCTTCCAGCTCATATTTGCCGTGTGTCTGTCAATCGCTTATGGTGCCAACCTATCAACATGTTGTTGTTGTTGTTTTTACTGTTTATTTTTGAGAGAGAGAGAGACTGTGTGAGTGGGGGAGAGACAGAGAGAGAAGGGGACAGAGGATATGAAGCAGGCTCCCGGCCCTGCACTGACAGCAGAGAGCCTGCTGCAGGGATCAAACTCATGAACCTCGAGATCATGACCTGAGCTGAAGTCGGATCCTGTAACCGACTGAGCCCCCCTGGTGCCCCTCAACATGTTTTGGGTGCCTGTCATCTGCTAGCTGTCCTTGGAGCTGGTGATACAGCGGTGACCGAGGCGCCCAAGATCCCTGGCCTCACAAAGCTTACATTCCGCACGGTGTGTGGGTTTTCTGTCACTGTGCAATAAATTACCACAAACCTAGAGGTGTAAACACTCATTTGGAGAATACATGTCTTGAGACCAGAAGTCTGGATAGAATCAGCTGGAGTCCCTGATAAGGACAAAATCAAGGGGTCAGCTATCTGTGCTCTTATCTGGAGAAAGAATTTACTTCCAAGTTCCTTCAAGCCATTGGCAGAATTTGGCCCCACAGACTTGTAGGACTGAGGTCCCGAGTCCCCTGTTGGTTGTCTGACCTCTATCAGGTCCTGAAGGGTTCTCCCGTTTCTTCACAAAAGGTCCCCTCCGTCTTCAAGGCAGCAATGGCACATCTAGTCCTGCTCGTGCCGTGACTTCCTCTGACTCCCCTTCTGCCACCAGCCAGAGAACACTCTTGGCTTTTAAAGGGCACATGTGATTAGAGTAGGCCAACTTGGATAATCTCCCTTCTGCTCTATGACATGATGCAGTCACAGAAATGGTATCTCTTCATATTCCCAGCCTGCCCCACTGTCAAAAGAGGAGCCTATCACACAAAGGTGAGTCACTGAGAGTCATTCTTAGAAATATGGCCTCCCCAATGGGTAAGACAACAAGGAAGACCAGAGACTGATTCTTGGCTATGAAGCCTACAAAAGGAGATAAATGAAATTAAATGCAACAGGGAGACCTGAATATTGAGAACAAGTTGTCACGAAGCAAGCTACAAAGAAGAATGTTCTAGCCCATGAGGAGTTTTCAGAAAGGCCCCGAGGCAGGATAAAATAGTGTATTCTAAGAGTGGAAAGAATGGGGCGCCTGGGTGGCTCAGTCGGTTAAGCGTACAACCTGAGCTCAGGTCATGAAGTCACGGTTCATGGGTTCATGCGTTCATGGGTTCGAGCCCCACGTTGGGCTCTGTGTTGACAGCTCAGAGCCTGGAACCTGCTTCGGATTCTGTGTCTCTGTCTCTCTGTGCCCCTCCCCAATCTCTCTCTCTCTCTCAAAAATAAATAAACATTAAAAAAAAAAAATTTTTTAAGAGTGGAAAGAAGCCAGCAAGGGTGCAAGATAAAGAAGCAAAGCAAATTAAGGAATCCAAGCAAATTACGTCATTCCAATCAGACTCAATATTGTATATGCACGCAAACATTAACCAATACATACACATAAAAGAGGGCGTTTCTATCTTTTCTGCAGCCTGGAAGCATTCCAATAAACATAGGCATCATGTGTCCTGTTCTATCGATCTCAGCTGTAAGACCACCTGAGCTCGGTTTCTTTTCTTCGATAGTGGCACCGTAATTATCTTTTCTGTCTCTCCTGTGTTTGTTCTAGTTTCATAGCTTGTCTTGGGTCCATTTCAGAAGCGTATATTTCAATAAGAGATGTTCCGCGTTCTCTGGATTTCAAAATGTATCGCCATATCGTTGTGCGTAATAATCCCTAGTATTTTCTTTAATCTCTTCCATATTGGTATCGCTGTTCCTGTTGCTGTCATGGCAAGATGTTGCTTTCTTTCTTTTCATGTAACCAGAATCAGCAGGGAAATATCTACCCCATGAGTCGTTTCAGACCAACGTTTCCTCTCGTTTCATCTCGTCCTTTGGTTTTCTCGTCAATCGGCATAAGCTTTTATCGTTATCAATACCCACCTCTTGCTTTCACTTGGTTTATTCTGTTTTTCTTTTCGTGACCTCGGCGTTTGTATTCGTTTTATTGGATCAGGATCAAAGAACGTGGTCTACTTTCTCCACTCTTGGTGACTTACTAAAGTTCTCTTCTGGTCAACTACCTCATTGAGCTTTCATACGTTTTCCACAGATGTGAAAAGAAGAATCACGGTTTCTCCTCAAAACATGTCCCATCCTCCCCGTATCAGTGTAGGTGTGCGCGCGCGCGTGTGTGTGTGCCAAAGAATGTATACGTTTTGATCACGCGTTACTTGATAGATTGTGTTGTTCAAACACGATGTCCATCTGCTTCTATCTCATTGTTCGATTTGCCGATTTTTAAAATGTCCCATTACAACTGCATTTTTTTTTATAAATCTCCTTTTGTACTTTTAGTTCTTCAGACATTATACTGTTTGATACATGGTGCTAACACGGTCAGTTCTCCGTCTAGACAAAAACAAAGCCAGACTCATTCCATGAGCGGTCATTTACCGCACATGAATTAAAGACTTAAGTGCAGGGGCGCCTGGGTGGCGCAGTCGGTTAAGCGTCCGACTTCAGCCAGGTCACGATCTCGCGGTCCGTGAGTACGAGCCCCGCGTCAGGCTCTGGGCTGATGGCTCAGAGCCTGGAGCCTGTTTCCGATTCTGTGTCTCCCTCTCTCTCTGCCCCTCCCTCGTTCATGCTCTGTCTCTCTCTGTCCCAAAAATAAAATAAAAACGTTAAAAAAAAAAAAAAAGACTTAAGTGCAAAAATAAAAATCCCTGGAGGGAAAGCCAGGAGAATATAGCTCTAGAGAGCTTTCCAAGGATAGCTACAGAAATCCAGAATCCATAAAGATGCTTTGGCTACATAACATTTTTAATGTTTTGTTTGACAATAGAAAAAGAAAGAAAGAAAGAAAAAAGAAAAACCCCTATCCGTAAAGACCACAGACAAATGAGGACAGGCGTAATGGCAGATGTCCTGGGAAAATCCCTTTGGCGAGGTAGGTCCGTCCATGGGCAGGCCAGCCTCTGAATGCCTCTTAGGATCAAAGAATCACATGCCATATGCAATCAGGAAACCCCCTAAAGGTGACCCATTCTCAAGCACAGACCACCTTAAGAGCTGGGTGACTCGGTCATTTAAGCATCCAACTCTGGATTCTGGCTCAGATCATGGTCTCACAGTTCATGGGTTCAAGCCCCGCGTCGGGTCCTGCACTCTCTCCCTCTCTCTGCCCCTCCCTGCTCATGCTCTCTCTCTCTCTCTCTCAAAATAAATTTTTAAGAATGTAAAAAACACAAAACGAACAGACAACCTCATCCACACCAAGTTCTTGCTTATAATCTTTGTACCAGCCCTCTCCTCTGCGGGCATGGTGAGAGGTTGGAACCCTTTACACCTGTCGAGTTAGGGATCGTCCCCTTTCTGCCCCACCGGGACTAGGAAGAAGCCATATGGTATTGAAGCTTACTGTTTTTGCACTCACGCTTGTGAGTCTAATTTCTCTGAGTCTTTTTCGCTCACAGGAAAAAAGATCTGCTCGCGGACATGAGAACGAGACCACGCATCTCTCACCCAACGAACAGAAGCAGTAAAACACGTTGACAACTCAAACGACAGGCAAAGGGTTAATATCCCCAAGATGGAAAGAGCACCTATAAATCAAAAGAGGAGAAAACAGGGGTGCCTGGGTGGCTCAGTCGGTTGGGTGTCCGACTTCAGCTCAGGACATGATCTCACGGTCCGTGAGTTCGAGCCCCGCATCAGGCTCTGTGCTGACAGCTCAGAGCCTGGAGCCCGCTTCAGATTCTGTGTCTCCCTCTCTCTCTGCCCCTCCCCTGCTCGTGCTCTGTCTCTCTCTGTCTCAAAAATAAATAAAAACATTAAAAAATTTAAAAAAAAAAAGAGAAAACAAACAAGTTGGTAGAAAAAATGTGGAAGGTCTAACAGGCAGTTACCCAAGAGGAAGTGCAAATGGCCCATGAGTTTATTCAGAGATTCTGAACCTCACTTACAGTCAAGGAAATACACATAAAGCAACGATCGAAGAGTGTTTTCCCTCCCTCAAAATTGGCAACAATTAAAAAAGCCGGAGTGTCCAGTGCTGGAGAAACTTTGAACAGATGAGTACTCTCTTGCGTTGCCAAGCGAGTGTAAGTTTCTACAATACTTTTGCCAAATATCCTGGCAATACCCACTGAACGTCAGAACACGGAGCCGTTTGTGCCTACAATCCAGCCTCGGGGAACATCATCTATAAAAATAAAAGCCCCTGCGAGATGAGAGGTCCAGTGTCACTGATTGTAGCAGCATCTTCTACAAACATTCTGGAAACAGTCTATGTGTCAGGAGTGAGGGGAATGCTTCCATCATGCATGATTCAGTTGTACTGGGGACCAGTGCGTAAGCGTTAGAAACGGGGAGGCACGTCTGTATCTATCGGCCCATGTGGCTTTCCAAGAAGAGTTGTCTGAGGATATTAATTAAAGAGAAAAGAAACTACCAAATCAAATACAAAGGAGAAAGGACAAAGAAATAGACCCCATGAAGGACAAGAAAGGAGAAAGAACAATTTATAGGAAAAATAATAAATGTATGAGACTGAATTATGAGGATGTACGTGCACTTGCACCACGGTCGTCTCCGTGGTGGAGAACCTGAACAGAGAGATGTCTTCGCAAGTGTCTTAAAAAGTTATCCAATCCAGGGCGCCTGGGTGGCGCAGTCGGTTAAGCGTCCGACTTCAGCCAGGTCACGATCTCGCGGTCCGGTCCGTGAGTTCGAGCCCCGCGTCGGGCTCTGGGCTGACGGCTCAGAGCCTGGAGCCTGCTTCACATTCTGTGTCTCCCTCTCTCTCTGCCCCTCCCCCGTTCATGCTGTGTCTCTCTCTGTCTCAAAAATAAATAAACGTTAAAAAAAAATTTTTTTTTTTTTAAAAATGGGAAAGCTAGGTAATCTGCCTAGATACCAGTAAGGCAAGATCATAAAAGCCTTAGAGCTACCAAATTTGGTTACGTCACATAAAATCAAAATACGCGTCCACATACCGTAACTTTGTGTGTGAAGGTAATTCCGTGTATACTTCAGTTCTTAAATAACTTCACGTTAATGCACTATCCGTTAAAATCCAGGAGGTTTAGCGTTTGTTTTCTCTTGGTGTGGGTTTGTGTGTGGGGAAGCGGGAGCGAGAGAGGAATCTTTATCAAAATTCTGACACTCGTGCAAAGAATAAACATGTAGGAAATATATATAAGAGAACATCTTTAAATGAATACTACTGCAGGAGATTTATTTCACCCGAAAGCAAACTATATTTAAAATAATTAAGACCGAGGTGCTATCGGTACAAGAATAGACAGGCAGATAAAGAAGGAGATTGAAAATACACAATGCATGGGGCGTCGGGGGGGGGGGGGGGCTCAGTCTGTTAAGCCTCCGATTTCAGCTCAGGTCACGATCACGATCTCATGGTCCGTGACTTCGAGCCCCGCGACGGGCTCTGTGCTGACAGCTCAGAGCCTAGAGACTGCTTCCGGTTATGTGTTCTGTCTCCCTCTTCCCTCCGCCCCTCCCCTAGGCATGCTCTGTCTCTTTCAAAAATTAATAAACCTAAAAAAAAAAAAAAAAGAAAAAAGAAAATCCACAATGCACAGGAGAAACAAACTAAGTGACACATGTAAATTTTCCGTTCAGAAAAGAAAGCCTACATTTTTCAGAAACGGTATTTAAAAATTTGGTTAACGATGTGGACGAAGACTCTGTTCAACCCAGACCTCAAACTTAATTTATTGGTGATCAAAGAAATGCCACGTCAGGCATTATTATACACTCTTTGCCTATCCTATCAGGGAGGATACAAATACCATGGTCCCTCTGTTGGTGGGATTTTCTGTTTTGATCCTTGACCACACGTCTCATGGCTTAAAAACTGACATAGTAACTCTCTTTGGACAAAGTCTATGAAGGACTAGGTAAGTGGGTACAGCCAGTGACAACACTCATTAAAAACCTAAAGGAAACAAGTTTTCCTGTTAAAATACAAATTTATAAAATGAACCCAAGAGTGAGGAAGCAAGACACTTGGGGAGGTAATCACAGAGCCACTATGGAAAAAGAAAGGCATCAGTTTCAAGGGATTTTACAGCTCGGTTCAGTATAACCTGAAGGAACAGCAAATGCCTACGAATATTTGAACAATCCCAGACGACAAGAAGGAGAGAGAGAGAGCCCTCCCAGTGAATTGTAGGGAGATGGCCAATTCCTTAAGGGCGATCAGCAAGGACTTCCCTCTCCTAGGCTGAGTGGGAGGCTCCCTGGGCCCCGCAGGGTTCCCCCACCCCTCCCAGAGTCCTTCCTTGGGAAAACAAAAAACCCCTGCAAGAAGCCTCAGCTGCCTGGGGGTTTAGTCAAGGCTTCAAAGCACCTTCCAGCTCTTGGAGGGAAGGAAAGGCCTCAGACCAAGAAGGCATGCAGATTAGCTGGCCTATCCTGCTCAATTACGTATGCGTAAATTTCAAAAGACTTTTCCAACGCATGTTTTCAGAAGCACTCTCCGGTTGCTGGGGACCTCATCTCTCCGGAATTGTGCTCTCTTCGGATCCGTGCTCCGTATGATTTGCAGCTCGGACCAATAAACACGCTCTTCGGAAACCGTAAAAGAAACTACTTTCACGCCAAAGAAAACGTCTGCGTGCCTTTATAGATCAGTCGAGGGGCCCGCCGCCCTCCTGACAATACCAAGGCCCTTCTGCGGAGGATGGATGACAGGTGCGAGTTAACGCCACGTAGGTGACGCCCTGCTTGGGACATCCCGGCTCAGGGATGTAGTTTTCTTCCCGCCCTCCTAGATGTTTCGCGCGTTTTGTTGCTGTGGGTAATTAGCTCTTGTTTTTCTACCTTCACCTCCAACCAGCTGTTGGCTGATGTACAGGAAGGAGACTGAACTCACGTCTGTCTGTGGGCTGCCGTCCGGAGGAACGGTGATGTAATTAGCCCCGGTGCCCGTGTCTTCGGCGTCCTGCCCTCGACAATGGTGTTTGTAAGGTTTATTTCACCAATATGTTCTGGGTCTTGGTCAGGAAGTATCTCGTGGTTGTGAATGCACCGTGACCTTTTTGTTGTCGTTGTTAGGAATCTTGCAAAAATATTTTAGTAAATGGGAAGCTTTTCTTGTGGTCTTTTCCTCCAAACTATCCATAAAGGTTATTATTATTATTATTATTATTCTATTTTAGAAAGAAAGAGAGAGAGAGAGAGCAAGGGAGAGGGGCAGAGGGAGAGAGAGAGAATCCCAAGCAGACTCCACGCTCAGTGCAGAACCCGACTCGAGGCTTGATCCCTCGACCCTGGGATGGTGAGCTGAGCCGGAATTGAGAGTCGGACCGACTCTCAACCGACTGAGACACCCAGGTGCCCCAAGAGGGTGGTTATTGTGCATCTGTTGCTAAGGCTGAACCATCTTTGGGTTTCTGGAGGAAAAAAAACATCCTGTATCAGTATCCTTTTATCATACTGATTCTCCTAATGATATTTTTCTTAGGATTTTGCTTTCATGTTTGTTTATAAATGACCTTTGCACATAACTTTCTGTTTTTATGCGCTATCTTTGTCCAGCTTTTTAGCTAGGCTCCGGTAACTTCATAGAATGAAATGCAAAGTTTCCCATTATTTTCTAGGCTTCTAAGTGCATGTGGTCTAGAGACTGTTTCTAAAAGGGCTGTTAGACCCTTGCCTCTGTCTTAACCAAACATTCTAAATGAATACTGTTGATTATTTTTATAATCTGACGGATGCATACTTGATTATCCAAACTATGCTGAAGAATGCCTAGACAAGATGAAATGTAATGACAAATTAAATGAAAACTGAGTTTGTGAAATCATCTGTGTGGAATACTCCCAGAAAACGATAAACACGTCACTGAAATGAGCTGGAAAGAAATACCCCAAAAGGTTAACAGAAGTTATTTGTGAATGACAGAACGGTCGGTGAGATTTATTTTCTCCTCCGGCTTTTCCTGCATTACTCCACTCTTTCCACCACCAGCCTGGAACCTGTTGGCAATTAGAAATCAATTAATTAATGATTTGTTAAAGATGCTGATGTCCTGGAAGTGAGAGCTGAAGCTCACGAACATCAGTGATACTTACAAATACTTTTGCGGGGGCGCCTGGGTGGCTCAGTTGATTAAGCATCCGACTCTTGGTTTCAGCTCAGGTCACGATCTCCCGGTCCGTGGGTTTGAGCCCCGCGTCGGGCTCTGGGCTGATGGCTCAGAGCCTGGAGCCTGCTTCAGATTCTGTGTCTCCCTCTCTCTCTGCCCCTCCCCTGCTCACGCTCTGTCTGTCTCTCCCCGAAATAAATAATAAACATTAGAAAAATGTTATAAGAAAACTCTTGTGCAGAGCAGCACATTAACGAGGACACCGATTTGTGTTCGTTGTCTCAGAAACCACCCTCTAAGGTGGGGTAACGAAGGTTTGCCCGGAGAGGTTCAACCACAACTTTTGTCTGGAGCATTAACGGTATCTGACAGGAAATTGACAGGGGAGGGTGCAAGGACTGAACGTACCCCAAAAACCACGGGCAGTTTGGGGAGGAGAAGCATCTCCCTGGGCACAGTGAGGGCAGTGACCACCCTCACCCATTCCAGGGCCACTGACTCATTTTGCAGACATTCCAAAGAAAAAGCCAGCAATTTAGCGGCCAAGCCATACGGTACCCCGATGCCGATCGTGGGGTGGCAGTCACTCCGTGCAGAAGCAAAACGCACTTTTTTCAAAGCGACCTTGACAGCAGATTTCCTCACTTCGTGGTTTGATCTGGCCCAGGCATCCCCAGGCCCCTCGGCTGTAGTTACAGGGTCGCCAGTGGGTCCCCCCCGGCGTCGCTCTCCACACAACAGCGTGGGGAGCTTCCCAGCCCCAACCGAGGACCTAGTCCCGTCTCGACCTCGTCCTCTTTTCCACCCCAGGTGTCGCCGCAGCCTCCAGGCGGTGGCCCCGGGGCTCCCGAGATAACACGGAAGAGAGAAACGGCCCATCCGTCTCTTTTAGGTTGCTTCCCTGGGATATCCAGACATCATTAACCCGGCGAAAAATTCAGGAAAACCAGCTGCATGCCATCACGTTGACACAGAAGTCAACTCACCCTCCTGAGAGCCAGAGCGGGTGGCGTTCGTCCATGCCTGGCACCCTCCAGCTCGGCCCGCCTCTGCCCGCAGGTGCCTGGAAAGGCTGGACCCGGCGCGGTGCCCTGGTGCTGAGCTCCCCGCAAGCCTGCGTGTGCAGGGAAACCCGCGGGTCTTCCCCTAGTAACCTTGGCTTTGCCATTCAAGTCTCCTCCACCAGGGAGGACAGATCCCTCCCCTCCCACACCCCCCCCATCTTCTTTACTTCATTTTCCCTCTTTCCTTTCTCCCTTCCTTTTTCTCTTTTCTTCCTTCCCTTCTTCCTTCCCTTTCCTCCCCTCCCCTTTCTTTTTCTTTTCCTTCTTGGCAGAAAGAGGCACCTAACAAATTCCTAGACCGTACATTGAATTCTAGCCCAGCTGTTTGATCCTTTGGCTCCCAGCTCTCCAGCAGTTTCTACTAGTAGGCAGTTCTCAGTGTGCCCTCCCTAGAGCTGGACAGCTCCTGAAAGACAATTACAACAATCGACAACATTTAGTGCTTTCTCTGGCACTAATCCCTGTGCTAAGCACTTAATGTTTATTACACTTACTATAATATGTAGATGATTTATATTTACATAAATATGCATGCTTTGATATATGCACGCATTATACTTAATATTTATATCATTTCTTACAATCGTTCATAGGTAGAGTCTATTACTTTTCCCATTCTACAGATGCATACACTGAGATTTTTAAAAAAAATTTTTTTAATGTTTATTTTGGAGAGAGAGAGAGCGTGCACGCACCCATGAGCGGGGGAGGGGCAGAGAGAGAGGGAGTCACAGAATCCCAAACAGGTTCCAGGCTCTGAGCTGTCAGCACAGAGCCTGACACGGGGCTCGAACCCACGGACCATGAGATCACGACCTGAGCCGAAGTCAGACGCTTAACGACTGAGCCACCCAGGTGCCCCTAGATGCAAAAACTGAGATTTAAAGAAGCTAATTTGCCTGCCGGTGGCTAGCTAGTGGGTGACAAAGCAGTGGGCCAACTACGGAGCTTAAGCCCTCCCTACAACTGGACGCTGAGCGGGGCCAACACACGGTCTTACTCATCTTGAGACCCAGCAGCCTGCGGAGGTCATGGAAGATATTCAAGATATAGTCACTGAACACACGCCTGACACGTTTAACTGCAAAGCGAGGCAAAGCCCCCCTGGATGAGGGAGCAGAACCCCAGGGCCTTCCTTGCCTCCTGTAGGTCTGGCTTGATTTGACTTTAAAAAAAAAAAAAAAAAAAAAGAAAGAAACGTGACACGGATTTATCCTCAAGGATCCTAAAGCAATAATCGTTACCAATTTTCTTTTCCTTTCGCACGGCCACCACGCTGGTTCGGAGCAATGCCTCACGTGAAGGCTGTGTAAATAACGTCCTTACCGTAAATCAGAAGATTTCCGACGGGGGTTGCGGGGGGCGGGATCTGAAATCCGATCGATACCGCAACCCCCTGCCCTCACTTCATCTGAGAAGGCACCGAAGCCTAGAGCTGTAACCGGGCTGAGGTCCTGCCAGGGCCACCAGGAGGACCCAGGCCCCTGGCCTCCCTGCCCCCTCTCTTGGGACCTCCCCGAGCTGCCTTCAGCCCCCTTCCTTCTTGGGCCGTTTTAACAGCCTGCTAATAAGCAGAACTAGGCTCGTTCAAGACATCTAGGAAATTGCACATTTTTAAAGCCTCAGATTGACTGGGAGCTGCGCATTTCCTATAAATCTGTTTCCACTCAGTCTGGGGCGGGCCCGGCGGGTCGTTCGCATTTGGTGGCCACTCGCACCACCCTGTGGACACCGCGTGGTACTGCAAGCAAAGGAGGGAAGCGGGGTGGGGGGGGGAACTGCAGGAAACATCTGGCTGCCATTTGCTTAAGGATATTTTCACAAATGAATTTTGACCCACGTTCTTTTCTGTGTCTGCGAGCCGAGCGTATCAGCTTGACTTGAGCAGCATTGCCACTGGGAGGTGAGGGAATTTCAGAGGAAACAGGGAAATCCCGCTAAAGTTCATGACTGCTCACTTCCCCCTAAAACTGTTGGGGGGCGGGGGGAGGGGGCGGTTCTTTAGAAAAAGCAGATGAGAACCGTCCTAAGAACTTGTTC
Organism: Herpailurus yagouaroundi; assembly: GCF_014898765.1. NCBI lineage: Eukaryota > Metazoa > Chordata > Mammalia > Carnivora > Felidae > Herpailurus > Herpailurus yagouaroundi. Next base: position 4,098,083 of record NW_024412439.1, on the reverse strand, counting down.
CTTCTTCACTAATGCTATTTGCAGTCTACTTTGGAATGACACCTCCCCAGCCCCCACCTGTCTCCAAGCTCCGCATTTTAGAACGTCTCCCGGGATTCCCTGAGCTTCGTGCTGGTTTCACCATTTTCCCAATCAGATTTTCATACTACAAGCAGCATCCCTGATTCTCAGGTGGATCGGCAAAGCAAAACGATTTTTAAAAGCCCCTCACTGGGGCTCCCGGGTGGCTCAGTTAAGCTTCAGCCTCTTGATTTCAGCTCAGGTCCTGTTCTCAGGGTTCAGTTTGTGAGCTCCAGCCCCTCCCTCTTGCTGTCAGCGTGGAGCCCGCTTGGGATGCTGTCCCTCCTTTGCCCTCTGCCCCTCCCCTGCTCCTCTCTCTCTCTCTCAAAATAAATAAATAAACTTCGAAAAAAAACACCTTTTTTTAAAGCCCCTCACTGACCCCTAGAATCCCAGAAGTACACAGTGAGATGCACAGGTCTGCATAACGGTCTACAGCACCTCTAGAATCTTCTAGATAACCGAGAAATGCAACTTGCAGAGGTTATGAAAATACACCATAAATGCCCTCAAACTGCTTTCAAAATGTGAACTAATAATAATGAACAGCAAGTCGGAGACATAACATTTATGAATACATTTAGGAGCCTTCCCCGAATCCTACAAATTAAGTCTGTATTTACTGATGGACACAATTTTTCTCGTGCTGATAGGAAATGGCCGTTTGTTCCCACAAATGGCTACAATCGATCAGCGGCGAGGATGCTTTCTTCCGAAAGTATGGAAAGCGGCTGAAAAAAATAAGACCAACTGTTACTTCAAATAATGAGAAGTCCAGAGGCAGGACTTTTTAAAAACTGGCTCACCATTGTCATCAAAGACTCTGAGATAATAGAAAAAAAAAAAGATATATATACATAGATGTATATAATAAAATTATATAAATATATAAAATAAAATTACATATTAAATATATATAATAAAATTATAAATTAAATATATATAATTAAATATATAATATATAAATTATAATAAAATTCTAATTTTGGTCTCTGCCTCCAGTTCCTGGCACAGAGCTCCTAAAACTCTTGTAATTTCCTGAGCGATAAGGATACTAGGAGCATCTTTTGTTCTAATATTTGGTCTTTGACCCTGGGTCCCAACGCAGAGTTCCTCAATCCTTGGGATCTCCTGGGTGATAAGGGCGTCTTTTGTACTAATGAGGTGACTTTTGGTAGATTTCCTCGTTGGAGGCTGGTCACCAGAAAGATCAAACCATGATTAGAAGCTTGGAATTTTCTGCCCCACCCCCACATTCTCTGGAGAGGGGAGAGGGACCGAACACGGAGTTGAGAGTTGATCGTGCCAATGTGCGGAGGCCTCCATAAAAGTCCCCAAAGTACAAAGTTCAGGGGACGTCCAGGCTGGGGACCACAGCCACGTACCAGGAGGGTGTCACATCCCAACTCCACAGGGACAGAAGCTACGTTTGGAATCCTCCTCGCCCTCACCCTTGTATCTCTTCATCTGACTGTTCCTCTGCGTCCTTTGTGATATTTCTTATTATAGAACAAACTGGTAACCCAATCGCTTCCCTGAGTTCATGGGACTGAACCCTTAGCTATGGGATCCAACGCAGACGGCGTCAGAAAGGAGTTGAGTTGTAGGACACCCAGCAGGTGTCGCAGTGAATTGCGGGGTGTGGAAACCACACGCACACGCACTACCTGGTGTCAGAAGTGTGAACGCGAGAGCCACGTGAGGGTAAAGGAGACTCACAGGAGGAGACGTGGGTTTGCTTCCTCAAAGATCGAAGCTCTCGATCTTTTTCTACCCCGGCGTCCGTCCTCAGGGTATGAGCTTGTTGCCCGTCCCGGTCACGAGACGGCCACTGCTCCAGACGTCCCCTTTGGACACAATATCCTGCATTTGCACCCACGTGTCTGTTTGACTAAAAGACAACCTCTCCCCCAAAGGCCTCCGGCAGGCTTCTCCTCGGGTCCCACTGGCCAGGACTGGGTCACGTGACCTGTCTTAGCTGCAAGGGAAGCTGGGAGCGTACTCGGTGGGTATCATCCAGCCCTACGGTGAGCGAGGGTTCTACCAGGAGGAGTAGAGGATGAGCTGTTAAAGGGCCATTTGCTAGACCACCGATTGTGCTATAAACGTTACCTTTACACAGCCCAACCGAATAGGTACGGTTTTCTCCTTTTTTTTCTTATTCCCAGTAATCTGCATCACACTATAAACCCTTTCCCTGTAGAAGAAAGAAAGAAAGAAAGAAAGAGGGAGGGGGAGGGGAGGGGAAAGGAGGGGAGGGAAGGGGAGGGGAGGAAAAGAAAAGAAAAGAGAAGGAAAAGAAAGGGAAAGAAAAGGAAAGGAAAGGAAAGGAAAGGAAAGGAAAGAAAAGAAAAGAAAAGAAAAGAAAAGAAAAGGAAAGTGAAGCAACAGGCTCAAAATGGAGTCACCTGCGCTAAGCCCCAAGTCACCAAGCCAAGACTTCATACCTAACCTAACTGCAGTTTTCACTCGTCCACCTCATGCACCCAGTCCCCTCCTGTCCCCACCCTGCGAGGCTGTGAGCTCCGTGGCTCTGAGCAGTCAGCCAGCCCATGCAATGCAGATGAGACCAGGAGGCTGGAGGGACCCTCGGGGGAGCAGGCAAACTTGGGGTGGGGGGATGGGAGATGAGAGAGAATTGTGGGCTAAGCAGAGAAAGGAGCTGTGGGAAGAACAACGTTTCTAATCACCTGTCTTCCCGCCAAGCCAGCTTTCCTTCTGTACGGACCCTGGGATTTGACAGCAAGGAAAGGAGGTGAGCGAGAAGCGGGGACAAGTCTGGTGTAGATCTGTGCTCTGAGGGCGCGGCCCGACATCTTGGGACTGGAAGACATCGGGTTTGCCCTTGGTCTTCTGTCCCAGCAGCCAGCCCCTCTCTCCCCTGGGATCTTGGAGATGGCATCGGTCCTGTGCATTTGATGGCCCCTCAAACACAGATACCATACAAGGAGCAAACGAGGTGCCTTAAGGACGGCTGTGGGGCAGGGGAGGAAGAATTTCAAGAGAAGTGAAGAAAAAGGTCCTTGGCCCAACACACATCTTCCCTCGACTTGCACCTCCAAAGCACATCCTTTCCCTCTGCTGAAGTGCCCAGACGGAGTGACAGCTCTCCGTTACTTAAAGAGAACTAGAAGATTTAAAGATGCCCAAGTCTAAGCAAGAGGTTGTGTGAGATGGCTTCCCAGAGAAGCTGGACCCCGGGGTGCCGGGCTGGTCCAAAGGCCTGAGGCCTTGGGGACCTGGCGTGGGGAAAAGCCTGAGATTGGGGAGGGGGGTAGTCTGAGGGAAATTGGACTGGAGAAGACAGAAAATCTAAGAGTGAGCTTTTGGGAGCAGAAAGTTAAAAATCTTAGCCATCGGGGGCTCCTGGGTGGCTCCAACAGTTGGGAATCCGACTTCGGCTCAGGTCACGATCTCACGGCTGGTGCGTTCGAGCCCCGCGTCGGGCTCTGTGCTGACGGCTCGGAGCCTGGAGCCCGCTTCGGATTCTGTGTCTCCCTCTCTCTCTCTGCCCCTCCCTCATGCTCTGCCTCTGTCTCTCAAAAATCATTAAACAAATAAACAATCAAACAAATAAAATGAGGCTACGGCTATCCGTCTTGTGATGGTGTGGGCAAGGTCTGAGCCTATCCTCACGCGCGCGTGGGGTTCTCGTCAAATGAAGGGCGTACAGGTATGGAGGTTGTGGGGCTCTTGCATGTTGCAGCTGCTGCTTTGAGACGTGTTACACTTCCTAAGACCAGATACCTCTTTTTTTTTTTTTTTTTTGGCTCCTGTCTACAGCTCTGAGCCTTTCAGCGATTTCTCCTAGGTTTGCAGTCTCTCGGCTGGTTCTCTGCTAGGGATAACCCCAGAGCACTTCCTTACAATCTCGTGAAATCACTGCCCCCACACTTGTCGGTGTCCCCCACGCCAGCTGAGCAGATTCTCCCGTCGCTTTCTGGAGGAAGAAGTGAGATGTCCCAAGTTCCCTGAACTTGAAATGGGGCTAGATCAGGGAATCCGCAAAGGGGCAGCTCAGCCCCTGTCCCTCCAGTCCCCGCTGTCCCCACAGGACCGCAGCCCCCACTGCTCCCACGTCTGCCTGAGTGGCCGGTTCCGCTTGTCCCGTACTATTTGGAACGTCCCTTGAGACAGAGTGCCCCTCTTTAGACAGAGATCATGTATTTTCCCCTCTGGGAGGGCTCCCTGGGTTTTTTGATAAATGAGTTGTGTAATACAGTAAAATAACAATTGTGTGATATACGATCATATAATATAATTAACCATGTGTCTTCCTACAAGAATGGGAGCTCTTTGAAGGCAAAGGATAGGTTTTTTCCATCTCTCTCTTATAGCTGAGACTTCCAGTAAATGCTCATTAAATAAATTAATCTGTCTCAAGCTTTCTGTGGAAATGGATACTTATTATCATTACTTTTAATGTTATGGATTTACTTCTTTTGAGAGAGAGAGAGCACAAGCAGGGGTGGGGCAGAGAGAGAGGGAGAGAGAGAAAATCCCAAGCAGGCTCTGTACTATCCGTGTGGAGTCCAATGCAGGGCTTGAACTCATGGACCGTGAGATCATGAGCTGAGCTGAAATGAACAGTCAGATGCTTAACTGACTGAACCACCCAGGCGCCCCCATGGATGCTTATTATTATAAAAAAAAAAAACCCTGTAGATTTCAAATATTCCTGTCAAGTAATAAAGTCATCTTTCTTTAGTAAGAAAGCAGGAAAGAATTGATCTATAAACTTAAAGTGCTTTCTAAACACATCACGAGTTCCAGACCCATAAAGAGGACGATTGATTAATTTGAACACAGGTATTGTAAAACCTCTGTGTTATCAGAAAAATAAAAGCATAAACTAAATCAGAGGCAAAAAACCAACCGAACAAAAATGAGGACCGCACACCGGAGAGCCAGATGGCTTGTTCCTTTCATTTGCTAAACATTTCTACAAATCAATAGAGAGAGTTGAGCAAGCTAATTGCACCATGAGCAAGAGACACATCAGCCTATAGAAAAGAATCAATACAGGGGTCAATAATCATATGTAAAGCATCAGTCTCGGGGCGCCTGGGTGGCTCAGTCGGTTGAGCACCCGACTTCGGCTCAGGTCATGATCCCAGGGTTCTGGGTTCAAGCCCCGCATCGGGCTCTGCACTGACAGCTCAGAGCCTGGAACCTTCTTCCGATTCTGTGTCTCCCTCTCTCTCTCTCTCTCTGCCCCTCCCCCCACTTCTCCTCTGTCTGCCTGTCTGTCTCTCTCTCTCCCTCTCAAAAACAAAATATTTAAAAGCATTTAAAAATTAAAAACAAATAAAGCATCTATCTCACTCATGATTGGAGAAATGTAAATTGAGCTATATACAATTTTCACTGTCCAGATCAACAGCTTTGAAAATTTGCTAATATCCCGTACTGGAGAGATTGTGAGCCAGGAAACACTCTTCTACGGAGCTGGGAGAATATACATTTGTGCAGCTTTGGGGAGGTAAGTGTGACCATATCAGTCAGGCTTTAAAATGCACATGCCGGGGCGCCTGGGTGGCGCAGTCGGTTAAGCGTCCGACTTTAGCCAGGTCACGATCTCACGGTCCGTGAGTTCGAGCCCCGCGTCGGGCTCTGGGCTGATGGCTCGGAGCCTGGAGCCTGTTTCCGATTCTGTGTCTCCCTCTCTCTCTCTGCCCCTCCCCCGTTCATGCTCTGTCTCTCTCTGTCCCAAAAATAAATAAACGTTGAAAAAAAAATTAAAATAAAATAAAATAAAATAAAATGCACATGCCTTTCGATCCAGAATTCGGACTACCATTCACTGGTTTACCAGCACTGACCATGACGTTCCAGAATGCTCCGCAGTACCCAACGCAGCTTTGTACGTCGTGACCGTGGAGTGAACGAACAATCGCTCTACTCCTCCCTGAGCAGAGAAAAGGAGAAAAAGCAGTGTGAATGGAGAGAATGGTGCAGGCAAGCTTGGAGTCCGAAGAAAAGCCGGACTGGCGGAAACAAACCCTTAGCATTTATCCACTTATGGCCGCAGGCTAACCCCTCCTTCTTCTTTCTGTCCCTTCCTACTGAGTTTGAGGTGGTTGGGAAGCCAGATGGGGGAGGGGGTGAAGACATCTAGAAGAAATCAACTAAATGGAGGGGGCTCGAAAGTGATCATTTCTCTGTCATTTTCTGGCTGGGACTGAGCTGCCATCCAATGTCAATGGAGATCACATGGAGAAGGAATGCACTGAAACTATCATGATTATTATTTTGTATAAATAATATAATTTATTATTTGTTATTATTATTTTCTTTTTTTACTAGGAACTTCTAGTAGTACCTTTCCTTCCCATAAATTAATAATCTTAGCCCCAACCTTGTTACCTCCGGGGGCCATTTGCTTGGACATATTCATGCTTTTAGCATATCACATCTCACAAAATCTTCAGCGAGTCAAATGACAGGGTGCCTGGCACATCCTGCTTGAGCATCGTACACTCAGAATCAGTAGTTGAATTTTGAAAGCTTGCTGTTTTCCGGGCCCCGTGATCAAGGCATCCGATCAGAATGACTGTAAAAGACCCCAACCTTCTATGATAATTTCCCTCGCGTATGATCTGGGCACCCAGACGCAATGCTTAGGACAGATCCAGATTATTTGGTAAACCGATTGAAAACCAAGACCTTATGGGAAATGTTCCTTCATCTCGCAGCAGCTGTATCGGTTTGTGAGCAAAAATCACATTCGGGTCTTTGAGGAAGAAAATGCAGTAAGAAATGAGGTCAAGCTGGGATTTTCTAGCTAAGTTAGCAGCTCTCAACGAAAGGCGTATGAATCTTTTGCCTTTCCGTCGTGTGAAAAACCTGCCAGGGGCTAAACTTTGTCGTTAGGTTGGCCTCCACAAGCCAGACAGGGCTGGCTGGGGTAGGAGAGAAGTGGGAGGAAGAAAGAGAAGGAAAAATGTGGCTTCCTGCGGTTTTAGGAGAGTCACAGCAGTCTTAGGAACTAAGAGCAAACGCATGCAAATGAAATGCAACTTCTCAGGGGGAGTTTGTTAAGACACTTCATTAGCACCGAGGCCAAGGGCAGCCCAGAGCTGATGCAAAGTAGATCTGAGGGTTTCCTTTTGTCTGCCTGGAGGTCTTCCGGGCAATGGGAGTAAAGGGGGTAAGAGGGACTGCGGTGTCCTTGAAAGGGACCAGAACCCCAAGCCCTTTTGGCCTGAATACCAGCTTTTGTCTCCTAAGGGCCATTGCTTGGCTCCCCAAGAGTCCGTAATGAAGCCCTTGATTAAGACCTCATTAAAAGTTCATTGACATTCATGATGACTGGGGCCATCACTGCAGCCCAGGGACATGGAGGGAGGATCGGACCGCCAGAAGCATAAAATCTGGTTTGAATGCCCCCTTCTGACCCTCCGCTGCTTTGTTTCCTTGGGTAGCTTTTCTAATCTCTTGGGACGCCCCTTTCCTCACCTCCAAATCATCTCCAACCCAGTGCTGCCGTGAGAAAGCACTTTGAAAGCTTTCCTCGGTTGGGTTGGGACGTCCTCATTCTTACCCTCCACCCCATCCCTGTCTTCATCCGGTTGCCACAGGCCCTTTCACCCCAGCCAAGGACACTTTATGTCTTGCATCACAGCACGGTGGGGCTTCCAGAGACGGGAAAGGACTCTGAGACATACTGCCAGGTCATGGGGGAACACGAGAACCTGCCTCTGGTTTGGCGGGTGCGGATGTAATCACTCGACCCCCCCAGGAAGGACAAAGTGGAGAAAGCTGAAACGGTCTGTAGACTGTTGATCGATAGTCCCCAAAGGGCATTCGTTGATGATTGTGAGAGTCAGGTGTATCCTTTAGCCCGAATTCAAGCTGCTGGCGTCGGACCCAAGAACTACGCACAGCAGCAAATCCCAAAGTGCGTTCCATAGAACGTTTTCATTCTTTCCTATGTTTGGTAGTCTACCACGGAAGCAGGGGGAGGGGATGCTGGGCTGTTTTCCCCCAGCCCAGAGGTTCAGGAATCTCAAGGCCACCTTCCCGTCCCTATGGCCCCACACCGACCTCAGCCCGTGCGACTCGACATCCACGTGCTTAGTTTGGACTTCGTTAAGAAACAAAATCCAACTGAGTAAAACTGAGAGATCTTATTGGGTTCACTTGACAATTCATAAATCTGGCAGCTCCAATTGGTACGTGGAAAGGAGTTCCGGGTAGCTGTACAACACGAAAGACTTTTAGAGGTAGAAGGAAGCAGGAACAAAGAAGTTATACTGGCCAAAACCAAAAAAGAAAAAGCGGGTTCGTTGCTGCAAGGTCGTTTTCCTTTGGGGGACGGCAGGGATCTATCAGGCAGGCGACCTCACCAGTGCTGGCCAGGTGATTGATCCCCGATTGACCGGTTTAAGTTCCCATTTCCAGGAAAAAGCTGAAACTCTAATTAGGTTAAGTCTTGGTTTGCTGATGTAGCACTTAGCATGGTGACTCCATATCGGGCCCGTTGTCTTTTTTTTTTTTTTTTTAATTTTTTAATGTTTTTTATTTTTGAGAGACAGAGCATGAGCAGGGGAGGGGCAGAGAGAGAGAGAGAGTCACAGAATCTGAAGCAGGTTCCAGGCTCTGAGCTTTCAGCACAGAAAACGACGCGGGGCTGGAACTCGCGAATCGCGAGATCATGACCTGGGCCAAAGTCGGACGCTTAACCGACTGAGCCACCCAGGCGCCGCCCTCCCCCCAGTTGTCTTATTTTTAATAGACCTCTTCTAAGGCTGGTGTTTTCCCTTGGGAAGTCAGAAAACGGCCTCTTCTCTGGAACCCTCCTTCGGCTCCTCCAAAGATTCCGTAAGAATTTCCATTTCCTGACCTCGCCTCCCACGTCAAGGAGTCTCTCGTTCGCCCTTTCTCACCTATGGTTTCTCTCTTCCCCTGTTCTGGGCAGAGGGAAGCTTCTCACTTTATCTTCAGCTCTTCTCATGTTGGGGTCGATGGTAACTTGCTCCCCTGGTCACTGCCCGGCTTGAAGCCCAGAGGCCTTCCTTGCAATGCTACTCCATGGAGAAGCAGAAGTGGCTTACAGTCTGTGGAGAGGCTGGTTCCAAAAGAGGTCCGGCGGGCCTGGGGTTCTTCTTCAACACTCATCAATTGGGTCAGTCCTCCCCCCTTGGGAAGGAGAGCACAGGAGAGGACAGAAAGAGTGGGAATCTTCCTTCGAACACGTAGCATCAAAGCCAAGGACCCTAAAAAATATACATGGAATGAGAAAAACACCCCATTGAATACCAAAACATTATTTGCTAACAGCATCCTAATCAAGTTCTGAAACCAATTTGCTACCATCGTACCTGAGAATTCTTGTACCTATATCCCTAGGTTAGATCGCTCACCACTTGTGTTCTGTGCACACTTCTTGCTAGGTTGTACTCAAGGCATCGATCGTGATATCACGGTGTGCGGTATGGCTTCCATTTGCCCCTCCAGGGCCACCTCTACCCTTCTACACCTGCTCTTTTGCCCTAGGAGACTGACTCACATGGACCACATCAATGGATTCCATTGACCTATGGCTTCCCTTTGGGTTTGGCCAATGAGGAGCCCAGAAAGCAAATTGGAAGGTAAAAGGAAAATGAGGTGAGGGCGTCCATTCTCCCAGCCCCTTCTTTTCAAGGTCAAGGGAAGCTGTTTAGATGCCTGGAGATCACAGCTCCTGTCAGGCCCTCCTACTAGTTTCTGATAATCACCTCTCCCATCCCCCCCTTCAAGCCCAGGGTTGGTAACAAGACTGTATACCCATCTGGCATTTCTACACTCTCTCCACACCTTTACTGAACTCGCCTCAAATTATCTAATGCGAGTGTGACATCTGTTGTTGTTTCTTTTTTTTTTTTTTTTTTTTTGCTGGAAGCTGACTGACACATGTGGGTAGGCTAAGTTAGTAAAATGAACTGGAAAGATTTCTATTTTTATCTATGCTCCGGAACACATTAAATATTGCAAGAATTTGCTAGTCTTTGAAGGTCAAAGAACCCCTCTTTAGTGGCTCTTGGCCTGGTATTTTAAGGATGGGATAGTTCTTTGACAAATGTTTAAAATTTTTCTCATGGTTATTGTTTTATTTAGTTTTCTTCTTGCGTCAAGCTTGGTAACTGCTGTTTCCTAGAAAATCGTCCGTTTCCTTCAGAATTTTAGATGTATTGGCATGGTATTGTTCAGAATGCCCTGTTTTACTGTTTTAATCTCCTTAGAATCTATGGTCACCTTTCGTGTTCCCTCCTAATGTTGTATAATTATTTTCCCTTTTTTTTTTTGCTTCGGTTAAGTTCACTCTAGGGGTGTGTGTGTGTGTGTGTGTGTGTGTGTGTGTGTTAGTCTTCTTCTAAAAAATTTCTTGATTTTTAACAAAGTCACTGCATCCCATTAACTTGCAATAACCCACCGCTAAATTTGAAAAAATACCCACTACTGAGGCCCTTGTGCATATGCGTACCAGTTGGCATAAGACAGGACATTCAGGGAGGCACTAATAACAATTGGAAAAAGAAACAATAGCTGGAAACAAAACTGGCCACGGACAAAAGGACGGCTAATAAGCTGTGACACATCCACACAATGGAGTATTATTCGGAATGCCAATGAATGAGGCCCGGCTATTCAAATCACCTCAATGAAGCCTCAGAGCATGACGTTGGGCACATTGGGCCAATTGCAGAAGCTGTCTTGCAGTATGGTTCCAAGTTCACCATTATGGAAGGACGTATACATATCTGATAAACTGTCAAGCTAAGCAAGACAATAATAAGCAGAATTCAGGAAAATGGTTATTTGAAGGGCAGTTCGGGGAAAGGAGGGAGATCAGAGAAGATTACAGGGAGCTTCAAGAAATTTGCTAATGTTCTACTTCATGAAGCAATTCACAGGTCTTTATTTTTTTTATTTTGCATCATAACGTCAACATGCTACTCGTGTATTTTGGGATGTTCATATAGTTCTTTTAACATGTACAATAAACTTTGTAAATAAACATTAAAAATTTAAAATAAAAGGGCCCCTCCGGGTGGCTCAGTTGGTTAAGCATCCGACTTCGACCCAGGGCATGATCTCACCACGGTTTGTGGGTTCGAGCCCCGCGTCCGGTTCCGGGCTGACAGCTGGGAGCCTGGAGCCTGCTTCGGATTCTGTGTCTCCCTCTCTCTCTGCCCTTCCCCCACTCATGCTGTCTCAAAAATAATAAATAAACATTTAAAAAAAAAATTTTTAAGTACTTCTTTGGCAATATTTTTTTGAAAATGTGTAGCAATAGTATTTTTGATGAGCTTGTGACTTCAGATTAATTGGAACTTTTTGGTTCACGAGCATTTCCCTTAAAAATTTCGAGATGATTTTCTGCACTCATCTGACATTTAGTGTTGCTGACAAGGCTGTGACAAACACATTTTTTTTTTCACTCGTGAGAACAAGAACATTTTTTTTTCTTTAAATAACGACTATTTTTCCAACTTGAAAATTCAGAAGGTCAACCGAATGTGTCTAGATAGTGTTCTGTTTTGATAATTCTATCAAATTCAGTGAATTTGCGATTCAGTGAACACTTTCCCATCTGAACACCCTGTACTTTCTTCCTTCATTGCATAAATTTCTATCACTTTCTGATTATGGCTTGCCATTTATTTGCTCTGTTCCTTCCCTGTGGGTTTTCTGTTTCTATCCACAGAGAAACAGTGCAGTATAGTGGCCATAAGCATCAGATCTGGAATCAGAAAAATCTGGATTGGAATCTGAGACTGGCCACTTTTTAGCCCTCTGACCTTAGGCCAATTTATTAATACATCTAAATCTTAGTCTACGCATCCCAAAATAAGGACAATAATAATACCTAATGGCTTGTTAGTAGAATTAAAGGAGGTAACACATGTAAAAAGTGTACCAGAATGCCTGACTTAAAAAAAAGAAATGCTGGGGCGCCTGGGTGGCTCAGTCGGTTAAGCGGCCAACTTCGGCTCAGGTCATGATCTCACGGTCCGTGAGTTCGAGCCCCGCGTCGGGCTCTGTGCTGACAGCTCAGAGCCTGGAGCCTGTTTCAGATTCTGTGTCTCCCTCTCTCTGACCCTCCCCCGTTCATCCTCTGTCTCTCTCTGTCTCAAAAATAAATAAAACGTTAAAAAAAATTTTTTTAAATGCTTACTAAATGTTGTTCATCATTGTTTTTGGTTTGTTTGGTTTTGGCTTTTGGAGTTTTTTTTCCCCCAGAGAAACTTTTAACCTGTTTGGTTTATTATTATATAAAACAATATAGAAAGTTTAGCTACCATTTATTGAGACCTAACTGCCAGGCATGCCAAGCATTTTACATATATTTTCATATTTAATTTCCACGCCAGCCAATGGCATAGGAACCTATTTCTTAATTTAAGAAGAGTTGACATACAATACTATATTAGTCTCAGGCATATAGCATAGTGATTTGATACTTATATACATTAGGAAACAACCATCGATAAGACCTCAATAAGTCTAGTTACCGTCTGTCACCATACAAAGTTGTTACAATATTATTGACTGCATTCACTAGTCTGTACATTACATCCTCATGACATTTCTTTTATACCTAACCTATTTTGTCCATTCCCCCTACCCCACTCCACTCTGACACCCATCACTTTGTTCTCTGTATCTATGAATCTGTTTCTTTTTCGTTTTGTTTTCTCAGATTCCACATTTAAATGAAACCATGTGGTATTTGTCTTTCTTTGACTAATTAATTTCACTCAGCATTAATTAATGCTAATTAATTATTTCTTTGACTAATTATCTCTTTGACTAATTAATTTCACTCATGCCCCCTAGGTCCATCCATGTTGTTGCAAATGGCAAGATTTCATTCTCTCTAAGGTTGAGAAATATGGATTATATACACATACTACATCTTCTTTATCCACTCATTTATCGACGGGCATTTCAGTTTCTTCCATATCTTGGCTATTGTAAATAATGCTACAACGAACATGCGGATGCACATGCTTTTCTAATCAGTGTTTTCATTTTCTTCGGATAAATACCTACAAATCGACTGGCTGGATCTTATGGTAGTTTGATTTTTAATTTTTTGAGAAACCTGTATGCTGTTTTCATGGTGGCTACACCAATTTACATTCCCATCAATAGTGTTCAAGGGTTCCCTTCTCTCCACATCTCTATCAACACTTGTTATATATTGTTAGTTTTGATAATAGCCGTTTTGGCGGGCGTGAGGTGGTATTTCATTGTGGTTTTGATTTGCATTTCCTTGATGATGAGTGATGTTGAGCATCTCTTCGTGTGTATGTCCTCTTTGGACATCTGTATGTCCTCTTTGGAAAACTGTCAGTTCAGATTCTCTACCTATTTTTTTAAAATCATATCTTTTTTATATTGAGTTGTGTGAGTGTTTTGTATATTTTGGACGTGAACACCTTACTGAGTTTACCATTTACGAATATCATCTCCCATTGAGTAGTTTGCATTCTCATTTTGTTGATGATTTCCTTCACTGGGGAAAAGCTTTTTGGTTCAATGTAGTCCTGTTGGCTTATTTTTGCTTTGGTTATCCTCGCCTAGGAGACCGATCTAAAAAAGTATCTAAGACCAATGTCAGGGAGCTTACTGCCTATGTTTTCCTGTAGGAATTTCATGCTTCAGGTTCTTACATTTAAGTCTTTAACCCATCTTTAGTTTATTTTGATGTAAGAAACTGGTCTGATTTCATTCTTTTGCATGTAGCTGTCCAGTTTCCCAACCCATTTATTGAAGAGATTGTCTTTTTTGCATAATATATTCTTCCTTTTTTTCCCACAGAGATTAATTGACCATATAAGTATGGGTTTGTTTCTGAGCTCTCTATTCTATAACATTGATCTATGTATCTGTTTTTGTACCAGTACCATACCATTTTGCTTACTGCAGCTTTGTAGTATAGTTTGAAATCGGGGTTGGTTCTTTCTCAAGATTGCTTTGGCTATTTGGGGTCTTTTGTGGTTCCATACAAATTTTAGGATTATTTGTTCTTGTTCTGCAAAAAAAAAAAAAATGCCATTGTTATATTAATAGAGATTGCACTGAATCCATAGATTGCCTTGGGATGTATGAACATTTTAACAATATTAATTCTTCCAGTCCATGAGCACCTTGTATCTTTCTTTCTATTTATTGGTATTATTTGTAATTTCTTATATCAGTCAATGTTTTATAGTTTTTAGAATACTGGTCTTTCAGTTCCTTGGTTAAATTTATTCCTAGGAATTTTATTCTTTTTGATGAAATTGTAAATGGGATTGTTTATTTAATTGCTTTTTCTGATACTTCATTATTAGTGTATAGAAATGCAACCGATTTCTGTATATCAGTTTTGTATCCTACGAGTTCACTGAACATTTATTAGGTCTAATTCCTTTTTAGTGGGGACGCCAGGGTTTTCTATATACAATATTGTGTCATCTGCAAATGATAATTTTACTCCATCTTTTCCAAATTGGATGATTTTCTTTTTCTTGCCCAACTTTGTGGTTAGACTTTCAATTTTTTGTTAAATAGAAGTGGAGACAGTGGGCATCCTGGTCTTATTCCTGATCTTATAGGAAGAAATTTCAGCTTTTCACCCTTGCCTATGATGCTAACTGTGGATTTTCATGTATGGCCTTTATTATGTTGAGATATGTTCCTTCTATATTCACTTTGTTATGAATATTTATCATAGGGGTGCCTCTGTGGCTCGGTCAGTTAAGCATCCAACTCTTGACATCCAGGCTCACGTCATGATCTCATGGTTCATGAGTTCAAGTCCCGTGTGGGTCTCTGCACTGACAGTGTGAAGCTTGCTTGGGATTCTCTCTCGTTCCTCTCTCTCTGCCCCTCCCCTGTCCATGCTCTCAGTCTCTCAAAATAAATAAATAAACTTTAAAAAAGAATATTTATCATAAATGAATTTTGAATTTTGTTGAGTACTTTTTCGGCATCTATTGAAATTATCACATGATTTTTATCCTTCATTTTGTTAATTAGGTATATCATTTTGATTTGCAGATATCAAACCTTCCTTGCATCTGTGGAATAAATCCCACTTAACCATGGTATTTGATCCTTTTAATATACTGTTGGATTCAGTTTGCTAATATTTTGTTCAGCATTTTTGTGTCTAGGTTCATCGGGGATATTGGCCTGTAATTTTCTCTTTTTTATTGTGTCTTTGTCTGGTTTGGGTACAGGAGAAATGCTAGTATTGTAGAATGAATTTAGAAGTGTTCCTTCTTCAATTTTTAAGAGCAGCTTGAGAAGGATAGGTATTAACTCTTCTTTAAGTGTTTGGTAGAATTCACCTGTGAAGCCATCTGGTCCTGAACTTGTGTTTATTGTGCTTTTAAAAAATAATGTTTCTTTATTTTGAGACAGAGAGCATAAGCAGGGGAGGGACAGAAAGAGAGAAGAGAGAGAGAATCCCAGGCAGGCTCTATACTGATAGCACAAAGCCTCATGTGGGGCTCCATCAATGACATCATGACCTGAGCTGAAATTAAGAGCTGGATGCGTAACTGACGGAGGCACCCAGATGCCCCTGTGCTTTTTTAAATTATTATTATGGATTCAGTTTCATTACCAGAAAGTGGTCTGTTCAGATTTTCTATTTCGTTCTGATTCAGTCTTGGAAGAGTGTATGTTTCTAGGAATTTATGCATGTCTGATAGTTGTCCCAGTTCATTGGCATAAAATTCTTCATGGTAGGTCTCATAATCCTTTGTATTACTGTGGTGTTAGTTGTAACTTCTTTATTTCTAATTTTATTATTTTGGGCCTTTCTCTTTTGCTTTTTGTTTTGGGTTTTGTTACTGTTGTTGTTGTTGTTGTTTCAATGAGTCTGGCTAAAGGTTTATCAATTTTATCTTTTCAGAGAACCCGTTCTTAGTTTTATCAGTCTTTCCTATTGATTTTCTTAGTCTTTATTTCATTTATTTCTGCTCTGATATTTATTATTTCCTTCCTTCTGCTAACTTTAGGTGTTTGTCGTTGTTGTTGTTGTTGTTGTTGTTGTTGTTGTTATTGTTTTGCTGTTCTTTTTCCATAGTTTCCTTACATGTAAGGTTACATTGTTTATTTGAGATTTTTCTTATTTCTTGAGGTGGGCCTGTATCACTATAGACTTCCCTCTTAAAACCACTTTTGCTGCATTCCATAGATTTTCAAATGTTGTGCTTTCATTTTTATTTGTCTCATGGTATTTTTTTCATTTTTTCTGTTGTGTTTTTTTTTGTTTTTTGTTTTTTTTTTATTGACCTATGTTGTCTAGTGTCCACACGTTTGGGTTTTTTTTCCAGTTTTCTTCTTATAATTGATTTCTAGTTTCACTGCATTGTGGTCCAAGAGCATGCTTCAGACGATTTCAATCTGCTTAAATTTGAGACTTTTTGTGGCCTACCAAAATCTACCTTGGAGAATGTTCCATGCACTCTTGAAAAGCATGTGTGTTCTTCTGTGTTTGGAAGGAATGTTTTGTACATATCCATTAAGTCCATCGGTTCTAATGTGTTATTTAAGGCTGGTGTTTCCTCGTTATTTTTCTGTCTGGGTGACCCATTCATGGATATAAGTGGGGCGTTAAAGTCTCCTATTATTCCCGTGTCACTTTCAGTCGCTCCCTTTTTTAATTTATTTTTTGTTTTTTCTTTTTCTTTTTCTTTTTTTTTTTAATTTTTTTTTCAACGTTTATTTATTTTTGGGACAGAGAGAGACAGAGCATGAATGGGGGAGGGGCAGAGAGAGAGGGAGACACAGAATCGGAAACAGGCTCCAGGCTCCGAGCCATCAGCCCAGAGCCCGACGCGGGGCTCGAACTCCCGGACCGCGAGATCATGACCTGGCTGAAGTCGGACGCTTAACCAACTGCGCCACCCAGGCGCCCCTCTTTTTCTTTTTCTTAGAGAGAGGGAGTGTGGGTGGGGGAGAGAGGGAGAGAGCGAGAGAGAATCGGAAGCAGGCTCCATGTTCAGTGCAAAGCCCAACACGGGGCTCGATCCCACGACCCCGGGACCATGACCTGAGCCAAAATCAAGCTCTTATCTGTTAGTATTTGCTTTATATATTTAGATACCCCTATGTTGGATACATAAATATTTACACGTGTTGTATCTTCTTGTTGAACTGATCTCTTTATCATTATGCAATACCCTTCTGTATTTCTTGCTTCTCCAGGAAACTCCGTCTTCCCTTCAATTCTGAATGATGACCTCGCCGGGTAGAATCTCCTCAGTTGTAAATTATGTTTTCTTTTCAGCACTTGGAACTGCAAACCTTCTGGTGAAAAATCGGTTCTAGCCTTTTTTTTTTCTTTTAATTTCAAAACATGGTTGAATTTTTATTGCACCTGTGGCTTTGCTTGGAGATATATAACTTGCATCTGAGATTTTCGAAATACATTATATATTAATTTTCTCCTTTTAATAAATGCAGAGGTGTTCATGAAAAGAAGATACTTCATAATTGTACAGACACCAGAAGGAAGTCACTTATTACACATACATACAGGAAGCTACCTTTCATCAACCTCATAGTACAGGGGCTTTTAATCTTTGTCTCTTGTGACAGGCTTATCAGAATGATGAATAAATAGTCTTAGGGGATCTCCTTATACATATCTAATTGCTTCACCCTTTCTGCTTTTAAGGCTCTCTATCTTTCTTTTTTGATAGTTTCATAATAATGTGTTTTGGTGTAGATATCTTTGAGTTCTTCTTGTTGAAGACTTTCTGTGCTTCCTAGACCTGGGTGTCTGTTTCTGCCTCCAGAGTAGGAAATCTTTCAGCTCTTATCACTTCAAATAAGTCCCCCCCCCCCCCCCCCCACACACACACTTTATCTCTCTCTTTTCCTTCCGGGACCTCTACAATGTGAATGGCAGTACACTTGATGTTGTCCCAAAAGTCCCTTAAACCACCTTGGTTTTTTAAATTATTTTTGTTTATGTTTAGTTTGGGTGATTTCCGCTACCCTATCTCCCGGATCCTTGATCTGTTCTTCTGCATCTGTAATCTGCTTTTGATTCCCTCTAGTGTGCTATCCACTTTTGTTTTTGTGTTCTTCAGCTCTGATTGGTACTTTCCTGTATCTTCTGGTTGTTAAAATTCTTCTTATGTGTTCTCCATTCTTCTCCCAAGTTTGCTAACCACCTTCATGACCATGACTTTGCACTCTCTGTTGGGTAGATTGCTTATCTCCATTGTGTTTAGTTCTTTCTCTGAGGCTTTGTTTTGTTCCTTCATTTGGAGCACAGTTCTCTGTCTCCTCACGTTGGCTAGCTCTGTCTGTTTCTATGTATTAGGTAGTTCAATTGTATCTCCCAGCCTTGAAGGAGTGGCCTTATGTAGAAGTCCTGCGGATCCCAGAAGCACGATCCCCCTTGCCTACTAGAGCTAGGTGCTCCAAGGGTGCCCCCTTGTGGACACATGCACCCTTTTGTTGTGCGGTAGCCATAACTACTGTTGGCATGCTGGTGGGTAGGGTTATTGTTCTGTTGACTACGAGGCCTGGCAGAGGCACAGGATTGTGTGGGGCTGTCAGTGGGATGTGACCCCTGGCATTAGCAGTCTAGAGGGAGGATTCCAAACTGGTGCCATCCATACCAGCATGGCAGAACAAGATAACAAAAATGGCTGCCAGCAGTGTCTCAAATCCCGGAGGAAGTCTAGCTGCCTCCCCGTCTCTCCGGTAGGCGCTCCAAGATTAGTAAGGGTGTCTCCTTCACCTTTGGTCTGTGTGCTGCTGATTTGGTGTTTTTGTACCGAGTTTCTAGATCAAGTGAGTCTGTGCACAAGCCCCTTAAGAGTGAGTTTTCCCGACGGTTTTTTAGTTTTCCTGGACATTTTCTCTGTTGTTTCACAAAGTCGGGTGTTTTGGGGGCTTGTCTTTCCTGTGAAGGATCTAAGGATTGGGACAGCTGATGTGGACTTGAATTTCTCACTCCTCAAGGAAAAACTCCCTATCTTTGAGATTCTTCCTGACTGTGGAGCACTGTACGTTGGGTGTGGTTTCTGTTCCTTAGTGAGATCATGTCTCTTCCTCTTCTACCCATCTTGGTGCTGTCCCTTGTTATGGAAGCTCTGTTCATCCAATTGCTTGGTCCCCTTCAGCGGGAATTTTTCCACAGGGAGTTGTAGACCGTGGTGTCCATGGGTGGAGGTGACTTCAGGATCTTTCTACGCTGCCATCTTGAACCCTCCCTGGTCATCATTGTTATTATTGTTCTCTCTGGATTACGGAATCCTCGTCAAATTCATTTCATTCTTATGCAACAGTTCCATGAGACACAATATTTTCAGCTTGGCCGGCCAGAAATTGTTTGTTACTTCTTCATGTTTGGGCACATCTGTATCCTTTTAGTTTGTGTTCCCTTGGGTAGAGGTCGGAAATTCACTTACCTAAACTCCTCGAGGCGAAGACACAGACGAGCGATCTCTCAATACCGCTAGTAATATTTAATCACAAGGACTGCAAAGGCAGAGGCATCATCTGAAAGCTATTCCTGGTGCAGAGCATTGATGTGACATCTAACTTTCAGAGGCTATGCTTGTTCTAAAGGTGGTACCCACTGCCCAGTTATAAGTAACAAGGTGAACTCTCTCTGCTGAGCAGGGGTAGTGATAGGGTCTCCCTGGACACTCTTCTCATGTGACTTCAACTACTGGTTATTACTGACCCCATACTCGTGTTCTCTGGCCCTCTTGAAGAATGAATGAGGTACCTGATTGTCATGAGTTTTGTTGTGTATGTATCTCTCAAACTTCACATGTTGAAGCCCTAACCTCCAGTACCTCAAGGTGTGACTGCATTTAGAGATAAGGCCTTGGCGGGGGGTGGGGGGGAGGCGCTTGGGTGGCTCAGTTGGTTAAGCCTCCAACTTCCGCTCGGGCTGTGACCTCATGCTTCAGGAGTTCGAGACCCGCATGGGGCTCTGTGCCGACAGTTCGGAGCCTGGAGCCTGCTTCGGATTCTCCGTCCCTCCCTCTCTCTTTGCCCCTCCCTTGCTTTCTGTCTCTCTCTCTCTCTCTCTCTCACTCGCTCGCTCAAAAGTAAATAAACATTAAATTTTTTTTTAATTTTTAAAAAATAAAGGTAAGGCCTTTAAAGAGGTGGCTAAGTTAAAATGAGGTCATCAGAGTGGCTCTTGATCCAATCTGACTTGGCTTCCTTCTAAGAAGAGGAGATTAGGACACAGGCACAGGCAAAGAGAAGACCACGTGAAAACACGGCAAGAAAATGGCCATTTGCAAGTCAAGGAAAGAGGTCTCTCCAAGAGGAAACCGAGCCTGTCAGCACCTTGGTCTCAGACTTTCAGACTCCAAAACCGTGAGAAAATAAATTTCCGTTGTTTAATCCACCCAGTATGTAATATTTTGATACGGTAGCTTTAACAAACTAGTACGTTGATATGGGTCAACATACTCCTTTTCCTACTTGAATTCACCAAAATTGGTTTGCTCGTTTGAAACTAAGGACGCTGAGCCCGCGTGCCACGTAATCATAAAAATGGTTTCCACTTCTGACATGGCTGAGTAAGTTCCTGTTGGACCAGTCTTCCTGCAGATTACGAGCGCAAACTCTGGACAAAATTAAACAAACCAAGATTAAAAATTAAAAGCAACAACCCCAACTGAAGACACTGGAAAGCAACCAAAGGCAGGCATATTTTGGCAGATGCTTGGCACTTGATTTGAGGGGAGCGGCCCTGAATGTTTCCCATTTTCACAATTTCTAGCCTGAAAGCAGGCCCCTGTCTTTGCCATTGGGGGATGGCAAAAACTTTAATAGAAAATCTCCTGGGTTGGGGCCCAAAAAACTGAAAGAAAGCGTTTGAGGAACATACAAGCACTGGAAAGTGAGGAAGGAAACTTAGACAGGACAGAGCCAGAGAAGGGTGCCCCAAGTTCGGTGTATACGCTTGGATCACATTTCTGGCTAATTCCCAAACCACACACGTATGGGAGAGGCTCCAAGCAGCTTAGCTAAGGATAAAAGCTGAAATTTGAGCTGCTGTCCCCAATTCCGCAGTTTTATTCCTACCAAATGAATTGCCTGCTGAAATAAACAGAAGTCAATCCTCTTTAGAGGAGTATTTAAAAACTCCGGAGTCTCTGTGATATAACAGTTATAGTGTCCAGGATACATTTCAAAATAACATTACCTGTGAAAACAAACAAACGGCACCTAATCTCGAGCGATCGAACAATCAATAGGGACTCCTCCAAGATGACCCAGGTGTTCGAGTTAGGATTTTAAACCGTTATTATGACTCTGCTCTAAGAAGTAAATGAAAATAAGCTCACAATGCATGAAGAGATAGTAATTTTTCGTAGAGAAACAATAGCAATGAACTATCTCAATGGAAATTCTGGACCTAAAAAAAATTAACGTTTGGAATAATTATATAAATACATAGATAAAATACAGAGACATCCATGGGAATCTAAAACAAGAAAGTGCCGGGGCGCCTGGGTGGCTCTGTCGGTTAAGTGCCCGACTTTGGTTCAGGTCATGATCTCGCCGTTGGTGAGTTCAAGCCCCGCGTCATGCTCTGTGCTGACAGCTCAGAGCCCGGAGCCTGCTTTGGAATCTGTGTTCTGTGTTCCCCCCCCCTCTCTCTCTCTGTCCCTCCCCTGCTCATCCTCTGTCTCTCTGTCTCTCAAAAGTGAATAAATGTTAAAAAAAAACAATTAAAATAAGAAAGCGAGCAGCAGCCTCCAGGAGGCAAATGTTCTCTTTCAGTCTAGACTGTTACCCAGAACCTAGGAGAGAACACCTTGGCCCATGACCCTTCAGAGTCTGCGAGACACATCGTGAGAGGGGGAGCAGCAAAGATGAATTCATCGGCAGCAATTGCCCTATTTTGCCAAGACAGAACTTTCTCTAAAGGCAAACTGTCATTTCATTTGAAAAGAGAAACTTACAAGTAAAAAGCATATAATTTCAGAGTATGTGCCCGTCCTTCCCCAAAAAGGTATCGTTGGCAATCTTACCTTGACATATCTGAAAGGGGAGAGGAATGGAGAAGAGGAGGCTGTATTTGAAGAATACTGACGCGATAAAACTACCACGCAAAATGCTGGGGCACCTGGGTGGCTCAGTTCGTTGAGCACCCGACTCTTGATATTGGCTCAGGTTATGATCTCGTGATTCGTAGGATTGAGGCCTGTGCCCAGCTGTGCACTGACAGCTCAGAGCCTGCTTGGGAGTCTCTCTCCCTCTCTCTGCCCCTCCCCCCACTCGTGCCCTCACTCTGCCTCTCTCTGTCTCTCAAAATAAATAAACGTAATTTTTTAAAAATGTTTTAACGCTCATTTACTTTTGAGAGATGGAAAGAGACAGAACATGAGTGGGGGAGGGGCGGAGAGAGAGGGAGACCCAGAATTGGAAGCAGGCTCCAGAGTCCAGGCTCCGAGCTGTCAGCACAGAGCCGACGCGGGGTTTGAACCCACAGACCGCGAGATCATGACCTGAGCCGAAGTCCAACTCCCCACGGACTCAGCCACCAACGCACCCCAATAAACATTTTTTTTCAATAGCATGTTTCAAAACAGAACAAAACAAAATGATATTTAACGGTACTGCATCATCAGCAATTGTTTTCTCGACACACGTCTTTGAATCTGAGATCCATAGTTTATATTATCATGTGTGTTGATACTTCCTTTTTATTTTAATCTAGTTTCACATAATCTTTTTTTTTAACTTTTTTTTTTTTTTTTTTTGAGACAGAGAAAGACAGCATGAATGGGGGAGGGGCAGAGAGAGAGAGAGAGACACAGAATCGGAAGCAGGCTCCAGGCTCTGAGCCATCAGCAGAGCCCGACGCGGGGCTCGAACTCCCGGACCGCGAGATCGTGACCTGGCTGAAGTCAGACGCTCAATCGACTGAGCCACCCAGGTGCCCCATAATCTTTTTTTTTTTAATTTAACTTAATTTAATTTTTTTCCACGTAGTCTTTTTTCAATGAACGAAAATTCTTTTTTTTTTAATTTTTTTTTCAACATTTATTTATTTTTGGGACAGAGAGAGACAGAGCATGAATGGGGGAGGGGCAGAGAGAGAGGGAGACACAGAATCGGAAACAGGCTCCAGGCTCTGAGCCATCAGCCCAGAGCCCGACGCGGGGCTCGAACTCACGGACCGCGAGATCGTGACCTGGCTGAAGTCGGACGCTTAACCGACTGCGCCACCCAGGCGCCCCGAACGAAAATTCTTAATACCATTTTGCGTAAGTTATAATATTCTGAGTTAACAGAGAGGAAGGAAAACTCAACACCTTCTTACGTCCTAACTACCTGTGGGCCGGTAAGAAAACAAGTGACAGCAGAAATGGTTCAGATACAGGCATCAGGAAGGAAGCTAGATACTCCAGCGGCTTTACACCTGTGTTCCAAAGGAGCTCAGAGCCCTGGAGACCGACGCGAAGCGAGAGGAGTTAACTGCCTTGGTGAGAACTTTGATAGGAGTCAGCCGTGGGGGGACTGCTTAGTACCCTCCGATTGTAGCATCCTGAGGAAACAAGACACACAGGTTGTGACTTGATCTGCGAAATATGTAAAACCCACGCTTGCATCCAGTCGGTCGGGCAACCAGAGCTGATTAAAAACTACTGAACTAGCGTCCTAGGACTTCCGGCCCAAGAGCGCTTCAAAGTATCTTCGGGGTCACCCAATGGGATCCTTCGATCTTCCCCTGCCTACCAGACCTGGAACTGAGGGTTTCATTTTCCGGCATCAGCCAGGCCCACTTTGCTCAAGACGATCACGTTTAGAATTCGTATTGCGCTGAGCCTTCCGAAATGGATGATGGCTTAATTGAGGGAAAATATATGTGCATTCTTCCTAGACCAGTCACATGTGGCATTTATACATTACCTCGTCATTATCGTATCTTCTGATTCATGTCATCTAATTCTGATGATGGCTTTCAGCACAAACCAAAGCGTTTACTGCCTTTATTTTTTTCACTTTGACGGTGGTTTCATCCTTATGCAATCTCACATTGTTTCCATAATTCACTTTTTAGAGAGGTGATGCCATCGTGAATCTTATTAAAACACCAACTGGGAGATTTCGTCTTTTGAAAGTCTCTCCATTCCACGGGGTAATTTTGTTTCAAAGGAGAGAATTGCCTTCCACCATATTGCTTCTTTCCCTGAACGGCTATGTATTTTCAAATGACTTAGCTAAATGTGCTTCTTTCCAGCTTTGCAAAGGGTGTTGATCTAGCATTTGGAGTGGAGATGGATTATTTTCAGGAATTGCTTCTTTTAATACTGCCTGCCCTTCCGGGAGAAAGCAAGTATTTAAATTTACTTCCGTGTTTCTTTGCCAGATCAGAGACCCGGCAGCACGAAGAAAGAAGGGAGTTGTATCCCTTCGTCACATAATTTCTCCTTCATATTTATTGTGGTAGTTGGAATGAACCTGGTCCACAATCCCAAACTCTCGCTAACACATCTCCCTTGGTTAGGACCCATTTGCTTTATGTTGGCCATGACCGCCCCACCAAGTACATGCTAGAAGTGAGCACCGAAGAGCATGTCCAGTGGTGTGATCTCCTGGAGGCATAGGCGACATTTGCATTCCAACCCATCTTTCCACAGGCCCCAGTGTCCACTCTCTTGACCTCTCTGGTCTAACTTAGAAGGTCTTAAAGGATGTTTCCACTCGCTTCTTAAAGGAACCATTGTTTTCCTTCTTTCTTTTTTTTTTAAATTTTTTAATGTTTATTTTTGAGAGAGAGAGACAGAGCACAAGCAGGGGAGGGGCAGAGAGGGAGAGAGACACAGAATCCGAAGCAGGCTCCAGGCTCCGAGCTGTTAGCACGGAGCCCGCCGCGGGGCTCGAACTCACGGACCGCGAGATCGTGACCTGAGCCGAAGTCGGACACTTCACCAACGGAGCCACCCCGATGCCCTGAGCCATTGCTTTCCACGTGTAAAACACATTATTAGTTGAACATTCTTTGAAATCCATCGGATATTAAGCAAATGTGCTTCACGGTTTCTAGAACGTGGTTGCTTGCTATATGGATGCAAATCTTTCTTTATTTTTGAGTAAATTTGATAATTAAAAAAAATGAAACCCAAGGAGGCGCATAAAGAGTTAAATAGGCGCAGGGGCGCCTGGGTGGCCCAGTGGGTTAAGCATCTGACTTCGGTTCAGTTCATGATCTCACGGCTCAGGAGTTCAAGCCCCACATCGGGTTCTCTGCTGTCTGCAGACCCTCTGTCCACACCCCTCTCTCTGCCCCTCCCCTGCTCTCTCTCAAGCATCAATAAACATTAAAAATTTTTTGAAAAGAAATGAAATACGTGTGCCCAAGTCACTATCTTTACTCAATTATAATCCACAGTGCACATAGGGTTTTGTCTCACAGCACCCTTTGTTTAAGGAAACGACTCCTTCAATTTCTGTTCGTCTAGTTTAGGGGGTTAACCCCATCCCCACTACTACAGAGGTGGATACATGACCCAGGGTTGGCCAGAGTCCTCCTCGGAACTTGGCTTTGTGGAAGCTACTGGAAGAGATGCGCCCCTCTCTCTGAAGTCGGGGCTCTGAGGACCATACGGGCCGATGGCTGCTGAGGCCCTTTTGCAGCCGTGTGCAGGGCACCTATCAGAACGTTTCCAAGCCAAGGAAACAATTGTCAGGAGAAGGGAGGAGACAGAACCCCGATGGTGTTCTTAAACCTCTGTTAGCCTGTGCGCCTGGGCTGGAAAAACTTCAGTCTGGTTTTCTCCACTCTCACACAAGCACCACACTCACAACCCTTCTGACCCCAGATGTGTGGGGCTTGTCCTCCACCAAGCAATTCCCTGAGATACCAGTGGGGTATCCTACAATCTCACTGCATATGACACTATCTCCCCGAAGACAGCGTCAGGCTCCAGTGGGCTCAGTCCCACTGCTTCAGATGCTAATCACAACTAGTAGGTCTCCAGGCTACCTGCAACTTCTGTCCAACTTGGCTACAAACCAGAGGTTCTGGGACGCCATCTTGGGTGGGATTGATTTACCAGCGTGGCTCACAGAACACGGGGAAACACTTAATTTTGCTTACCAGTTCATTAAAGGACATGATAAAGGATGCAAAGGAAGAGCCAGATGAAGAGGTACACGGGAAGAGTCTCGGATGGTACCCAGTGTGGGAGCTTCCGTCCCTGTGGAGTTGGGGTGCGCCACCCTCCCCATGTGGGGATGTGTTCGCCAATCCGGAAGCTCTGCAAAACCCAGCCTCTTTGGATTGTTATGAAGGCTTCCTCAGATAGCCGCGATCGGTTATTAATCCCATTTCCAGCCCCTCTCCCCTCTCTGAAGACGCAGGGATGGGGCTGAAAATTCTAAGCTTCCAATCATCCTTGGTTTTCCTCCTGACCAGCCCCCACCCAGGAGCCATTCAGGGGCCGGCCCAGAGTCACCACATTAAAACGGACGACGCTCCCGTCGCCCGGGGAAATTACAAGGGTTTAGAAGCTCTTTGCCAGGAACCAGAAGCAGAGATCAATTCATATGTTCTACTATCTCACAGTGTCTGAGGCCAGGTTTGCCTTCTCGGGTTTCCCAGTTACAAATGCTAATAAATCCCACATCTTATCTGAGCTACTTTGAGGAAGCTAAGCTAGATTTCTGTCACTTGCATCCAAAGCAGTTCTGACAATTATAGAATCGGCCCTACCTACTTCTCTTTATCATCACTCAATATTTTAGGAAAACAGCCTTTTCATATTCCACCTGGTTTACATGAACTATCCGGCCTCCTCCGTATCTCCTATTCTGTCAGTCATTCACTGGGAGTAGATAACAAAATCATGAGACGTGGAAGTCTGAATAAAATATTCACCGGGCACGTATTTTCTGTCAGGACTCGTGCTGGGTCCTTTATATCAGTCACTTGGTTTCATTTTTGCAATTCTCCTCTGTCACTACATTTCATTCTTACAATCCCTCTTCAGGCTGTTGATATCTGCTTCACAGACAAAGACCCCCAGGATCTCTACACTGAACTCTAAAGTCCTTCTGCCACCAGCACACGTCTTCCCTCCCACCCCCATCACTTAATTATGTCACGGAAATGAAAATGCGGTGAAGTCAGAGCAACACAACAGGGCATAGAATATTACGCTGCCACCTTTAGGCTTCACGAAAGTCCCAGATTTTTCATAGCGTCTTTCATTTATTTTAAATAGACATGTTAACAAGTGTCGCATTTTAAAACTTTAAGAATCGGGACACGTCTACGACAGGTCACGCATTTCCGCAACAGATTTCTTTGCTTTTTCTGGAGACGTTTTGATTGAATCAAGGGCATATTGGGGCGCCTGGGTGGCTCGGTCGGTTAAGCACCCGACTTCAGCTCAGGTCATGATCTCACCGTTCGTGGGTTCGAGCCCCGCGTCGGGCTCTGTGCTGATGGCTCGGAGCCTGGAGCTTGCTTCCGGTTCTGCGTCTCCCTCTCTCTCTCTGCCCCTCCCCCATTTGCACTCTATCTCTCCCTTGAGAGGCACTTGAAAAACAGAAAAGGCAGGGAGAGGCTTTCTCTGAACTTCCCTGATCTGTCCAGGGAGACATCCTCCAAAGGGACTCGGTCTTCATAAATCTGCTCCCCCAGGAGCTTCACCACCGAGGGAAGACTGACCCTCGTGCCGGGAGGGGAGCCTAGCAGCTGACGCCCCACCCAGATCTCATCTGATCTCCCCTGTTCCGTTGCGAGATGAGAGGGCCAATTGGATCACTTTCCTTTTTCAGCTGACTTGCCCAGAGTAGACCCTCCATAACTATTTACTGCAGAGCGAAAAAATGAAGAAACCGCGGTTCAGGGGTAGTATGTGCGTGCACGTGCGGGCGTGTGTGGGCTCGGCCCCAGATCGCGCCAGGCGTGAAAGGCAGAACCCATGTTTTCTGGCATCCGGCCAGAATATTTGGCCTGCCAACGGTAGTCTTTCCTGAGCCTCCGCCTGCTGGTCCTCCTGGCAAAGGATCCAAGCGAGCCCCAGGTCTGATCAGGACCCGTCCCAAGGTGAAAATGTCAGGAGTCTCGTGCAGGAGCAAGTCAGCTCTTTCAGAGCTCTGGGTCCTTGAGGCCAAGTCGTGTCCTGGACAGAAATGATGACGTTCAGCCGGATCACCAGGCAGAAAAAAAGGGAGGGCAGGAGAAGTCTCTGCTCTGGAGAGCTGGATCTCTTGATCTTCTGGGAGACGGTGCTTTTAATTTTCATCAGTGCAAGACTACGTCCCCAACCAGAAGGGGTTTGCCTAATTCATCATGCTCCCTGGCCACACAATGGGACCCTTGACAAGCAGAGCATTGGAGAGCGAGAGAAACGCACATCACCAGTGCCCATGAATTGCAAATGCTTCTTCCTTAAAGGATGGTCTCTTGCTCGGGACCATCTGCTTGATGTAACTGGGCCCAGGTCCTCGGGCTAGCAACATCTGCCACGTTAATAATTTTACCTCTTAATTAAAGCCCAACCACAAGGGGGCCACGCCTAGCTGTGACCCTGGACACAGCAGACATTCGGCATACCGAGGGCAAAATGCATCTGCCTCCAGTGCGGCACGAGTGACAACACACAGGTGTGCCATTCACCCAGTGTCTGTGCTCCCTACTGAGATACCACAAATCCAGGCAAAGGAATCCCCTTTCCCCACTGACTTTGTGTGTCATTCCAAAGACACTGGCCTCCAGATTTAACTGATCTTGCCCTGCTAGGGCCTCCTGACTGGTTTGTTTTTCTGCTGCTCTGCCCTACACCATCCTGATCACGTCGTTAGTGACCTGGACATAAACACTTGAAGACTCCAGGCGGGGGGGGGGGGATGTTATTTAAGGGAACCCTGCACGAATCCTTTTGCCCTACGAAGAATTCTTTTGCAACGCGAATAGACGCCCTGTAATTGATCTGTGTTGTGAGTCCAGATTTTCAGATTAATTTCAGATTCTCATATCAGTGTCACATCTGCTATCCCGGGGATACTGTGTGGAAACACTCCAATACATACCCAGTAAAGCACTGAATAGACAAATGGCGGATGGCTCTACGATGTCTCACTTTGCGATCCGCCCACATCGTCTTGAACTCAGGTCACATTGTAAGCACGCCAGAGATTCCGAGCAGGCCCCTGTCGACCCCCACCCCGTCAGTCTGTGGTCTCTTGAAGAGCTAGGCACATCGCCTTTATTTTGTTTCTCCTCTAGCTGTCTTGTACTGAGTTCTGTACTTCGGGAGTGGCTGTCGCCAAAGTGATTAAGAAAGAGGACCCGTCGTTTGCGCATCGCCCATTCGCTCAACAAACACTTATTCGCCATCTCTTTGTGCACCGGGAACGTAGCGTAGCCATAAGCGAGACACGGTGAGGCCTTTGTAAAGCTCCGGTCAAGCAGACAGCCAACTAAATACATACGTAGAGCGCTCAGTAAAATACCAGTAAGAAACGCCACCTAAGTAGAATGAAGCAGAAGACGGAGGCGGAGAAGCTGTTTTAAGTAGGCTTGGTCGTGGAGTCACGAAGAACACTGACGCATGCCATGGGGGTGTCGTGTAGAAGGTGCGGACAGCAGAATGGCCCTGGGGTCCAAGTGTGCTTGGCATCTTTGGGGAACAGGAAAATGAGACCTAATGGATGGGACGGAAGGGGTAAAGGAGACGATGGGAGGAAGTGAGGGTTAAGAGGTTACGGAGGGGCCAGATCATGTCAAACCTTGTGTGTATCGTGTCCCAAGACCTGTAAGAGAAGACTTCATGATATTCTGTTGGGCTCCTTCTCTGGAGGAAAAGACTACAGCTGGATGACTATGAAACCCCCAACAGCATTTACGAGCCTCTAAAAAGCCACCGAGGCATCCCAAGCCGCCCAAGTGTCAGGGGGGACCCTAACAACCCAGCTCCCTCATTTCACGGCGGTAGCCTGAATAAATTCTGGTATTTTATGTGATCCAGGCTCAAGGGAATGTCTAGCGACCGATAGTAATTAAAACGTCAACTACTGACTCGGAGAATTGTGAGGGAGATTACATGTATCCTGAAAGACTGCTTAAAACCTCTCCCTTCTCCCCATCGTCTCACACTCCACCCCTGCTTTATTGCAGGCTTTCCCTTCCTGGTTCGCTCCGTTTCCTTCCCCCAAATCTCACAGACACCCTGAATCTGCGGGCTCAGCTCTGCACCGAAACACCCTGCACTGCCTCCCTACCAAAAGGCATCACTCCTGCCCCCGGAAGGGACTCTGCCCGCACGCACCTGCTGGCTGTGTAATGCCTGCAATGGCTAAAGGGACCCAGAAGTTCCACACCCCAACCCTCCCTCCTTCAATATTCCCTGGAGGATAGCTCTTCTCCCCTTCCACCTGCCTTTCTCAAGGGAACCCGGTGGGGAATCCGGAACAGAAAATCATTCATTCCACTCCACAAATGAGCAAAGACTGTGCTCAGAATGGGGAGGCGGGATGTCTAGGGCGTAAAATTAAGATCTCTCCGGGTTTCAATGCAGCACTTTTTCCGGGATGGATAGAACACAACCTATATGCCAGGTGCCAGACATTTACACATGCACCATTCCACACAGTCTCCTCCACAGAGGAAAATATTCGGGCTCTGAGGGGACGGTTCTACATTCCCAACGACACCCAGCTGCCATGTTCAGAGCCTGCATTGGAAGCCTTGGCTACTGAGGACTAATCAAATTCTCTTACATCTGGGCTTCTGACTTCAAACCCTATGTTCTCACACTCAGTCAAAGGAAGGGATTCACCATCTTTAGCCTACAGGCAGAGACTGTCAAAAACTCGGTGCCTTTTTCCCCCTTGAGGGAAGGATTTGAAAGAATAGCATTGCCTGCTCTTACCTGCTTTGCGAATCATGGGTGTCCCATAGCTTATCCTTCGGGGCTCGTTTGTTTGTGTGGATGGGCAATTCAGCCACCGTGCAATATTCAAAGGATACGTATGAACGGGCTAAAGTGAAAAGTAATCATCCCTGCATTCTCCACAGTTATCTGGGTCCCGTCCCTACGTATTTTTTCCAGAAGTATTCTGTGCATCTACACACGATAGATTGACGTATCGATGATAGGCTACTCAACTGATTTCCACCTTGTGGTTTTTCAAAACATGTAATGTTTCATGCATTGTGTTTTCCATAGGAATGTATCTTAGTGCTTGTTTCACGTCGGTACCCAAAGAACTTTGTCATTCTTTGTCAGAGATGAATAACGTCCCATCAGGCGGAGGCATCACACCTCCCTTAACCGGTCCTCTATTGACGGGCATGTATATTGCTTTCTCAACTTGACTGTTGACAAATCTTGCTGCCATATTTAATTTCACATCATTTCTCATGTGGGCAACTACATCTAGCACGTTCCCAGTAATTACGGCGCTTGGGTGGCTGAGTTGGTGAAGCGTCCGACTTCAGGTCAGGTCAGGTCAGGATCTCGTGGTTTGTAAGTCTGAGCCCCTCGTCGGGCTGTGCACTGACAGCACAGAGCCTGGAGCCTGCTTCAGATTCTCTGTCTCCCTCTCTCTCTACTCCTTCCCTGCTTGCACACTCTCTCTCAAATATATATACATATATGCATATATATACACATATATATGCATATATACATACATACATGTATGTGCATGCATATATACATATGCATATGTATATGCATATGTATACATATATGCATATATACATACATATATGTATGTACATGCATGTATATATATGCATATGTATGTATGCATATGTATGTACATGCATATATACATATATATGCATATATATACATATATGCGCATATACATATATATGCATATATATACATACATACATATGTATATATGTGCATATATACATAATATGTATGCATATATATACATATATATACATATATATGTATATATACATATGTGTGTGTGTATATATATATACACATATATGTGTGTATGTATATGTATATGTGTATATATGTATGTGTATATGTATATGTATGTGTGTGTGTCAAATAATTTACCTAGCTGGGAATTGCAGGATCAAGATTATAGCATTTTTCATTTTAATAAATATTCAGTTGCCAAATTGACCACAACCTGCACCAACTTGCACAGCAATCAGTAAAGTGTGAGCAGGTAACAACACTTTTGTCCTGAGTTAAAACTCTCACTCCTGGACAGACACCAAATTGTCTTCTTAACCACGCTTAGGGGAGGTGATTTAATGTTCAGCTAATGCGGAAGAGCTAATCGTTTTGGCAAAAATGTCTACTGAAAGGTAGACACAAACACGTGCTCTTTACAAAACATTAGAATTTACGGAGAAAATGACAAGTTTTGTACTATCTAATTTCTTTTTTTAATTGTTTTTATTTTTTTTTTAAGTTTTTCAGTGTTTACTCGTTTTTGAGAGAGAGGGAGAGGAGACAGAGCACGAGCAGGGGAAGGGGCAGAGAGAGAGCGAGACACAGAATCGGAAGCAGGCTCCAGGCTCCGAGCTGTCAGCACAGAGCCCGATGCAGAGCTTGAACTCACAGAGAGATAATGACCTGAGCCAAAGTCGGACGCCCAACTGACTGAGCCACCCAGGCGCCCCGAAGATGTATCTTAAAACCCTGAAGCACTGAAATACAAAACAAAGAGCTATAGCAGATAAGTCCACAAAGGAAATAAAATCCTGTGATGGTTTTTGGTGAGTCAACTTGGCTGAACTAAACTCCCAGAACAGGAGGAAGACTAACATTTTGTGGCACACACATACTTCTCCCAGCGTTCAATCAAATGCTGATGGGGATTTGCAGTGAAGAAATAGAATTACCGTCTCTAATCCATTGGCTTTAAGTAAAGAGATTATCCTGGTGGGCCTGGCTTAATCAGTGGAAGCGTCTTAAAAGAAGGCTTAGGCGGTCCCTGAGCCAGTTACTAAACAACAGTTGACTCTACAATTGCCCTCCTTTGGCTGGATTTTCCCTTCCTGACTGCCTGTAAACAACAGCTTTGGCCCATGTCTATGGCGTTCGAGGCTACTTATGATCTCTTCTAGACTGCCTGTCTCATGGATTTCAGACTTGCTTAGCCAGCCCCCATAATTATCTAAGCTAGTTTCTTGTAATAAGTATCTATCATCCATCCATCTATTATCTCTCTCTCTCTCTCTCTCTCTCTCTCTCTCTCTCTCTGTCTCACCTATTCATAGGCATATGTATCTCCAACCGATTCTGCTTCTCTGGTTGAACCCTGAGTGATACTAATGGAATCATTAAAAAATATTCTATTAATCCCCCCAAAATCGAACTTTCTCCTAAATGACCAGGTGGTGAATATTTTAGGCTCACAGACATATAGTTTCTGAATCAGTTACTCACCTTTGACATTGTAGTAAGAAAGCAGCCATGTACAATGCATAAACAAATAAATTAAGTTGTGTTCCAATAAAAATTTATTCCTAAAACACACGACTGGCTCACAGGCTGTCGTTTGCCAATCCCAGGCTAGACAGACTGACCTGGAAGAGACAGAACACAAGTAACCAACATCAAGACTGAGAAACATGCCAGCCTGGATTATATCACGCAGACGATAAAAGGGAAATTAGGAAATTTGTAAACAAATTTATAAATTTTATGGATTATGTAATTTCAATGAAATGAGCAAATTCCTTGAAAGACCCACCCTACCACACTCATTCAAGAAATAATAGAAATCTTAATAACCCTATACCTATTTTAAGAATTTAAGGCTCAGGGCTGTCAACTTAGAGCTTGCTTTGGATCCTCTGCCCCTCTCTCTCCGCCCCTCCCCTGTTTGCACACTCTCTCTCAAAAATAAATAAACATTATATAGGTAGGTAGATAGATAGATACAATGTACATATACAATGTATATATAATATATACACACATATATATGTATGTGTGTGTGTGTGTGCGTCAAATCAAAACCACACTCAGATATCACCTCACGCCAGTGAGAGTAGCTAAAATGAGCAAATCAGGAGACCATAGATGCTGGAGAGGACGTGGAGAAACAGGAACCCTCTTGCACTGTTGGTGGGAATGCAAACTGGTCCAGCCACTCTGGAAAACAGTGTGGAGTTTCCTCAGAAAAATAAAAATAGATCTACCCTATGACCCAGCAATAGCACTGCTAGGAATTCGCCCAAGGGATACAGGAGTGCTGATGCATAGGGGCACTTGTACCCCAATGTTGATAGCACTTTCAACAATAGCCAAATGATGGAGAGAGCACAAATGTCCATTGACCGATAATTGGATAAAGAAGTTGTGATACACATATACAGTGGAATATTACTCAGCCATAAAAAAGAATGAAATCTTGCCATTTGCAACAACACGGATAGATCTAGAGGGTATAATGGTAAGCGAAAGAAGTCAGAGAAAGACAAATACCATATGATTCCACTCATATGTGGAATTTAAGAAACAAAACAGATGAACATAGGGGAAAAAAACAAAAGAGAGAGGCAAACGATAAAGCAGACTCTTAACTACAGAGAGCGAACAGAGGGTCGCTGGAGGGGAGGTGGGTGGGGGATGGGTTAAATGGGTGATGGGTACTCAAGAGGGCACTTGTGATGAGCACCGGGTGTTATATGTAAGTGATGAATAA
The DNA here is from genome assembly GCF_014898765.1 of Herpailurus yagouaroundi. Lineage (NCBI taxonomy): Eukaryota > Metazoa > Chordata > Mammalia > Carnivora > Felidae > Herpailurus > Herpailurus yagouaroundi. Next base: position 4,063,391 of record NW_024412439.1, on the reverse strand, counting down.
ACTGATTTCTACTCCTGAAACGAATACTACACCGTACGTTAACCAATTGGAATTTGAGCAAAAACTTGAAACTACCAAAAAAAAAAAAAAAAAAAAGACACTGGTTGAAAGCAAGCACATCAAAAAATGCTGGACAACCTTCAGACGAGGGTGCGAATTAAAAGCGAATTAAAAAGGAAATGCGAGTGCATAATTATTAGAATGTGTCTAAAGAAAAACCCCGCTCAACTTCCCCGTCCCGTGCGGAGCGGGGAGAGAACCTAGGTGTTCCCTACTGTGTATTTCTCCTGTGAGTCTCCTTAACTGCTGACACAGGAATACTGCATTTCTGACATTTCTGGGCACCTAATGTGAGGTTTACGCCACATAAGCAATTCTCTGCAACACCAACTAGGTGTGCTACCATTCACTCAATGCTCACACTACCTACCTGGAGGTAGCATCAGATCGCACAAGTTAAGGTCTCGGTCCCACAAGACTGTGCCCCTCAACACACACACACACACACACACACACACACACAGGCCAATGTCAGTCACCTGTGCTTCTGACCTGCCGTCTGTAGACAGTTCCAACTACCCCCTCTTCTGGTTCGCTTAACTTGCAAGAGCATCTCACAGAGGTCAGGAAAACAGGTTATTTATGTTTACTTGTTTATTATAAAAGGGCACAACAGAGGAGACAGATGAACAGCCACAGGCAAGAGACGCATCGGACAACGTGTGCGGGAAGGGCTGTGGAGCTGCCATGCCCTCTCTGGGCATGCGACTCTCCCAGACCTCCCGGGGTTCACCAGACCCGAAGCTCACTCTCCAAACCTCATGCTTTGGGGATTTTATGGCGGCTTCCTCACATAGGCATGATCAATCATTCACTTCATCTCCGGACCTCCTCTCTTCTCAAGAAAATGGGGGCTGGGGCAGAAACTCCAAGCTTCTAACGTGGCTCGATCTTCCCGGTGACCAGCTTCATCCAAGAGCCGTCTGGGAGCCCATGAGAAACAAGACCCTCCAAACACCCAGGAAATGGCAAAGGTTTCAAGAGCTCTGTGCCAGGCACAGAGGTCCAAGACCAATAAGAAATAAAAATTCTGTTCTTAATACGCAAGCATTTTATTTAAAAAGAGCTTAATAATAGGGGCACCTGGGTGGCTCAGTTGGCTAAGCATCCAACTCGGTTTCAGCTCAGGTCACATCACAGTTCATGAGTTCAAGCCCCACATCGGGCTCCACAAGGACAGCACAGAGATTGCTTGGGAGTCTCTCTCCCTCTCTCTCTGCCCACTTTCCCACTCGTGCACGCTCTCCCTCTCTCTCTACAGTAAAATAAAATAAAAATTTCATTAAAAAAAAGAGCTTAAGAATATATGCTATAAAATGAGAAAACACAATAAATGATATAATAATAAAATAATCTCACCCAGATTTAATTCTTGCAGGACGAGTCAGTGCAGTAGAGTAAAAAAACTTTGCAGTTAGGACATCTTGGGTTTAGAAGTGACACCGACTAGCTATGAAGTAGGATTGCCAGGACAGGAAACGCAGGGCACCCAGTTAAATTTGTATTTTCAGATAAAGAAACAAACTTTTTCTTGGTGCTAAATATATCCAACTGTTGCACAGCACCTACACGTACCAAAAGTTATTCGTTGTTTATCTGACATTTACATGCAACCGGGCTCTCTGTAATCTGTTTTGCCAAATCTGGCAACTCCACATTTAAGTCACTTACCTTCTCTGATCTGATTTCCCCTGAGAAGTGCATAGAATTGTTGAACGTTTGTATTGGACCCCTGGGGCTACTATAACACTGTACGTTAATGAACCTTGAATTAAAACGAAAAACAAGGGGCGCCTGGGTGGCGCAGTCGGTTAAGCGTCCGACTTCAGCCAGGTCACGATCTTGCGGTCCGTGAGTTCGAGCCCCGCGTCAGGCTCTGCGCTGATGGCTCAGAGCCTGGAGCCTGTTTCCGATTCTCTGTCTCCCTCTCTCTCTGACCCTCCCCCGTTCATGCTCTGTCTCTCCCTGTCCCAAAAATAAATAAACGTTGAAAAAAAAATTTTTTTTTAAACGAAAAACAAAAGAAAGAAGATATAAAAACACCTTAACTCTCTGAGTTTTCAAGATACGATCTTGTCTCATATGCTGGTGCGGCAGGCGCTAACTGTCCCGGAAATCTAAAGTCACGGCTGCTCTCTGCGTGTCTCCTGTGGTCTAAGGGGATAGGACACCATTTCACATACAGGAAATCAGTACCAAGTGTTCTCATCACTTGGGAAATTACAAAGGTTTTAGGAGCCGTGTGCCAGGAACCGGGGGGGCAGCGACACATCTATATTTTCAATGGCCTCACAGAACGGCTAACATTGACGACTGACCACACGATGGCAAAAATGTGGAAGGACCAGCGCTCTCATATCTTCTCTGGTGGAGACTGAACATGATGCAGTCACTTTGCAACACAGGGTGGAAGTATCCTAAAAAGTTAAACTCACACTGAGCAAAGGATTCAGTCATTTCAGTCCTAGGTTGTTTGCCCAGGAGGAAAGGAAACATATGGTCATTCAAAGACTTGTGCACGCGGGTCCACAACAACCTTATTTGTAATTGTCCCCACATGGAAACAACCTTAATGTCCACTAACAAGTGAATGGATAAAGAAGGTGTGTTAGTCATACAATGGAACGTTTGTCCACAGTGAAAAGGAATGGGCTATTTGTACACTCAACAAATACATTTTACAGTACTTTCCAAAGTGTACAATCAGACAGATGAAATCAATTTCAAAAATATATTCTCTTTAAACCAGTATATCTAAAATATTTGCATTCCAACGTAGAATAAGTATACATAAATACTGTGGTTAAAGTCAATGTAAATTAAATTTTGTCGTCTTTATTTAAAATTTTTTAATGTGTATTCATTTTTGAGAGACGGAGAGAGACAGAGCGCCAGCGGGGAAGGGGCAGAGAGAGGGAGAGGGAGAGACAGAATCCGAAGCAGGCTCCAGGCTCTGAGCTGTCAGCACAGAGCCCGACATGGGGCTCAAACTCACGAACCGTGAGATCATGTCCCGAGCTGAAGTCGGACGCTCAATCGCCTGAGCCACCCAGGCACCGCCACCCCCTCCCCTTTTTTTAAAGTTTATTTATTTTGAGAGAGAGAGAGAGAGAGATGCAAATTAATGATAACTAAATAAAGTTAAAAATTCACTCCCTCGTCACACTGGCCACATGTCAAGTGCTCAATCACCACCTGTGGCTGGTGGCTACTATAAGGAGAGTGCAGACATAGGCCGCTCGCGAATACTCAGAAGTTTCTCAGTGCTCGGTATTTAAGCAAAAACCAAAGCTCAGCTCCATCCTTCAAGTACATGCAACCCACCTACAGCAAATGACTGAGGCTTCCGAGGTTCCCCACCCCCACCCCCGCCTTCCCACCTCTCATTCTAAGAGAGGGTGCAAAAGTATGCACAAAACCTGTCTCGGAACTCCAGTCTCTTCACTCCAGATGTCTAGACTTTCCTTCCACCCAAAGGGCAGATTCTATAAAAGGTTACAGGAGACACAGAGCAAAGTCAGCTTTTAAAACAGGTTTTGCAACAGCAAACTCTTCTTTTGTGGAATCAGGGGCGGGAGGGACTCTCTGGAGAAATCCGGTAAATAGAGACAGTGTAAAATAATCCAGGAGGCCCAGAGCGCATGAATTAAAAGCTGAACCTTGATGTTGAGACTTAGGCTAATTTCTTTCGTTTGTATCACGTGGGTCCTGAGAAGATTACATCGTTGTACACACAATGACCACCCTCCCCCTCATTTGGGCCACCTCTGAGTCCGAGTGGCTTTTAACGGCAAGTCGGATTGGTTCCTAAAGCTGGCCATTTCAAGAATGAAAAGAAGAAGCCAACACCGTTGTTGGGCATGACGGACACAACCACGGGATTCAGTCGATGACGAGTCCGGCTTTTTTTTGTCTAACTCGGAGAAATCACCAAGAAACCACTTTGATTTTATTCTCCAGATAGCGCTCATAGAATGCTCCCACCCCGGAGACAATGGATGAGCCCCAAGCTCGCACCTTCTTGCTGGTCCACACCTGGGATCCATCCTGCCCTTGACTTTACTCCTCTGAGGCTTTATCTGAAAACTGCATGGTAATTAAGAAGGTTTGGGTGAATGTGATTCCAAGGTACATGCCAACCACCCATTCAAAGCCTCTTAACGGGTTAATAATAAGTATGTATCTTTCAACTGCAAAATGAGTACAGTAAGCCCCCAGGACAGATGGACGGCGCTCAAATATTCGATGCTTTGTGGTCAATCACCGGGCACCAAAGCCAGGGTCCGGAATTGGTCCAATCCCAGGATGGGGGATTCCTGCCCTGGGATCTAGACAAAGAATCAGTAATTTGGTTCCTTTCAAAGATAAAAAAATCTTGCGGTTAACGTACAAATAGACCCGAGGGGTGGAAAAATATGAAAATGAATTCTACCCTAAGTCTTTACTTTGTGAATTTTGATGAGGGTGACAGGGACAAGGATAGAAATGGTCCCCCCATTGTATTACCCAAGCAAGGGCTCCCTCTACTGGAAATCTATTTTGAAACCCGTGAATTGTAATTGACTCCTTGAAATGCCTATTTCGTGGTAGAAAAAGCACCCATAATTTAAACTTTTGAGACTGACGTCACCTGTCTACCTGGGTAATGATAGCTTTTCAAAATACTTTTGAAGCTAAGGCACTGATTTAGTAAAGTAAAGAATATTCATTTGATTTAGGATGAACATAATGACTATAGGAAGACGCTCTAAGTCTTGGGAAAATGCTCCCGAAGAATGCCTTTATGTTGTTGCTATCCTTAATTTGGCAGAGCTATAAAATTATCCCGGGAAATACTTTATGGAACTCAAAGTAGTTAAAAAGAGTGAAGGGCATGAGTTTTCACTCAACACCCTGATGGCTCGGCTGCCATCCATCTGAGATGTGGGCTCACTGACTTTTTCTCAGAGATTTAGATCTTGACTAAATGTGTAGGCATCCCAAGGTGGTCACCCTACCTCTCCAACTCTTAAACCTACATGCCTGCCCTACCTGAATCAGCACACTGAAGATTTTGTATTCTAAATCTATGACGTAGTGATAAAGGTTGGGCGTTTTAAAATCTTATATTGCCTTCCTCTGGGCTCCATTTGTAATTTAAAAAAAAAAGAAAGACTGATATAAACTCCAAACAATGTCCACTTGAAATGCTAAACAGGTAGAGTGACATTTTAGAATCCACAGAATAGAATATGAATGATTGCGTCTAAAAGACATTATCAATTATGTCAAACCAATAGGTCGATCAACCGTGAATTGTCTTACAATTCCCAGCAGTCAGGTGCACGGAAGTGTAGAAAGCCAGTCTTCCCATTTGTGTGGCCAACTAAACAAACTGACATTCTCTCTATACAGACTGAGTTCATATCACATTTCCATCCTCAACTCACACACACACACACACACACACACACACGCACACACACGCTAATAATACTCATGTAATCTAACCAGTTGAAAGCAAAGGGTCACAATTCAATTCAACAACATTCACTGAGAACTTTCTGTCAATTCCATGAGAAATTTGTTAGCAGGAGCGATGTCTAAAAGGCAATGAAAAGGACAGAGGGTGAGATGTGTCCACAAGTAAATAATATTTTTGAGTGTGAGTTAAGGAGTTCCTCATTTTCACGTTGACCTGGAGATCCATGACTCTATGAACACTTTGAGGTTTTTGTTATGAACCAGTTTTGTGGCAGAGAAGTGTTCTCCCTCACAAAGAATATAGCCTTATTCCCGTAAATCTATTATAATGTAGTAGATAATCGGGGTGCCTGGGTGGCCCAGTCGGTTAAGCGTCTGACTTCAGCTCAGGTCATGATCTCCGGGTTCATGGGTTCGAGCCCCACAGCAGGCTGTCTTCTGACAGATCAGAGCTTAAAGCCCGCTTCGGATTCTGTGTCTCCCTCTCTCTCTGCCCCTCCCCGCCTTGTGCTCTCCCTCTCTCTCAAATATGCATAAAGCATTTAAAAAATATATAGTAGATAATCAATAAAAATGTGTAAAATTGAAATGAGAAGAATTACATTAAAATGGTGTTTTATAACCAGCTTTCTCCTTTTTACAATGCATTCTGATTTTATGTCCGTTTTTATAAATATTCTTCTACATTTCATTGTTAACGGCTGTCTGGTAGCCCTTTTATGGGTGTATCATAATTTATTGAAACAGTTTATTATTATTTCCAAGTTTTCTATTATAAACAAGTCTGACATTAATATCTTTGAAGCTAAATCTTTTCACACAGCTCTGATTACTTACTCTCGTAGAGTAAAACCCAAAATGTAGAATTGCTAAGGCAAAGGATATTTTCACATGTAATAATTTTGATATATGTTAACAAATTGCCCCTCCGTAGAGGTTATACCAATTCATAATTCTACACTAACTTTTTTTTTTCCAATTCGGCAGACCACAAAAAAGGATCTTGCTTTAATCTTTATTTTTTGATTCATGTTTAGCACCTTTTATGATTTTTTATAATCACAAATTGCCTGCTTTTAACATTCAACCATTTTTCCACTGGTATGTTTATTTTTTATTTATTAGCAAGACATTTTTACAGGCAGCATTGAAAATAAGAACGCTTTGGGGCGCCTAGGTGGCTCAGTCGGTCAGACATCTGACCTTGGCTCAGGTCATGTTCTCACGGTTCGTGAGTTCGAGCCCTGCATCGGGCTCTGTGCTGACAGCTCGGAGCCTGGAGCCTGCTTCCAATTCTGTGTCTCCCTCTCTCTCTGCCCCTCCCCTGCTCATGCTCTGTCTCTCTCTCTCAAAAATAAATAAGGGTTCCAAAAAAAAGAAAAAGAAAAAATATGCAAAATTAACAAAAACAATATTTTTCCAGAAAATAGGAGAGGGAAACACCACCATGGCTCATCAAGAAAAAGGAAGCACAGATGTGCAAAATTAAGAACAAGAAAGTTGATACGGAGGGTTTAAAAGTATAATTAGAAACGCCTGTATAACTTTAAAAAGTAAGTTAGAAAACCTGAAGAAAGTGGATGATGTCCTAGAAAAATATAGAAATCATCAAACTAAATTAAGAGCCCAAACACTTCCACAGGAAACAAATTGTGAAACAGAAAACTGAGGACGATACCAGGGCTGTTCCAAAGCTCGTAGGATCACTCTGCTAGAGCCAGAGAATTTCCATGGCTGACCCAATAATACTTGTATTTACAGAAGTCCCGTAACGAAACATAACAAACAGAGCTGTCTCCACTCCTGTGACAGCCTGTATAGAACACGAAGACTAAAACGTATTAAGAAACCACACCAGAAACTTCAAAATCAATCTAGTTTATAAATATAAGCACCAAAAAAGCCTCAATAAACTACTAAAAATAACCCAGCAATTCGTCAAAAGAATAATGGCCCCATGAAAAGGTAGCTTTTAGCTCGTTAGCAAAATGGATGAGTCGATATTAAGAAAAATGTGGATAGGATTTCCCATCAGAGCTGATTGAAAAGAGGAAAAAAAAAAAAACGGGTTCTTGATAAAGACTGGAAAAACCTGGTCACATTTAATATAACTTCTTAGAAATTAATTAATTAATTAATTAATTCTTGGTCAAAATTCCTATCGAGAATCAAGAAATACATACTTGTTGGGGTGCCTGGGTGGCTCGGTTGGTTAAGCAACCAACTCTTGATTTTGGCTTGGGTCATGATCTCATAGTTCGTGGGTTCGAGGCCCGCGTCGGGCTCTGGGCTGACAGCTCGGAGCCTGGAGCCTGCTTTGGATTCTGTGTCTCCCTCTCTCTCTGCCCCTCCCCCACTCGTGTTCTCTCTCTCTCTCCCTCTCTCTCTGCCCCTCCCCTACTCATGCTGTCTCTGTCTCTCCCAAAATAAACAAATAAACTGAAAAAAAAAAAAGAAACAAAAATTCAGACGAGACAGGTTAACGACAGAAGAAAAACCCAAAGTTTTAGTACACAGGCATAGAGGCCCAATAACAAAATGGAGACCCAAAGAAATGACAGAGGCAGGCAGGTTTTACACCTTCTGGACAAGGAGACATTAAATTTGTGAGAACTTTACAGGATAAGGAGAATGGGTGTTTGGGAGTTTTAATGACTAAGGAATTCTAAAGCAAAACTTGGGCTGAGTTAGTAGGTTAAAAAAAGTAACAAGGTTTGTTTGTACAGCTTTCTCAGCTTTAAAGTCCCTGTCTCTGCTGTCTTTTTTTTTTTTTTTAAGGGTATTTATTTATTTTGAGAGAGAGAGAACGAGCAGGGAAGGGGCAGAGAGAGAGGGAGAGAGAGACTCCCAAGCAGGCTCTGCAGAAGTGCAGAGACCAGTGAAGGGCTCGATCTCACAAATGGCGAGATCACGACCTGAGCTGAAACCAAGACTCAGATGCTTAACCAACTGAGCCCCCCAGGCGCCCCCTCTTTTTACTTTGCAATATAGGGAGGATGTTTCCACGTGGGAGATTTATGTCCTGCTTTCAGGGGGAAGCAGAGGGTCCGAACGCCCTTCCTGCATGGGCTGTCTCTTAAATAACTTTCATTTAATATAATCAACGTGACAAAGTGGCACATTTTGGGGCAGGCCGGGCTTGACCCCTCCAACCCACAAGGGAAGATACGGGTTTGTTTGGTTTTTTTTTTCCGAATAAAATCTATGAAGTTAACATAAACCCTTTCAAAGTAAATAAAGAATTTTTGTTTTCAAATTAAAAGGGGCTTCTTGTACAGCAGCTTGTAGCAGATAAATTCTCCTGGCTGAGAACCGTGAAAACAATCGGATCAAACTTCTCCAAATCTGTTTGAGAGCATCATTTTGACACTAAGACCACCAGGATTTGCGTCAGTAGATCAGAGAAAAGGAAACCCACTGCGATGAGCCCACCACCAATTCCGAATTTCCCCAAAGCAGCAGACCAAAGGGGGGCACTTGGGTGGCTCAGTCGGTTAAGCGTCCAACTTCGGCTCAGGGCACGATCTCACTGGTTTGTGAGTTCGAGCCCTGCCTCTGGCTCTGTGCTGATGGCTCAGAGCTTGGAGCCTGCTTCCGATCCCGTGTCTCCTGTCTCTGCCCCTCCCCTGCTGGTGCTCTGTCTCCCTCTCTCTCAAAAATAAATAAAGATGAAAAAAAAAAATTTTTTTTAGAGTAATAAGCCGCAAACCAAGAGCTTGCAAAGCTGTCTAGAAGCAGATGGTAAGGGCAGAAAGACTAAGGCCATTTTCAGGCCCTTGAAGACTCGCAGACAAAATTGGAGTTTAGGGTTTACTAAGACACGAGGGTACAAAATCCTGGAGAGAAAGAAAATGGAAGAAAGCATGCCTGACGCCCTGAGCTGCTCCTTTCCTCCATCCATTTGCCATTTTGTAAACAGGACACTCCCCGAGTCTGAACGCCCGGCAGAAGGCGGTTGCTAAGAGGGCGGTTTCTAATCAAAACTCCATTTGTATAAATTCCTGAGATTGAACTATTTCTCAGACGAGTTCCAGGATGGAAAATAAATGTCATCAAAACAGTCCCCTGGGAAAACCCAAGAGTCTTAATTTTTTTTTAATGTTTTATTTATTTTTGAGACAGAGAGAGACAGAGCATGAGCAGGAGAGGGTCAGAGAGAGAGAGGGAGACACAGAATCGGAAACGAACTCCAGGCTCCGAGCTGTCAGCACAGAGCCCGACCCGGGGCTCGAACCCACAAACCATGAGATCATGACCTGAGCCAAAGTCAGACAGACTTTTCGGTGTCCCCGAAAACCCAAGATTCTGTTAGTGAAGAAATATGTAAGCTGTTCATCTTCAATATCCTGCCTTGCTTTTTATTGCTTAGAAGAAATAAGAATCTTGTCCCTTTTGGATGGGGGGGGGTGGCACCTGGGTGGCTCAGTCGGTTGAGCGTCTGACTTCGGCTCAGGTCACGATCACGGCTGACAGCTCGGAGCCTGGAGCCTGCTTCGGATTCTGTGTCTCCCTCTCCCTCTGCCCCTTCCCCCCCCCCAAAGATAAATAAAAATTTAAAAAATTAAAAACAAAAAAGAATCTTGTCCCTTTAGGAGAAAAAATAACCCAAACCACGAAAATAAAAGGCGGATTACTTTTCAAACAGAAAGAACAGACTTAATGAGAGAACAAGGAACAGCGGGAACAGACAACCGTCTCTTTTCTTTCTTTTTATTAACAGCTTTATTGACATATAATTATCCTAGTACACAACTGACCTATTTAAAGGATACAATTCACTGGCTTTTAGTATATTCATTTCCAGGAGAAGATATGTAACCATTACGACAGTCAATTTTAGAACATTTTTATCACCTCCAAAGGAACCATGGTACCTGTGAGCTATTACAACACTGCGTTCCCAGCCCCGCTTCCCAGCCTTAAGTCGTCACTGATCTAATTTCTGTCGCTGTAGAGTTCGCCACTCTGGACTTCCAAGGAAACTGACTTATACGATATGCAGCCTTTTGCAACTGACTTCTTTCATTTAGCATAAGGTTTCCAAGTTTCACCCACATTGACCGCATATCCCGGCATTGGGATCTATGACGTTTTATTTATGCATTCTTCAGTCGATGGACATTTGGGTTGTTTCCACCTTTGGGCTGGTACGAATAACACGGCCATAAACATCCCTGTACCAGCTTCTGTGTTTTGTGTGTTTGTGTCTCTCAGGTATAGTCCCAGGACAGGAATTGCTAGGTCATACGGTAGCTCTATGCTTAATCCTTTGAGGAACCGACAATGCTTTCCAAACGAGTGGTGCTGTTTACATTCCCACCATCAGTGTATGGGGGCTACAAATTGTCTACGTCCTCACCAACATGTGTAATCAATTGTCCGACTTTCTGATTCTAGCTAACCTAGTGGGGTATGAACTAACATCTTCTTCTGGTTTTCATTTTCATTTCCTTGATGACTTCCAATACTGAGCATTTTGGCGGGGAGGGGGGTATTTACTTGCCATATATATTTATTCCTTGGACCAATGTCTACTGAAGTCCTTCACCCCTGCTTTAATTGGGTCATTCATCTTTTTTATTATTGAATATAAGCGTTCTTTTTTTTAAATTTTATTTTAATGTTTGTTTATTTGTGAAGGAGAGACAGAGAGAGACAGAGCGTGAGTGGGAGGGGGGGAGCAGAGAGAGGGAGACACGGAATCCGAAGCAGGCTCCAGGCCCTGAGCTCTCAGCACAGAGCCCGATGCGGGGCTCGATCCCATGAACCGTGAGATCATGACCTGAGCGGGAGTCGGACGCTTAACCAACTGAGCCACCCAGGTGCCCCTAAGGATTCTTGACAAATATATTCTAGATGTAGGTTCCGCATCACATATATGATTGGCAAGTACTTTCTTCTATTCAGTGGTTTGTCTTTTCACTCTCTGGATGGTGTTCTTTGAAATACAATAGCTTTTAATTTTGATGATGTCCAACGTATTGATTTTTTTCTTTTGTTGCTGATGCTTTTGGTGTTATAACTACGATGCTTTGCCAAACCCAAGGTCACAAAGATGACGCCTAAGCTTTCAACAGTTTTATACTTTTAGCTCTTAAATTTGGGTCCTTGATCCATGTTGAGTTAATTTTTGTATATACTGTGAAATAAAAGTCCAATTTACTTTTTTTGTTGCATGTGGATGTTTAGCTATTCCAGCCCTATCTGTTGAAAGGACTATTTTTCCCCATTAGATGGTCTTCGCACCTTTGTGAAGACCCAGTTGATGGTATTTTATGATCATAGAATTCAATCAAATATATGTGGGTTTATGATCATAGAGATATGGGTTTACCTCTATACTTTCAACCCTATTCCACTCATCTATATGTCTGTTGTTGGGCCAATACCACACCGTCTTGATTACCATTGCTTTGCGTAGTAAGGTTTGAAATCCAGAAATAAGGGTCCTCTACTTCGTTCCTTTGCCAGATCGTGTTGGCTATTTTGGGTCTCTTACCATCCCATTTGAGTTTTAGAAACAGCTTGTGAATTTCTAATAAAGAAGGCAGCTGGGATTCCGATGGAAATTGCCTTGAATCTGTAGAACAATTTAGGAGCATTTTCCTTCTTAACAATGGTAAAGTTTCCAATCCATGAACATAGACTATCTTCCCAATTACTTAGATTTTCTTTAATGTCTTCATCAATGTTCTATAATTTTCACACGGTAAGTTTTTCACTTTTTTGTTACTTTTATTCCTAAGGTTTTTTTTTTTTTTTTGGATGCTATTCTAAGTGGGATTACTTTCTCAATTTCATTTTTTAATTGTTCATTGCAAATATAGAAATACAACTGATTTTTGTATGTTCATATTGTGCCCTGCCTCTTTGCTGAATCCATTTATTAGTTCTAAGCGTTTTTTTTTTTTTTTTTTTTTTTGGATTACTTAGGATTTTCTGTATACAAGATCATTTACCTGTGAATACAGATAGTTTCAGTCTTCCATTTTAATCTTGATGACTTCTGTTTGTTTCATCTAATTTGCCGAATTGTCCTAGCTGGAACCTCCAAGTTAATGTTAAATAGAGACAGACACACTTGTCTTCTTCCCGATTTTAGAGGGAAAGCACTCACTATTTTACCAATACATATGATGTTAGGTGAGGGTTTTTTTTTTATAGATGGACTTCATTAGGTTGTGGATATTCTCTTTCATTCCTAGTTTGTTGGCTGTTTTTATCATAAAAGAATGTCAGGGCCCCCAGGTGGTTCAGTCGGTGAAGCGTCCAGCTTCGGCTCAGGTCCTGATCTCACAGCTCCTGAGTTTGAGCCCCGCGTCAGGTTCTGTGCTGACAGCTGGGAGCCTGGAGCCTGCTTCGGATTCTGTGTCTCCCTCTCTCTCTGCCCCTCACCCGCTCACGCTTTATCTCCCTCTCTCTCTCAAAAATAAATAAATATTAAAAAAAATTTTTGGGGGGGGGTGCCTGGGTGGCTCAGTCGGTAAAGCGTCCGACTTTGGCTCAGGTCATGATCTCACGGTCCATGAGTTCGAGCCCCGCATCGGGCTCTGTGCTGACAGCTCAGAGCCTGGAGCCTGCTTTAGATTCTGTGTCTCCCTCTCTCTCTGCCCCTCCCCTGCTCATGCACGGTCTCTCTCTGTCGCAAAAATAAGTAAAACATTTAAAAAAAAAAAAAAAACTAATTTACTGCCAAAAAAAAAAAAAATGCTATCGTCTGAGATTTTAGCAAGGCACCATCCCTGGTTACAGATCACCGTAACAAATGTTAATACTGAAGAAGACGGACATATCGCAAAAACTCCCAAAACGTGACACAGAGGCACAGAGTGACCAAATGCTGACGGGAAAGCGACATGGCGCCACAAACCTGCAATTTGTAAACGACGCAAGATCTACGAAGTGCGATGAAACAAGGTATGCTTGTATTTAGTAACCGACTGGATTATTTTGGTGAGGTCTCTTTCCTCCGCACAGTGTTCAGCCGCCGATGTTCCTTGGGCCCCCCCCCCCCCCCCCCCCGGGAGGTGAAACCAGGGACGCTTTGGAATGTTCACCGCGACAGGGGATTCATAGAGCTCTCTTTCTCTCTCTCTCTCTTTCCCAGACCACATCCCGTTGTTAGACGCCATTCATTTACTGCCGGTTTCTCTGCTGTTTTCAGCAACGCCTTGGGTCATCAACCGGTCTACGAGTTCATCCAGTCAAACTTTAACTCCTTTGAAGGAACAGTTTCTCAAGTCAGGGTCTGATTATTTGCTCTGACCCCAGGAGGCTTCCTCCTACCGGTAGTATCCACATGTTCCGGCCTGCAAACCAGTGGCCTATAATGCAGCCTGGGCCTCCAGCGTCCTCCCAGCTGCCCTCTCCGAGCACTGCCACCGTTCTTGGGCGCACCCCGAGGCTTGAACTTCACTCTCCGGGGCAGCTGAGGTCTGCTCCTCGGAAAGAGAGTAGCAGCTACCCGTTTTGTGGATGCGTCTCCACCCAGGCAAAAAGCGCCGAGCCAGGGCTTAGGGAGGCTTGACGAAATCGACGCAGAAGCTGGCGAGAAATCCGGAGCTCGTTGAAAAGCATGAGGTCTGTGCTGAGGTGGAAAGATCTCCAATTTGGATCATTAAATGAAAAGAACAGCTTGGTGCAAAACAGCGCGGGTAGTCTGATCCCTTTCAGGTACACGTTTTATTGATTTCTTAAGTTTTTTTCCTGCTTATTTATTTTTGAGAGAGACAGAGCGCGAGCGGGGCATACGTCTCCCGGGCATAGGAATGGCCGTCTGTACCACCTGACCCGTTTTACCCAAGTCACAAGCAGAGTTAGCTGGTCACTACTGAAAACCTGGGAAGGGGGACGCCCTCCTATCACCGGGGTTCAGGGACAAAAGAGTATGACGTGCCTAAAGGTGGCTTCATTGTGGCCCTCGCTACTTAAAGCATGGGCCGGGGGACCTGGTCCCGGGGCGTCAGCATCACTTAGGCAGGAACCGGAAATGCAGAATGGAAGTCCTCACCCCAGACCTCCAGAACCAGGATCTGCATTTGATAAGCTTCCCAGGTGATTCATCGGCACACTGAAGTCTGAAAAGACCCGTAGAGTCTTTCAGATCCATCAAGGCAAGTGGGGGCCAACACAGACAGAAGGAACCCAAATCTCTGGGGCGGCCCCCCGCTTGGGAGATTCTCGCGTTGGGCCTGAGATTGACAATCCCTCAGAAGAATCGAGATCCCCTCTCGGTACACCCCTATCGTCACATCTGTGATAATCACTGATGTGCTTTCGAATTACCGATCACTGTGCTAAGCACGTTACGCATTTCATCTTTTTCCTGTCTACCATCCCATAAACTTGGCCTTGGCATCATCTTTCAGGTGAGGATGTGGGATCCTAGAGTCGTAATAACCTGTCCAGCCTCCTACAGCAGGTAAGGGGCAAAGGGCAGGTTCAAACCTAAGGTGCCTAATCTGTGTGCTCTTCGCTGCCGTATGGCTGTCTGCATACGCCTCTTCGCGAAACCATCACCCTTTGCGATTAAGAAGTATGCGATCCTTTCTTGATCCCTGGTGCCCAGTCTCACACAGATGCTCAATGAGAACTGGGAAAATATGGAACGCGCCGGGAGCTTGATGTATCGCGAACGCGCAATAACACGTCAACGGGTAAACGTGGCTATGAGCGAGACGCAGCCCAGAAACCTGGAGCTAGAAGGCACGGTCGGCCCTTTCCCTCCCTCAGGACCACACACAGAGCGGGAGCTCTGTTGGTGCTAACATCTCACCTGAAAGCCCAGTCTCAAGTCACCAACTTGTCGCCTTTCCACTATTAACACATCTCCCCTCCTCGTACAGGTTACGGTCTGTGCCACTCACGCCAACATTCCCCGAACGTTAGGTTGACGCAGACGTGACACGTCCCCTGGTCCCCGTGCGGGTCACCAGAGGACAGCACGAGACAGAGAGAGGGAGCTGAGCTAAATGAACACGCAAGCCCCTTCCGGTCCATGTCGTTTCTGTTTTGGCTGCAATTCCTGTTCTTCCTCAGTCAGGAGACATCTGCACGGGCTTACGGAAGGCACACTGTGCTCCCTGTGGCCTGTTAGGGAGCCCAGACCACGAGCTCAGCCTTGCTCTCTGCTATAGCTCTAAAGTGCACACCCCCCCGCACGCCGAGGTCCCCACAAAATCCCAAGAGAGATCGTTGAGTTACTCTGATGTTTATTTGAATGCATCTTAGTCCACACTTGGTATAAAATCAGAAAAAGCAAAGCCAAAAAAAAAAAAAAAGGAAAAGAAAAGAAAAGAAAAAAAGAAAAAAAAAACAGGTCTGGAGTCTTAGCATCAGAAGGGCACCTTATATACAGGTACAGTCGGTGGCCAACACAAGTCATTGCCAGACAGTCCTTGGAGGCGGAGAACAGTCTAGACCCAGAGGAGTCCTGGGAATGCACGGTCCCGAGGGGTCTAGAGGCTGGTCCCGATGCTCCGACCGTAAAAAAAATGTGGGAGCAGTAAACGCTGTGTTTATTATTTATTTATTATTGTCATAACTGCAGCCTCGCTAGGTACAAAAGCAGTTATAAACCATTTATATGACACAGAATTACTCAGGTGTCCGTTCTACTTTATGTCGTAAAACCGTTAATTGAATTTCCAGTGAGTAGTTTAGACGATTAGTGATAATAAGGAATGGTAAATCCATAGCACCATTTCATAGGTTTGCTGTCACCGATTTCTCATCTAGACGTGCGGCTGAGACACTCACGGCCAAGGGCAAGTGTTCCAAAGCCGAGGGCTCCAGTTTGGGGGTTCTGTCCATGGCTTCGCATGGAGGTGTGGGCGGGACCTGTCTCTGTGCGACGCACCGGGTCGCCCACCCAGTAAAAGGGCTTCTGGCCAGTCGGGGCTCCCACCCACGCTTTGGTTTTCTGAATGAGGTGGAGCGAAGGGAGGTATCTACTTTCCGATAAAAGGGAAGGGGCAAGACGGGAAGTATTTTACGTCCGGGCCAAACAAAAAGAACAACAAAACAGAACAAAAGAACAGAGCTCGGTTATACGGTTAGGAGGTAAAAGTTCCTTAGCTACTTCTTTAAGATTCAACACAAGGCTGATGGTCAACATAAAAAGCGAACGATACTATGTACATATATGTAAAAAGTGTTATAAATAGGTTTTATAAACCATAGATATTATATACATCTTCAGTCAACACGAACCCCCCCCCTCAACTGCTTTCTGTTTGATTTGGTTTGAGTTTGGGTTTTTTTGGCTAGCTCTTTTGTTTGGTTGGTTGCTTTGGGTTGGGTTTTTTTTCTTTCTTTCTTTCTTTCTTTTTTTTTTTTTTTTTTCTGGTTTCCTTCCTCCCTTCCCCCGATGTACGCTCAGTGCCTCAGACCAAACCGTCTGGGCACCTCATTCGCGTTTCCGCAAGATCACGTAGATGACGCCGCTGAGAAGGGCCAGAGGGAAGGCCACCCAGGCCAGGATGTAGGCGAAGCCGTAGGAGTAGTCAGAGTTGAGATGCCACTCTGGGTGCCTCACCGTGTAGATGGACGCTGCACTCATCACACACAGACCTGGGGAAAGACAGGGACAGGTAGGGGGAGGGAGGCGGGAGGGGCCCCCCTGTCCACCTCCCCGATGCAGATTCCACAGGACTCCGGACACCTGCCCACACCATTTCCTCTCTCTTGACACACACACACACACACACACACATACACACACACACATACCAGGAAGAAGGTCACCCAATCTTCCACAGATAACTCTGTGCTCAAAGAGCATGTCTGAGGGGCGCCTGGGGAGCTCAGCCAGTTAAGCAATCAGTCGACTCTTGATTTCAGCTCAGGTCACAATCTCGCGCGGTTCAGGGGTTCAAGCCCCGAGTCAGGCTCTGCGTTGACGGCGTGGAGCCTGCTTGGGATTCCGTCTCCTTCTTCCTCTGCCCCTCCCCCCTCTCGCTCTCTGTATCTTTCTCAAAATAAATAAATAAGTAAGTAAATAAACTTAAAAAAAAAAAAGAAGAAGAAGAAGAAAAGGGGCACTTGGGCGGCTCAGTCGGTTGGACGTCTGACTCCAGCTCAGGTCATGATCTCACAGTTCGTGGGTTCAAGTCCTGTGTCGGGCTCTGTGCTGACAGCTCAGAGCCTGGAGCCTGCTTCGGATTCTGTGTCTCCCTCTCTCCCCGCCCCTCCCAAAACGCACACTCTGTCTCTCTCAAAAATAAAGATTTAAAAAATTAAAAGAAGGAGAAGGAGAAGGAGACAAGCATGTCTGATTCTGGATCTCACAGCAGAGGAAGGGTCTCGAAGATACAGAAACAGGGCAAAGAATCTGCTCTCTGCTTCTGATCGAGGGGACCCAGACCAGCATCTCCAAGGTCGCTTGTCATCTTTTCTGCCCTATTTCTCTTCCTCGGACTGTCGCCAACGCCTCGTCAACAGAAGGATGTGGCCAGCAAGAATTCGACTCGCAAGATAAACCCACCTAGCGCTCTCCAGGGAGGGTTGGGCATGGGAGCACCCGGAAACCCGTAAAGCGCTGTTCAAATGGGTGGTGATGTCATCTGAACCAGTAAAGCGAAGGGGCACTTGGCCACGATCTGAATTGTGCCAGGGCAAGAGCACTGGGGTCCAGGCAGACCCCAGAGCCCCTTGGCAGGACTTCCACTCAGGAGACCAAGCAAGCAATGCCAACGGGCACCGTTAGGCACACAGAGGATACAGAGAGAGGAAAAAGAAGAGGGGGGATAGGATATGAGTGGGAAGCCGAGAGAGGAATCTATCAAGCTCCATCACACTCGGTCCCTTCTAACAGTTCCTGGTGCCCTCAAGGTCGGGTCTGAAGCCCCAAGAGTACAAGATTATCGGGTCCAGAGATAAATCAGGTGGCCCTTCCCCTGCCCACCTCTGCAGCCCTTTGGTGTGGGACTCTTGAAGCAGGCAAGTTCAAGAGCGATGGTCCACGCCCACAGTGACAGTCAGCATCCCCCTGCAGGGAGGGGTCCTGCGATGTCAGCACCCCAGCCTGGCGCCCCACAAAGCCCGCTCTGTTCCCTCTGTTCCCTCCTGAAAACAGGGTCTTTGAGAGGCTCTGAGTGACTCTATTATAAACCCAGCGTGCTATGTGGGATTCCTGTGGCTCCAAAGCTCCCAATGTCCCAGACCACCTACATCTAACCTCCCTGCTATTTCGCTGGACACTGTAAACTTTGTTTGAACAAAGCACGTAAGTGGGAATATACTACAGTCGCCACCCTGATAAGACCGTCCTCCCAGTCAGAGGAGAAAGCTCCCACTTGAGTGGCCCCTGTTGAGAAGGCCACACAATAGTCCCGCAGCTCCCGTGGGATCGGATCCACGACCCGCTACCTACAGAAAGTTAGGGGGACAGCGCGGATGCCCGGGGTAGAGGGAAAACCAAGGGCCGGCAAACTGCCATTCGAGGGCTCTGCTGGGAACGCGCTTTATTTGCCCTGGCGTCCGAGATCCCCGATTATCTTCCCCAACGGCTCCGTGGCTGATCTCCGCAAGGTGCAAATTCTGGTCTTCAAGAAATACTTGAACTTCAAGAATACTGAAGTTGTCGATACCCAGCTACCTCCTGGGGGCAGGGCTATAGAAAGACAAGTGTGACCCAGGGAACAGAGTGCCAAAAGGCCAGGCCCATGCTCGTCAAGCTGGCGAGGCTTCCGAATGGGGCCCGCGTCTACCCAGCACGGGCAAGAACAAAGCCGCGGTGGCTGTGCAGACCAGCTGTGCCCAGATTTCACCGGCACAGAGCACACGTTCCGTCGGCGACCACGGGGGACAGGGGGAGGCAGGACACGCAAGTGCGGTGACTCACTAGATGGCCTCGTCTGTAGGGTATCCGCCGAGGAGTATCGTGGGGGTTAAATGACCTTGAGCTTCGCTGCCACGAGCCACCGGCCGAGACGCTCGCAAAGCCAAAGAGCAGATACGCGCTTCATAATTACGGTTGTCGGGAGACTGATGCTTTAGGGTATATGCAACCACAAGGCGGTCTGCGTGTAATGCCATACCGGTGCCCTGGAACACGGGGAGTTAATGCCATACGACAGACCTCCCTATGTCGCACAGGTGTTCCCATAAATGGGCGGTCCCCATAAAGTCGCTTTCTCAATGACCTGTAGGTGGGGGCGTGGTGATGAAGGTCCTCCCCACCCCCCCACCTCGTGGGGAAGGTGAGGGAGGTTGCGGTCACACCAGCAGTGTCCTGCCTTCTCCAAGGACGAGCGGCGTGTGCCCTGGCAGTGACAGGGATGCCCTGGGAGGGGCCTGAGTCTGGGAGGGCAGGCAGCTGTGAGTGGGGGACTCTGACCCTCTCCAGACAACACAGAAGAGCTGGCCACTCAAGAGTTTATCCCCATCACGGGGCGCCTGGGTGGCTCAGTCAGTAAGTGTCCGCCTCTGGGTTTCGGCTCAGGTCACGATCTCGTGGCTTTGTGGGTTCGAGCCCCACGGAGGGCTCTGTGCTGACAGCGTGGAGCCTGCTTGGGATTCTCTCTCTCTCTGTCTGCCCCTCCCCTGCTCGCGTGTTCTCTCTCTCTCTCTCAAAATAAATAAACTAACTTATAAGAGAGAGAGCGAGCGTGTGGACATCAGTGACCTCAGTGGAAGCTGTTCATTGGAGGGCCCGGAGCGGAAGCCTGAGAGAAGTTGCTACAAAGCAGCAGTGGGGGGGGGGGGGGGGGGTTGCCTTGTGGCGATGGCTGGATGAGTGAACACCTGTGAGTCACGTCCTCCCCCCCCTCCTGAGGGTGACAAAACGTCGTGGGAAGAGGCTAGAAGGTCCACTCCTCTGAAAGCGTTGGGCTCTCTGTCGGACCCACACAGAGCCTTCTCTGCATTGCCGGGCCGGTTTCTGCTTTCGGCCCCCAAAAGCTGCTTAGAAAATCACCCCCACAGCATTACTGACCTCTGACCTGGGCACGGCTGGAGCAGCATCTGGAACAGTTCATCCCCTTTTTTTTTTTAATTTATTTGTTTTGGGGGTGGGGGGAAAGAGAGAGAGAAAGAATCCCAAGTAGGTTCTGAGCTGTCTGCACAGAGCCCAACGTGGGGCTCAATCCCACGGACCGCGAGATCATGACCGGAGCGGAAATCAAGAGTCGGCCGCTTCACCGACTGAGTCACCCAGGCGCCCCTGGTTTAGTTCATTCCTAAGAGGGGGGGTTCTTTTTTATCAGCGTTTATTTTTTTTGTTTTTGGGACAGAGAGAGACAGAGCATGAACGGGGGAGGGGCAGAGAGAGAGGGAGACACAGAATCGGAAACAGGCTCCAGGCTCTGAGCCATCAGCCCAGAGCCTGACGCGGGGCTCGAACTCCCGGACCGCGAGATCGTGACCTGGCTGAAGTCGGACGCTTAACCGACTGCGCCACCCAGGCGCCCCATAAGGGGGAGGTTCTAAATGTGGTGTCTGACCACAGCTGCCTTTGAGCCCCTGGGAACAGGGAGGGCATCGTGCTTTTATGCATCCCCAAAATCCTTTTGTTCTAAAGCCCTAGATCTCTATCAATCTGTTTGATGAAACAAACAGAACAAATGGAAACCCTCCCTCGGGAGTCTCCTTTGACCGGGTTTTCTGTTCCTCTTAATCACAATAAATAGTAAGCTATACACACGTGACCCGAGTTCGCGGCAAGGGAACACAATTATCCAGTCATCCAACAAGCGGGTTATTCAGGACCTTCTATGGAGCCTTCGATGCACGGAGCTCGGAGCAGGGCGTCAAGTAACGAAATCAGTCAAAACGTGGATCTGTCTTTCGGGTCTGTACTTCTGCGAATTTCTTGATGTTCTCCCATCAAGGGCAACCCAGCCCGACAGAGCTAGGGCCAGGGTAAGCGCTGTCTGAGAACAGACGGCTGCAGGTTCTGAAAACAAAAAGGACTCCGAAATCCAGACACTGATTCAGAATGGCTCTTCTCTAAGAACGGGGTTTGGAACAATCTATGGCTCCTGAGTGGGAAGAGTCATCAGCAGAGAAAGTCCAAAAAGACCAGACCGAGGGATTACAAAGAGCTCGATGGCCACACCAGTGGTTCCTAAGCCCTGATCAAGAGTCACCCAGGGAGCAGCCCCTCCCAAGAGCTCTCCGGGGACAAAGGCTGAGCACTGGAATTTCCTAAAAGCGCCTTCTTTATTCGGGGCACCTGGGCGGCTCAGTCGGTTATGTGCCCGACTCTTGATTTCAGCTCAGGTCATGATCTCACATAGTTCATGAGTTCAAGCCCCACATTGGGCTCCAGGCTGACGGCTCGGAGCCTGGAGCCTGCTTCGGATTCTGCATCTCCCTCCCTCTCTCTCTCTCTCTCTCTCTCTCTGCCCCTCCCCCGATTGTGCTCTTTACAAAAATAAATAAACGTTAAAAAAATTTAAAAAGATGGGGTGCCTAGGTGGCTCTGTTATTAAAAAAAAAAAAAAACAACCCTGGGGCGCCTGGGTGGCTTAATCAGTTAAGCATTCAACTTCGGCTCAGGTCATGATCTCATGGTTTGTGAGTTCGAGCCCCGCATCGGGTCTTGTGCTGACAGCTCGGAGCCTGGAGCCTGCTTCGGATTCTGCGTCTCCCTCTCCCTCTGCCCCTCCCCTGCTTGTGCTCTGTCTCTCTCTCTCAAAAATAAACATCAAAAAACATGTTTTTAATATAAAAAAAAAGCAATGAACTAGATGAAGACACCTGTTGCTATATCCCCAAAAAGCAGCCAACCTGCGAAGTATGTAATCAAGGGAAGACAGCTCGAAAATGTTAAGACCTGCTAATTACGACACGCAGAAGGGAATCAGGCCGCAGACCAGGCAGACCAATAAGCACACACAGACGTGTAATCTGGAGAAAGGCAGAGATGGCTCCCTACATCGACAGTCAGCCCCGAGAGCCCCCCACACCTTTCATCCGCTTTTCCTGCACCCTCATGCGTGTGATCTATGAAGACCACAGCTGGATCCTTCCAAGGGAAGGGAGGCAGAGGCAGCGCAGAAAGTATTGGGAGACTCAGAAAATATTCCAAGGGCTTCCGCTTAAAACGCCTCAGTGCTTTGCAGAAGCTCGGAAATCTTCAAGTGAAGCCTCTTCTCCTTGAAGTTTTCAACCTGAGTGGGAGGACCCTGTAGATCAAGTTCGAACGCAACGTTCGGGGGGTGGGGTGGGGAACCTGTGGCTCCCAGACCACCTTCTTTCAGCTCCCGATAACTGGGGTGAACAGTTCAGAACAGAACATTCCTTAGGGCTGGTAGATTACAACCGCTCCTGTGGCTTGACTTTTCTCATCCAACACCACTTTCTATTCAAACCGGGGCCGCTAGGCTGATGAACTGATAACTGAACGTTGGATCCCATGATAGATAAGAAGCTACATTGGAAGGGGAGAAATGAAGAACAAATCATGTGCTTTTAGACATAGAGGGTTTTTTTTAAATTTCTTTTTTACATTTATTTATTTTTGAGAGACAGAGAGAGAGCGCCAGTGGGGGAGGGGGAGAGAGAGAGGGAGACACAGAATCCAAAGCAGGCTCCAGGCCCTGAGCTGTCAGCACAGAGCCCGACACGGGGCTCGAACTCACAAACCGTGAGATCATGACCTGAGCCGAAGTTGGATGCTTAACTGATTAAGCCACCCAGGCGCCCCAAGCGTTTGTTTTTTTGTTTGTTTTTTTTTTTTTTTAAATAGCAGCATTCCAAAAGGCTTGTATCGAGTTCAGAGGCGATTCAAAACAGAGAAGTGAGGGTGCATGAGGAACTATATTTTGGAAAAAGTGGAGTGTCCGCCCTGCATTTTCCGTTCTGTAGCAATTCGGGTGGATTCCGTTGTCTCTAACCATAAGGAGGTTGCTAACTATATCGAGTCCGCGTGGTGTCGGAGGAGGTGTGGCCTTCTGGTTGAGCTGGGTGACCTTGGCTATTCATTATCCTCTCCTGATCTCAGTTTATCAGTAAAATAACACCCTTGTATAGGTCTCATATATATATACACACACATATACACACATGCATATACATGCATACATATATGCACACACACATATATGTATATATATACACACATACACACACACACACACATATATATGCATATATACACACACATATACACACACGCATATACATGCATATATATATGCACACACACATATATGTATATATATACACACACATACACACACACACATATATATGCATATATATGTGTGACACATATATATGCATATATATGTGTGTGTGTGTATGTGTGTGTATATATATACATATATGTGTGTATATATATACATATATGTGTGACACATATATATGCATATATATGTGTGTGTGTGTGTGTGTGTATATATACATATATGTGTGTGTGCATATATATGCATATGTGTGTGTGTGTGTGTGTGTGTGTATATATATATATATTTTATGAAAGTTCTGGTTCCTAAGTCTGTATTATTCTCTCTTGAGGACAGATCCACTGATGCAACAGCTATGATCATCAGTCGACTTGATATCGAACTGTAAATGGTAAGCCAAAAAAAAGAAATCCCCAGACCATGTTCCAGTTTTGTGTATTACTTTCAGAAACGGGAATGACTAATTGATAACTCTTCTTCTAACATACCTAGGAATGATACCGTACCGCATAATTAGTAACTCAATAAAACCAGCACCACTCTAGGAGCTTGGCTTGCCTGGTCTAACTAAACCTATGCAAGCAGCAAAGCCCTATCTGGTTTTCACATCCTAAAACTGCACGTACCGGAATGCCGTATTTAAGTATTTCATGAGAAGTAGCTGTCCAATTTCCCTCCTTTTTCCAGGGAAGGTGGGGGGGGAGGGGTACTCTCTGGCTTCTAGAAAAGATCATCAACATCTAACCTCAGCCCGTGTCTTACCGTACGGCCGTGGGTAAGCCGTTACATCTGCACTCACCAAAGACGTGTGGGCTGTTATCAACCCTCCAATGACTGCCGCTGAGCACAGGGTGGTGATTCAGCACCACGGACATTCTGACAACCAACTAAAAGAAGAGAGGACAGCCTAGCCCTCCGCCTACTCAGCCAGCCGGCATCTAGAACATCTCACAGTACATAGATGCTCTCTGGTGCACCGGGAGCGTGTGACTTGTTAACACGGATTATAGGATCCACCACCACATCTCTTAATTCTCTCCAGTGCCTTCTGACTCAGTCAACTGGCAGTCAATAGACAGGAAGAGAAGAGTCAGTGAAGGAAGACACTGGCCAGAATCTAGAGACAAAGTCGGAAACTGTCACCCTCTATAAGAGAAGCTGCTCGGACTCTGCGCATCGTACATACGGATAACCTATCCAGTGGGGGAACTGGAAGGTGGTTTAAGGAGGAGAGGAATAGGGTGGCTCAGTCGGTAAGCGTCCGACGTCAGCTCGGGTCCTGATCTCACGGTCCGTGAGTTCGAGCCCCGCGTCGGGCTCTGTGCTGACAGCTGAGAGCCTGGATCCTGCTTCCGATTCTGTGTCTCCCTCTCTCTCTGCTCCTCCCCCACTCGCGCTCTGTCTCCCTCTCAAAAATAAATAAACATTAGAAAATTTTTTTAAAAAAAGGAGGAGGGGAACGAGACCTCTCGCGTGTGGTCACGGCCCCATGTTAGGAAATGATGCCGTGTGGGGGGCGCCAAAGTGAAGACACCTAAGAAGGACAACAGTAAGCCAAAGCCCAGTGGAGCCCCGGAGCTGGAGTAAAGGAGAGCAAGAACGTGCCGTGGCTTCACCACTGCTTGGAGGTGGGAGACACGTATCCGAAAACAACCTCAGCCGCCCACTGGGGCCACTTTCCACGCTGAAGGAAGGATGGTTCCTTGGGGCTTCGCGCAACGTGCAGGGATACAACCCTCAAGCGTGGCCTTTGCTCTTCTCCTGTCCTCATTAACATTCACCTCCGGTGATGTGTCCAGACCGTGGCTCCGTCCCCGGTATTAGGTCTGGCTTGGTTATGGACCTTCGTTCTCCAGTCCCCAAGTCCTATTTCCCATCTACCCTGTTCCCTGGGGAGGTAGAGAGTTCTCAAATTCTAAGGTGCATGCGTAGGTACACACACACACACACACACACACACACGCACGCACACACGCACCCCTGTGCTTTATGAAAACCACCCAATGTGCAGACTCACAAACATCAGTCACTCCCCAGCCTTGGAGACCCGGGAACAGCTTCCCCCGTGGAGTCTGTCATCCCCAACTCACCGGCAAGGATCTGGAAGACTCCGGTGATGTAAAACCGGCCCCCTTTGGTGAGAGTGAAGAGCTGGCAGAAAAACAGGAACAGGGACAGAACGCTGAAGATGATCGACAGGATCATGGTGGCCTGGACAGACTGCAGCCATTCTGGAAGGGGAGAGGCACCGGGGTTAGGAGAAGTCAGCCTGAACTCGGACGATCCACTTGTGGGACACCTGCTTGCTTGTGGCCGTTTTAAGAAAGGGCTGCAAGAAAATACTAGCGTCCCAGAACGAGGAGCTAAACTCCAGTTAAAATCTACCGAACGCCTTCCCAGTCTTTTCACCAAGGGTCTGAGCCCCGCCCACCACCTCTGAGCCCCGCCCACCGTCAGCTCTCTTCTTGCCCTCAGGGGCTTGCCAATTGGAACCCCTGTCTTCCAAGCACAGTTCAAAACCACCGTTCAAAATATCAGCACCCCCCACCCCCACCCCAAGGAGAGGTGGAGATCGCGGGGTTGGCTGGGAAGAACGAACAGTGCTGGTCAGAGCCAAAGCCAATTCTGCAGGAAACTGGAAGAAAATGCTGATGGAGAAGACCCTGCAGCGAAAACCCATTTGCTCAGCCGAGCTGGATCTTGGCCGATCTCGACCCTACTCATGAACCTCAGCGCAGAGCAGCCTGTGCTCCTACAGGTCACCGGGTGGGACGCTGGATGACAGTTCCACATCTTTGTTGAATGCCTGACCCGCCCCCCTCCCCCCCCCCCCCCAAGCCTCGGATCAAATCTCCATGCTTCCGACTAAACTTCAGGCGGAAAAGAGAATTCTGTAGTTCACCATCTATGGTAAAATAGTGCCATTTCCGGAAGGAAGGGAGAGGAGACGGCCTGGGTTCAGCCTACGGAGGGAGCCTACGGTGTCCTACTCGAAGAACCGCATTTGGCATTGCCCGCCTGTCACCCGTGTCCCTTCTTCCAAGTGCCAAAGAAATCACCGGGGTGGGTGCTCCTCTACACAAGGCAAAGCAACTGGAGAAGCCACAGGGCCTTATCTTCTCCGCTCAGTAACTGGCTACTTCGTAAGGCTTAGAAAAACACACACTGGTGCTTAACGCGGTACTCAACGCTACGAAAGCTGCATGATTTATAGTCAGTCACTGAATGAGATGAACTTGGTTTGAGTTACCAAGAGATCATGGCAGAATCTTAAGGGTGTTGGCTGGGTTAACTGTCACCAGAGTTTCAGCATAAGATTTTTCCAGACACGGTTGGAAGAAGTGTCAGATCCGGATCAACTAATCCAGCTCCTTCGTACGGAAAGAGATTTCCGGAGATGTCTGGATGGGCCCAACTGGGCACGATCAAACCTGAGAGGCCCTGGATTCCAGTCTAGCATCCTTTTCACCGTGACAGAACATAGGCTTCTTTTGTGTTTTCAGTCTCTGTGTCAACTCAGGTAAGAAAAAGATGTCCCGGGTTGGGTGCCATCTTTCTCCGGCACATTTAGTCCCTCTAGGTGAGCCTGCCATGAAGTTAATGTTGCCGGAATACTGTCTTTTCGAGAGTAAGCCAATTATCCGGGACTCTGGTAGGTGAGTCTGGAAACACAAAGATACGTGAGACCCAAATCCAGAACTGAAAACAGTGATTCAGTTCTTCAGTTTCCCTCCCAGGGAGCATGGCTGATGCAAACAGTACTCTGGATTTCCTCCCCCAGTTCTGAAATCTTTACCCCCCACCAACCTCTAACAACAGACCTCACACTTCGAGAAGACCTCAAATCTTTGACATTAAATCTACACGAAGAGGAAAGATCCCTTAGAATTAAAAAGGGAACTTAAAGCCTTCTTGAGAACTTCTTTTACCAATAATTTGAGCGTTAGTCCCAACCCCATTACAATGGGGGGCTTTTGCCATATGTGGTCAAATCAGATCAGAATCCAGGGGTCAAGGAAGGTGTTATTCGATGAGCATTTGTTGAACATCTATTGCTGCGAGCCCAGCTCTCAGGTTGGCTCTGGGAGATACAGAGTTGAAGAAGAAGCTTTTCAATCATAAGTACAATAAATAAATCACATACATGAAGATAGTCCAGTCAAATCACCGATCACAATACACGTGAATGGGTTCGAGTCCCTCGTTGACACAGAATTTCACCTTGAATTACATTAATTCCTGTCTATGGTCTGAGACAAGAGATACATCTCAAACAAACAATGGTAGAAAAATCAAAAGATTTTTAAAAGAGGCTCCAGGCAAATATTAACAAAAAGAAAGCAATTATAGTAATCATAGCAGCAGAAAAAACAAACAGAATTTAAATTGAAAAAGATGAGGGGTGCCTGGGTATCTCAGTTGAAGCGTCCGGCTCTTGATTTCTGCTCAGGTCATGATCTCACGGTTCACGAGTTCAAGCCCTACATCGGGCTCCACACACTGACAGTACGGAACCTGCTTGGGATTCTCTTTCTCCCCGACTCTCTCTGTCCCTTCCCCGCTTGTGCAGGCACACACGCGTTCTCTCTCTCTCTCTCTCAAATAAATAAACTTTAATAAATAAGTAAGTTGAAAAAGATGAAAGAGGCCAAAGAGAGATACTTCCTAGTGAAGAAAGATCCAGTTTACCATAAGGAAATGGCAGTCATAAACCTTTATGCATATAATAACACATCCTGGAAAATGTATAAAGCAAAAGATAATTGGAATACGAGAAGATATTGACAAAGTCACAATCACGGTGAAAGACTTTGGCACACTTCTCTCGGAATAGATAAATCAGCTAGCAAAAAACAAAAACAAAAACACAGAAGCAGAGAGATTATTCATAACAGGGCTAACAAATTCAACTTGGTAGATATATAGGAAATTTGCATCCAGATAACAAAGACCGTGAATTATTTTCAAACGCACGAGGAATAGTCTTACACACTCCGTATCAGGCATAAAAAAGTCTCAATAAATTTCAAAGGAAGCAGAAGTCATACCGGCACAACTTGAGGCAAACACAAAGTAGAAATTAAAAACAAACTGGCCAAGATAACGTTGGAAATTTAAAAAATGGTATCTGGACAGAGAAATCGAGACAAAAACCAAAACTTTCTTCAGCAAGGATTGCCGCTGTACCACGTGACAAATCTATAGGCGGGTGGCCCAAGCAATACTTAGCATTTAATGGACACCCTTAGAACAATTACTGAACAATAAAAAATAATGACAAAGAATGAACTTTCAACTCAAGAAATTAGAAAAGGAATAATGAATCCAGAATCAATGGACTCATTACTGAGAAGGGCAGAGATGAATAGAATTTAAAAATGACAAAAATACAATTGATTAAAGAATCATGCTCTTTGGGGAATCCAAAGAACATGGGGAATCCATGTTCTATTGGAATCAATAAGGCAGACAAATTTTACTAAATCACACAGAAGACGTGCTGAAGACACAGAAACATATTATGTCCCCAGACAGAAACACTCCAAGTCATAAAGATGCCGCTTTTCCCCAAAGCAATCTACAAGTTCAATATTATCCTAAATAATATCCCAGCCAGAACGTGACATGTGCTTTAACAACTTACCTAAAGGACAACAGAGCAACAAGAGCCAAAACATGTTGAACCAAACACAAAAACAACAGGAAAAAACAAAACGAGACAAACAAAAACAATGAGGCAGAACATCACCTACCAGATATCAAACATATATTATATATATGTATATACAACATATATACATGTATTATTATATATGTATACATAGTATGATTATAACCATAAATTATATAATACATATTTTTATGTTACTATATTTATATTAGATTACACTATATAGCTTATGCTACAAGCTTATATTATACTTATATTATAAAGTTTTAGCAGCTCAAACAATGTGGTATTAGCCATGAAAGAAAAATAAAACAACAGGACAGAATTAAGACTTTGAGAGTACACCTGTGAATTTAGTATATAATAAACACAACATACAACTCAGTAGGGAAAGGATACAACAGATACCAAGCGGTGTTGGCCATCCATTTGTCAAAACACCCAAGTAGATCTCTAGCTCACATCATCCACAAAATTCAATTCCAGAGGCATCAAAAGGCTCAGTGTAGAATTATAAAGCCACAGAGACACGCGATTCACAAAAGAGAAATACGAACAGCCAATAAACATATTTGATGGTGCTCAACTTAATTAGCAACCAGGAAAACACAAGTGAAATCCAGAAGGGATGGGATGCCAATGTTTACCTATCACACTGGCTGAAATCAAGACGATTGATCATGTCAACAGAGTGCATGTATGAGAGATACGTCTGTGTACCGTTCAGAGGGATGATAATATAATAATTGTTCTGTGCCCAGCAATTTGGCAGAATCCATTTGAATTTTTAAATGTCAGGGTGCCTGGGTGGCTCAGTCGGTTGAGCGTCTGACTCTTGATTTTGGCTCAGGTCATGATCTCACTGTTTGTGGGACTGAGCCCTGAATTGGGGGCTGATAGTGTGCTGGTAGTGTGGACAGAGCCTGCTTGGGATTTTCTCTCTCCCCCTCTGTATGCCCCTCCCCGATGCGTGCCCCCCCCCCCAAAGTAAATAAATAAACATTTAAAAAAATAATAAAAAAATAAAACTTTAAATGCCAATACCACGACCCCACGGTTTAATCACTACACCCCGGATAAACATTTAAACATAGGCTCCAAGAGAAATGAATAAGGATGCTCACTGTGGTACCACTCTTCGGAGTGGAAATAAATTAAGGTAAATCCTTGCAATGGAATGTTTTGCAACAGTTAAAAAATCATGAGTTAGAAAATGAATAACCACTGAAAAGCCCTCAAGACAACGAAAAGACTCAGGTATATACACGACATGATGTCATTGTGTAAATACACACCAAAACACTATATATGCGTAAATGCGCATGCACATGCGTGAATGTGTGTGTGTGTGTGTGTGTGTGTGTGTGTGTGTGTGTGTTCATTGAAAAAAGAGCCAAGGACGTGCCAGATTGATATCAATGATTGCCCCCAGGAATTAGAGCTGGAATGGAGAAGAGTCTGGTCTTCTGTCAAGGTCTGTACCGTTTTGGGGGCGCCCGGGTGGTTCAGTAGGTTAGACGTCCGACTTCAGCTCAGGTCACGATCTCACGGTTCGTGAGTTCGAGCCCCATGTCGGGCTCTGAGCTGTAGAATTAGCTCAGAATCTGTCAGCAGGTAGCCTACTTCATATCTTCTGTACCCTTCTCTCTCTGTCCCTCCCCCACTTGTGCTCTGTCTCTTTCTCTCTCTCAAAAATAAATAACCATTAAAGCTATTTTTTAAATGATCTCTATCAGTTGGTTTATTTTTAATACGAGAGAATACTCTCATGTCATCTTTGAATAAACTGAAACTAATTTAAAAGATCAGAAGGGGGGCACCTGGGTGGCGCAGTCAGTTAAGCGTCCGACTTCAGCCAGGTCACGATCTTGTGTTCCGTGAGTTCGAGCCCCGCGTCGGGCTCTGGGCTGATGGCTCGGAGCCTGGAGCCTGTTTCCGATTCTGTGTCTCCCTCTCTCTCTGCCCCTCCCCCGTTCATGCTCTGTCTCTCTCTGTCCCAAAAATACATAAAAAACGTTGGAAAAAAAAATTTTTTTTTTAAAAGAAAAAAATAAAAAAGATCAGAAGGTAAAGAAAACCTCGCAGGCCCCAATAAGTGAGGATTCTGAAACTCAAAGAATGGCTGGAATCTGGACAGGACCGGTTTTCCACCTGCGAAGAGTAAAGGGACTTCACCTTTCTTCAAATGCCATCAAATCAGAAGCCACATGTTGACAGAAGGGAAAAAACAGCGCTGAGCCAGGAGGGAGAAGTTTGCATTCCAGCCCCAAACAGGCCGGCTGAAGGTTCGAGAGCCCTGTCAGTATTGTTCCAAAGGAAGCTGACGATGTCCTGAGGGGATTCTGAAGTTCACAGGACATTGGTCCAGAGCCAGAACCCTTCATCTGGACTGAACTAGACCCACGGCGGACAGTAATGGAGAGCAGGTATCTATGCATGGCAGGTGTTCGATCCTCTATGAGGATATATGAAGCCTGACCACCCAGCGGTCGTTCAGTCCAGTTACAGAGGCCCAGGGGATGGCTCTGTCACCCGCTTCTGCTGACCGCCCCCTTCACTACCACTTGCCATGTTTGGGGCTCTGAATTTCTCTTCTCTAACATGACGTACAATCTCGTAGAGCGGTCGCAAGGATCAAACAAACTGATATAAAAGATCTGTCACAGGATGATACAAATAACCCGATTTAAAAAGCCGATGTTGGGGTGCCTGAGTGGCTCAGTCAGTTAAGCGTCTGTCTCTTGATCTTGGCTCAGGTCATGATCTCATGGTTTATAAGTTCAAGCCCCATGTCGGGCTTTGTGCTGGCAGCACAGAACCTGCTTAGAATTCTCTCTCCCTCTGTTTCTGCCCCTACCCTACTCACGCTCTCTCTGCCCCTACCCTACTCATGCTGCCTCTGGCCCCTCCCCT
>NW_024412439.1:3899398-4031143 GCF_014898765.1 Herpailurus yagouaroundi | reverse complement strand
CCCTACCCTACTCATGCTGCCTCTGGCCCCTCCCCTACTCATGCTCTCTCTCGCTCTGTCTCAAAATAAATACATAAACTTAAAAAAAAAAAAAAAAAAAAAGCTGATGTTGAAGATCAGGGTAAGTAAGCATTTACAGACTGTTCCAGGGTTCTGGGGGTACC
The DNA here is from genome assembly GCF_014898765.1 of Herpailurus yagouaroundi. Taxonomy (NCBI): domain Eukaryota; kingdom Metazoa; phylum Chordata; class Mammalia; order Carnivora; family Felidae; genus Herpailurus; species Herpailurus yagouaroundi. The sequence continues at coordinate 4,030,979 of NW_024412439.1, read as the reverse complement.
TCCATCCGGGTGACTCCAGTCACGATAAGGGGAGGACCACAGGGCTCACACCAGCCATTTTATTAGGGGACCAACCAGAGCTCCAAAGTATCCTGGAACAACGTTGACATCACTCCAGAATATGTCACTTTCAGCTCAGAGTTCCGCAGACTATTTGTAAAGAGTCAGACGGTCGATATTGTTGGCTTTGCAGGTCACACGTACGGTCTCGGCAGCAACCATCGGGCTCTGCCATCTCAGCACTAAATCGGTCTTGGCCAACGTGTACGTTTCATCTGACGAGGCCTTACGTACAAAATCAGGGAGCGGTGGGCCAGGTCCGGCCTGCAGCCTCTACGTGGCCAAGCTCTGCTATCGCAAAGCCAATCAGACGCACAGGAAATCATGCTTAGGGTGGAGGGACGTCTGATATAAGGCACAGAGCTATCGATGACGAATCGATGTCAGACAGAAAGCCTGATTTATACGGAGCACGCCTAACGTCAGGCCAAAAGTCCAAGTGACAGATCCGCACCCCCATCCCGGCCCCAGCGCGGGGACACGCTGTCTCTCAAACTGCAAGCTGAGCCCACGTTGGGCACCCACGGTCTTCCTCACTCGGTGGCTGGCCCCCAAGCGGATACCCGGTAAATCCTGGCAGAACTCTGGCGACAGCGTTTGGGGCAGAGCACAGGGATTTAAAGCCCTAAAAACTCCTTGGAGACCTGGTTCTAATGAGAGTGCCGCGTCCAAGAGCTTTTGGACAGGTTGCGGATGTGGGCCGCGGAGGCAGGCCGACCCAGCGTCCCCGGCAGAGAAGGGCAAGCTTGAGTTACTCCGCGATCAAAGCTCGCTTCAAGGTCAGATTCCTGCTGCCGGGGCAGCTAAGCAATGAAGGAAATACATCTGCCCCCGCAGCTGTATTCTTAGCCGGGGCCTGGAGTCCAGTGAGTTACGGGCTCAGAAAGGATGAGGCGCTTTTCAAAGCACCCGATCATCTGGGCCTTTCTGCGGCTTTCATTACCGGCACAGAGTCAGTCCCCTGCCCCTCTCGTCCTCTGTCCCCCCCCCCCCCCGGGGTCCCTCTCTGAGCGAGGCACAAACGCTTTCTGTTTCCATCGAGAGAACAGGTTTTCTTGGCAGGGAGAGGACAGACAGCTGAGGGAAAGTCAGAGCACACACCGGGGAGGCCGTGAAAGAAACAAAGCCTCCAAGGAAGAGGCCACCAGAGGGGCTAGATCCCAAATGCAAGAGGTAAGACAGGCACGTGCACACCTGGGCATAAGGCTGGGCTGTTCGCAACAGCACGTGACCAACAAGGCCGGGCTCTGCGCCCTCAGACCGCCCCGCCCACGGCCACCACACAAATTGCCATTGTCGTCGTTGGTCACTAAGAATGCCACTCCAGGAATCGCTGACACGCCGAGGGGCCTCTATCCTGAACAACGTGGCCTTTGCCCTTAAGGCTTCACCCACCCGCTGGAGCACCTGCACGGCCCCCCGCGTGGGTCTACACCCTGGTGGGCGGTGGGGGGGGGGGGTCTACACTCACACAAGAGGATACAGAATCGCCCGATATGGAATCGTGGGGGCCTGTTAATTAGAACAAACTAGCGAACACGCCCATGTCAAGCAGGTGGAAAGAAACTTCGGGTCAAGGTGTTCCTGCTTAAGCCTCATTAACTGGCTCAGGGGTGGACAGAGGAACCACTCAAACTGGGGTCTGAGACCACAGTTTCATTCTGCTAACGAGACCTTGGGCTCCAAAAGGGAACGTAATATGGCACACAGGATACCCGCAAACACTTAAGGCGGCTTAGGTTTCCTTTGGAAAATGCTCCGGCTGGAAAAGTCTGGAAACTACGGGATCAGGTGAGGCTAGGCTCTGTCCCTCGAAGATTTATTGTGCTCTCTCTCCCTCTCTCTCCTTCCGCCTCTCCCCCTCTCTCACAATAAATAAATAAATATTAAGAGGAAAAAAAAAAGAGAATTGTTGTGGGACCACTTACCCACCGGTTGACTAAAAAAACAGAAACAAGGGACGGGTTCCACGATCAAGTACGTTCATCTCCCCCCTCGGATGTTAATTACAACCTACAATGAAACGTTAAAGGCTAAGAGAATTCTTGCCATCAAAGAAGCAGCCCTTAGCTTTTAGTGTTTCTCCGATTTTGCCAATGGACTTAGCAGAAAAAAAAATTTTTTATTTATTTATTTATTTTTTTTTTTAAGAGCGGACCACTTGGAAATGTTGGGTTTGGCCAGAGAAAATGGCAGCAGGGGGACAGAAAAGCATTGTGCGCGAGCTGTAGTCTCCGATTAGCCAGGAGTGTGTAAGGGGTGAGGGGGATGCCCGGGTTGTTTGCAGGATCTTTGGGTCTGAAACGCTTTCTCTGCAAAATAATAGCCAGAAGCCCCCTCTCCTTTTGATTCCTAAAGCCTTTTCGAAAAGGCCAAGCATCGTGGCGGTCAAGAGCTAGAACAGAGCCCGTACCCCATCAATCGCGGTGATGGCCCTCCGTCACCTAGCACGACGTCCTCCTCTCCCCTGCACGCCTACTGAAATTCTCCCCAACGTCCAAGGCCCAGCTCAAAGGTCACCTCCACTCTGGACACTCCCCCACCATGTCACAAGTATACCCGGAACGTGAAGACGCTCTGGGACACGACATGGTAGCTGCCTTTCCATGCTCACTCTATTCGGCACCCAGGGCACCTGCCCCAGATTCCCAGTTGGTCAGAGGCAGGCCCGGGGCAGACAAAAGGCAAGATGCCCAGGCTACTGGGTTTTCAACTTGGACACACACGGGGAGGGGTGCGGAGAGGGTCAATGGCGTGTTTGAACTCTCTCGCGCGATTTAAATGATCCTACGGCCTTTCTGTAGGTTTAAATTCACGGAAGCTGGACAAGGAAGAGGGAGCACGGTGTGAGCTTCCCCGACTCTCTGCCCGCCCACCTGGCAAGCCCACGCACCGCCCCAGCTCCAGAGGGACAAGGAGAGGCTGGGTGCCTGCCCTCTACAGGCGGTACTTGACGAATCTTCCAGCCCGGCCCTCTGCCGTGAGCTACAGACTTCTGGATCCCAGTGCCTGGCCGCCAATCCCTACTCTCAACCTAACGGCCAGCCTGAGCCCTCGAAACAAATCGAATCCCGCCCCTCTTCTGCTTAAGATCTTTCAATGGTGTCTCACTTGTCCTTCTCAGTCTGTGGCCTCTGGGGCCCCCCAAGCCCCTCTCCCCCCCCCATCACCTCACTCCCCTTCGTCCAGCCAGCACGCTCAGTCACGCCGGACTCCTCCCCGCCTCAGGGTCTTGCCCCCTTGCCATGACCTCCTGGAATATTCTCCCTGTGGTCCTTCACGTGACAGGTCCCTCCGGTCTTGAAGTCTGTCCACGAGAGGGCAAGAAAGAGGCCTTTCCGTAACCAGCCTCCCCCGCCGTGGGTGACTTTCGAGGCCACCATCCCGTCTCCTACAGGGTCCTTTCCACTCCCCGCCCTCGTTTATTGTCTATTCTGTGCCTCCCCCAAGGACCCGTGCGCCCCACTAAAACAGAGACGTGGTCTTTCTGGTTCGGTCTGTGGGGCTGGTTTGTGGAACAGCGCCTGATACACAGGATGTGCTCGGTACGTTCAAAAACTAAATGAAAGGATGCTGCTGTCAGCGCTTGGAAAATCCAAGAGGTTCTCTTGAAAGGTAGTGAGTTCCCCATCACGGGCAGGAGGCGCGCGTGGCGGGCGTACTGGAGTGGGGCCTGAAGTGAGGTGCGGCGGGAGAGGGGCGGGCTTGATCTCCCAAGTCCTGCCCAACACTGGGAGTGCCCGTGCGTGCCCACGATGGATGACCCACTCCGGAGGCTTCTCGCCAGACATCCTTCTCTCGGGCACCGAAAACCCACGCCCACAACCTCGCGCCACAGTACGGCCAGGCCCTGCTCCCCAGATGCAAGAGAGACGCCTTCTCGACCCTGCGGAAATCCTGGGAACGCAACTTAAATTTTTTTTTCCGGAAGCGAACACTGTGAGCGTCAAGGGCCACGTGGCTCAGGCGCGGGTTTGCACACGCATTCGGAATTAACTCCTGGATGCTGGCGGCCGACGGGGAGCTCCGGGGGCTGAAACATCAGCATTACGGCACCACCTCCCCCACCCCGGCCGCTCCCTGTCCGGCCAGGGCCTTGGCAACCCACACGGGCCTGTAAAAGCGAGAGCCATTACTTGGGCAGAGATTGTGGGTTGGTCCACGGAGCCACAAAGATTTTAAATTGCAAAACACGACCCCGTAAGGGCAGAGGGCCTCCGGTGTCCTCTAAAATCTGCCCAAGCACCGAGCCGCAGACAAGGAAATGCTCCGATGCCCTCGCCGGAATGACGATGCCACCAGATGGATAGGTCTGGAACCGCCGAAAAGACCCAGAGAACGAGTGCCCCCGAGAGGCTCAGGCTGGGGGGGCCTCGGAGACTGGCGAGGCTTAGATTGTTCTAATTCTCAACACAAAGCATCCATCGAATGCCGCCCACGAGCTTGACTGCCACGAATTTATTGTGGCCGTCGTTGCTTGGCAGGGAAAGGAAAAGCATCCAGGGCTCATTTTCTTAGCTTGCGATCCTGGCCCCAGCCCACACTCTGGTGCAGGAGGCCAGCCCGGGGTCACTGGCAAACGGGGACACCTGTGTGCGGCATCCTTCCTTATACACCGGAGGGGACGACGGAGGCTCCGGGGGACAGACTGCAGGAGGGCCTGACTTTTTGCCTTCATGCTCTCGTGTCGAGCATGGGCCCCTTCTTTCAAACCGCACACACACGGGGCACCCGGGTGGCTCAGTCGGTTACGCGTCCGACTCTTGGTTTCGGCTCAGGTCACGGTCTCACGGCCCGGGAGTTCGAGCCCCGCGTCGGGCTCTGTGCCGACAGCTCGGAGCCTGGAGCCTGTTTCGGATTCTGTGTCTCCCTCTCTCTCTCTCTGCCCCTCCCCTGCTCATGCCCTGCCTGTCTGTCTCTCTCTCTCTCAAAAAAAAAATAATAAACATCAAAAAAAAATTTACAAATGCACTTATAGGCGCCAAACTGTTTATTAGGCTCTAGAAGGACCAGATAGGCCTGCCCTCTGTCCTTCAATGCTGCCAGGCCCCTTTCCTACACGAGATGGTCCCCTCTGCCTCGAATCGGCCCCAGATGCTCCTGTGGCTGACTCCCGGTCACCCCCAAGGGGTCACGCCCGCACGACGCCTCCCTTCCCTTGTTACACATTACCCTGTTTTCCTTCTCGTTGTAGTTCCGATCCCTGCCCCCAAATTTATTCATGCTTATTGGCTGTTTTGCCCAGTAAAATGCAAGCTTTTGTTCATTCTTACATCCTTGCTGTCTACAACAGTATCTGGTATATGGCAGGCAGCCAGGGAGTAGCTGCACACGAAAAAACAGGGGAAGGGAGAATGGCGGGGGGGGGGGGGGGGGGGGGGGGAAGTTCATGATCAAGGAACTAAGAGAAGGCAGAAAATTCCAGGAGATGAGGTTTCAAGGGAATGGGTCCATTCAGGTAGACTCCTATGGGATTTAGTAAAGATTTCCATCTGAAGTTGAAGGCCAAGGACGGGCCCTCTGAAAGGCGTGAGATCGAGAGTGACAGGGCCGGCTTTGTATTTTTTTAAAATATCACCCTGGATTGGGTGTGAAAACTGAGTTATAAAGAAATAAGCAAGGTGACGGGTTAGGGGGCAGCCTCAGTGGCTCTGATAAGTCCCGCAGGCGTGGCGACCCGCAAGGAAACAGCCAGCGCCCGGTGGTGGGGGTGGGGGGGAGGGCAGGCTGAGGAACCAGAAGGAAACACATCCACACGGGCTGCAGACGTTAGCAGCATTCTCTAAAATACTAGGAATTGTCCAAGAGGTAGATTTGGTGGAGGAGAATGGAGACTGACTGGTTCGGGGATGCCCCTGAGACATCCCAGTGGAACCGTCTAGAAGGAGGCTGCATAGGCAGATCTGGAAGGTCAGGAGAGGAGGCCAGGCTGGAAGGAAACACAGATCCGAGAGACATGATGAAACGAGGAGACTTAGGGACTGGAGGTGGGGAGAACAAGAGGAAAGCCCAAAGGTCGCACGCTTTCCAATATGGATCTCTCTGAGAACGGCCGGTGCGGCTCTTAGAGCCCAGGATACAGGAAGGAGGAAATACTTGAATAATCCTAAAATAACGGGGCTCTGCCCAGAAACTGCCTAGGACCCAGCGGAGCTATGGTAAAGAGTATGACGGGGTACAGAGGGGGGAAAGGTCACAGCCCCGGAGAGAAGTGTTTCAAGCCAGGCTTACGGGGAGTGCTTGCTGTTAAATTTCTAGGAATCGAGAAGCCGTGCTTCCCACGAGGCCAAGTGACTACATCCTCAGCCTCCCTGGTAACTAGGTGTGGCTGTGTGACTAAGTTCCTGTAAAAGAACACACACAGCAGTGTGAGTGAGGTCTCTCTGGAGACATTCCATGGAAAGGGAAGGGCACACATTCTCCTCCTCCTTTCTCCGCCCTATCGCTTGAAGCCTGGATGAGATGGCTGGAGCATCGGCAGCCTTTGCGACCATGAGGATGAGGACCACATTCAAGAGAGAGCAGCAAAGGAAAGAGCTAGAAAGTGCCTGGGTCTCTGACAACTTCACGCAAGCGCCGTAGCTCTCTCTTCTCAGGCCGCCGACTTCCCGAGAGAAAAGAAACTGTCTTGCGGAAGCCACGGCCACTTGAAGAGGTGCTGTTACATTGCAGTCAATTTTAATCCTCATCCGAATACTAGCCGACGAATCCAACACGTCCCCTGCACTGCTGTCCCCTTGCTGCGGGTCACGTCATTGCCTCGGTAGGGATATCCTCCTCCTTGCCTGTATTTATTTAAATCCTGCCCATCCTCTGGAGGATGGATCAGATTCCACCTCCCACACGAGACTTCCTCCCTTGAACTCTGGCGCTGTCTGCCTGCCCCCACTCCTTGGGCATCTGGCCTATGCTGCCTTCCCAGTGATTCACGCCCCCCCCCCCCCACACTTATCTGCTGGCTCCTCAGAGAGGCTCAGGCCCCTCAAGGGCAAGGTCCACCATTTCCAAGTGCTCGTATTCCCTGGGCCCGGGGAGGCCGTCAATACAAGGTCATGATGAACAGGTCCCCCCTAAGGTTCTTCCTGCTCCCCACCTGCAGCCAAGTTAAGGATGGACCCAGAAGGTATGGAAACGAATTCAGAAAATGAGAAGGCAGGTAAGACAGTTAAAACCACTTCTCATAGCAAGAGGTAGCTTGACGGAAAGATCTAAGACTTCTCCCTCAGACTATACAACCCAGCTGGTTGACCTCCATGAGGTTCACGCGGCAGGGGGCACCGTTCACACAGAAAACGAGGGGCAGATGTCATGCCCCGGGCACCGCACGTACAAACTCAAGTCCCTCCGGTAAAAGCCAGCCAGTCAGGTCAACCGACACGTTTTCACCTAACGCGCCTGTAACATACTTCGCGATCTGTCGCTCTCGGTAACAAATCACTTTGGAGGACCTCATCCCAGAGGATGTTTGGAACAGCCTGAGCACAAACGCACACCTCAGTTCATTCGTCAAGGCAGTCTAATGTTTGTAACTGCAGATTTTTGCGTCTGTGGCTTGCCTGGGAAATTGTTAAACTCGACAGGCAAAGCACAGGAGGCCCAGAGGATCCCCCGCCCCTGGTCAGAGCTGAAGTCGTAACACAGGCTGACCGGCCGGGGAGCCGTCAGCGGAGATAACAACTACTGGGGAAGCTTCCATGGAAACGTCTAACTTCGAAGAAGCCCAAATCCCTCAAAACATCTGAGAAGGCAGGCGCAGGGGAGAAGGCAGCCTCCCGGGTGACCCTCGGAAAGCGACCACGTGGACTTGGAACCCACGCGAAAGACCCCAAAGCTGTCGTGAACGGACCCAAGAGGCGAGCTTGGCACATCAGGAGCCAACTGAGAGACGAGAAGGGGCCTGCTGAAAATAACACGAGATGGGCTGCTGGCCGGAGATGACAGCCATTCACAACCAGGTCAAGTGCAGCACCCGGGGTCAGTAACCGGCCCCGAGGTGAAGGCTGCCCTCCTTCCCATGCACGGCTGGAGCTCAGTCTAGACAGCTGAGCCTCTGCCCCCGTCCGGACGTCAGAGTCCAGGATTTCACGCCAACCCCGAGTGGCATTTGACACCTGGGGAGGCCTGGGGAAAAACCACTCTCTGGGGCCGCGTCACCACTGGTGACCACCAGGTGTCAGTAGTGAGCGGGGGCGCCACCCATCTGGAGTCTTCAGAGAACTTGAACCAGATCCTGGGGGGGGCGGGCACCGGATGCTGTGGCTTTGGGGGCAAACAGGGCTATCACCACATTCTCAGGCATGCACGAGTATTTCATTTCCGTTACTCGGCTGTCAACTCACCATGCAAACGCGCTGCGCCCCGTCTAGGATGTTTTTCATCCAATATCCTTCACGCACTCCGAGAAAAGATTCGGGGCTGCTCACGTCCATGAGGACGGAGGCCTTTCTGTTTTCGCCCCGCCCCCCACCCCCGGGGGAAAGCGAAAACATAAAGCAGGGTTTTCTACTCCTCTCCGATCCTTCCCCCACAGACACTCTCCCATAAGTGTTCTAGAAGTTTCTCTTCATACAGAGGTTCGAGATGTGGGTTTGCAATGCTTCAGTGACAGCTTGGGGGTTACCGGGTGCGGAGCCCGCAGGGACACAAAGCTTGTGCACCGTGCAAAAGCCAGAGCGGAGGGCCCCTTCCCTGCCTGCTTTATGGAGCTGGACCCAAACTGGTCTCTGTCAGCAGTTGTAACATCTCCAACGGAAATACTAGATCATGAGTAGCTTCAGCAACAACAGAGGCTGTCCTTGCTCGGTCTTTTAAAACCCGGGATGTCAGGAAAGCTTTGTCAAATCCTACAGCGACTTCCCTCTCCAGGCTGGGGACGTATCCTTTGGAGCACGGGCCCATGCCAAGCCCAGCCCACGATGTCCTCAACACCAAGCACTAGGGTCCCTTTCAGGGTCCACAGTGACACTCAACAGCACCCAGCCACCCCAGAGAAGGCACCCCATTTACCGCTGCCTCTCCGCATCCAAAGATGCAGGGGGCCCCTGCGTCTGAGCACTCCTCTGAGTACGGGAGGTGTCTAGAGGGTCCCTCACTGCCAATTATCCCTTAACTGGAGTCCAAGTAAGCCCCGCTTCAAATATCTCACAAGCAATGATACCGAGGACAAAGGAGAAACACAGTCCTCCGCATGAAGGGCATTCCTAGGCTTGCGTTTAGCCTTTTGCAAATAGCTTCGAGTCGCCATCTTGCCGCAAGGAAACACCCAAAGGCTGGAATGCCAAATGGCATCACCACTGAGGCCCACGACCTCGAAAAGCAGTCTTGCCAACGGGGGACCAAAAGCTGGCCCAACTACCCCCTGGGACCGTCACTGAAACAGGAAGTGGCAGGACCTTTCTGGATAGAGACAGCCACCAAAGCAAAGATACCAGTGGGGTCAGAAGACCCAACTGGGTCTGTCGAAGGTCCTGCCATGGTGCCACATTTATGGCTTATCTGTGCCCACGTTTCTTTGCTGACAAGAAGCACTGTGCTTTCTAGGGCATCTTTCCGGGGAGAGATCACGTGCAGTGAGAGCCGGGGTCTTAGGTTAGCCAGGGAAACTTCTGCCTTTCTCCTGTCTCGGATCCCCGGTCCCCTATTGCATCCTGCCCCACCCCAGCAACAACTTTTGAGCTGCGTCTTCCAAGAACAAGGGTTTCCAGGTCTGGACTGAGAAATACGGAGCAAAGACCCAGTCTCACCATTTGCTGACGATGAGTAGCAGTGGTGGACGTTTCCAGAAGAAGAGGTGCTACAATTCTGCCAGAGGTCGGTTGCATGTCCATTGCCCACGATCCATTGCTAGAAAGAACCAGACATCTTCGATCAGACAGGGTGGTGAGGAGCGAAGGGAAGAGGAGAGAAAGGAGAAGGGAAGACAAGAGCGGCCTCATCCGCCCGTCTACCTGGCCTGCCCCTGCCCTGCCCGGGGTGGCCCAGCCAGAGGCCACAGTCACGCTGGGGAATGGAGAGAGGTGGGGGTCTGGCTCAGACATGGTGTTGGGCGGAGGGCCAGCGTTTCACAAATGAAAAGCACTTTGTGAACAGAAAAGTTCACTCACACACACACACACACACACACACACACACACAGACGCACACAAGCTAGTACGTGCAGAAGTATGTCCTATAGCAGAAGGAGCCATGAACTCAAGCCAGGACACCTGCATTCAAGCTGGCTCTCCTCACCCCGGACCTCCTGGGTGTCGCTCCCCCAAGCTACTGCCTCTCTGAGCCTGTCTCCTGGCTCCTAATTCCTATCAATCCCACAAGATTAAGAGGTTGTAAAAATGCTTACAAACGATGAAACAATCCAAGATCCCCAACATCACAATCTCTCACTCTGACATATTTCTCGACCTTGGAAACGGACAAGAATATCACGTCTGGGATACGCCTCACGTTAAGAAGTTAAAACCACAGTAGGGGCGCCTGGGTGGCTCAGCCGGTTAAGCGTCTGACTTTGGCTCAGGTCGTGATCTCAAGGTTCCTGACTTCCAGCCCCGTGTGGGGTTCTGTGCTGACAGCTCAGAGCCTGGGGCCTGCTTGGGATTCTGTGTCTCCCTCTCTCTCTCTCTCTCTCTCTCTCTGCCCCTTCCCCACTCACGCTCTGTGTTCATACAGAGGAGGCTTTAGAGTGGAAGGTGCTATGCCCACATCACAAAGCAGACCGGGTGGCTGTGAACTCTTTTCCAGAAGAGCCTATTTTAACCTTCCCATTTCCAGCCCTGAAGGGTGTTCCATGACATGTGGAGAAAAACAAACCTTCATAAATACTCCACTTCCTTCCTCAAGGAACCTACGGCGCAAAACAACCAAAAAAAAAAAAAAAAAAAAAAACAAAAAAAAAAAAAAAAAAAAAAAAAAAAACCCTGCAATTTTATCAAATGAAGGTCGGGAAACCCTGAGGTCTCTGCACTGAAATGATTTGGCTTAAATGGAGGCCTGCGCCGCTCACCTAGTCTGGCGATCGCCTCCCTCCTACCCCTGAATCTGCTCGGGTTTTCTCCAAACAACTGAAAGGGGGCAGCCTGCCAGAAACTGCAAAAAACGCCCCGGGGGCCGCCCGAGACTTTCACGTCGTTTGCAAATCACGACGCGGCGCGGACCTGGAGGAATCGCCGCCCGGGAGGCCCGAGCCCTGGGCGGTGGGGCGGGGGGGGGGGGGGGCGCAGGTCCGGGTGCCCCGCCCGCGCCCACCTCCCCGCTGCCCGCCGGGCACTCACGCTGACGATCGTGGAGACGAAGAGCAGCACGAGCACTGCGACGTGGAGGACGATGATGCCCAGCAACAAGAGGAGCATTCTGGCGGCTGGTTGTGCTCAGCGGAGTTCCTGCCTGCCGGGAAAGAGAGCCGAAGCTGGACGTGAGGCCCAACCAACTGGCCCGGGCGGGCGGGCGGGCGAGCGAGCGAGGGAGGGAGCGAGGGAGGGAGGGAGGAGGAGCGCGCGGAGGGAGGGTCCCCGCGCCGGCGGAATGCAGGGGCCTGGCTGCGCGCCCGGCCCGGGTCGCGGCGCCCGCACGCCTCCCGGCGGCCGGCCGAGAGAGGGCAGCAGCCGGCCGCAGCATCCCCGCCCGGCAGCCCGCGGGGGGCCCGCCGGCCACACGACACCTCTTGCTTCGGGGACGAGACGAGGGGGTACGCACGTCTAAGTCACCCCGGGAGGAGAGCTCTTCCCAGAATGACCAGCGGAGGCCACGGCACACCTCCACCCACCCGGGGTTGCCTCCGGAGCACAGCCCCGCGTGGGGAAGGAGGCAGGAGGAGGAGAGAGCCCCCCTTTCCCTACGGGGTGGCGGTTGGGGGTCCGCGCATGGGCGCCCCGATTTCCGCCGGAGGCTCGGGGACGCCAGCGGCACGCTGCGAGGGAGAGCGCGCGGCGGGGAGCTGGTTTCCCAGGCCCGGTGCGCTCCGCGTTCCGTTAGTCTCCCAAGTTTCCACCGGGTTCTGCCAGCGCCGGGGAGCCGTCCTGGCCCCGGCTCAGCCTGGCGTCCACACCGGCGGCTCCGGAGAGGAGGCGCAGAGCCGGGGGAGTGTGGGCAGGAAAGAAAGGCCCAGAGAGTGGCCGGACCCCTGCGCTTCCCGCCCACCGCGCGCTTCACCCCCCCACCCCCAAGCCCCTCCCGCCGCAGCCCCTGCGGGCCGGGCCCTGCGCTCCCGGGCTGGCCTCTCGCCGGTTCTCCCCGGTCCCGGCTGCGCCCCCGGCACGCGGAGCCGAGACACGACCCGGTTCGGCCTCGGCGCGCCGGGACGCGCGCCCAGGAGCCTGCACGGAAGGGGGGTGGGGGGGGGGCTGAGTCCCAGGAGAACCGCAACCCGCCAGAGCCGGCAGGACAGCTTCCCCCACGCAGCTATGTGGTCCTAGCCCCTCGTTTTACAGCTCTTGGGGGGAAATGGAGACTGGGGTGACCCGTTAGAGGGTACTATGGCTGTGGAAACCCAGCTGCATTTGGGGGCACCGTCTCAGCACAGGGCCAGGGGAGACCACGTTTCAATAGCTCCGTTTTAAAAGTCCCCAACACCAGGCCCCTCCGCTGCTCTCCGTAGGCAACACAGTCCAAGGAACCCCTGGAATGTACGGGAAGAAATGAGCACGGCTTTCGGACTGTCTCCCAGACGGTTTAAATTAAATCCAACGGCTCCTAGAGCCGGGAGGGACAAGAGAAGGATAATCGGGTATATGGCTAGAAATGGGGGGACCACGGGGGGCCAGCAGCCCCATCTCCGGGGTCCACCGCAGGGACTGCTTTGCCAATGAGTCCCCAAGTAGGCGCGTCTCCAGCGAGACCCAAAGTGCTCAGCCCTTGCCGCATATCCCCACACCGCCACCCGCGCCCCTTACGACTTAGGGACCGTAAGGCAAGGCCACACGGTGTCCCTACAAGCCCCGCAAGAACCAGACGAGCCAGACCGTGGTCCGCCTGTCCGAGCTCGGAAAGACAGCTCGCGGGCCTGGCCAGCCCAGTGCCCGCGCCTGCTCCGCGCTTTCTGGCACCATCGACGGAAGATGCCCACGTTTCTCCTGCGTCTCCTCCACTTGTCCCTACCAAAGCACTTACGGCCCAAAGGGATAGTTGTCCCCGTTCCTCCAAGTGGCCTCCGGCACAAACTCGGCGCGGCTGGCTCGGCGGCTGGCGTCCCCGAAGACAGCTGCGCTGCGGGGCTGCGCGCGCGAAGCGAGGGGCCAGAGGGAGGCTCCCGGCGTTCCCCTTTAACGGGAACAACGCCCTGTCTGCGTCGCTGCAGTAGGGTGTGTCCCTGGGTCAGCGTGTGCAGGGGGGCGGGACTCGGGGGAGGAGAGAGGGCAGGAGGGAGGGAGGGAGGGCGCGCGGGAGGCAGTTACTCGGCCTTCAATCGGCCTCGGGAGAAAGTCGATCACTGCAAAACCGCTGGGACTTTTACTCGCTACTAGCCGGCGGCTGAGCTTTCTCACCTCCGCTCCTCTGGTTCCCCGAGCTCCTGGAGACCAAGTGTCGGCCAATAAACTGGCCCTTCCGCCCCCTCGGCCACGTGGGGAAAGCCCTCCCGAGGTCGCCCCCGCCGGGGCGCACGCACGTGCACTGCGCCCACGCGGGGACCGAGGCCGGATTCCTCTCCTCCAGGGAAGGGGGAGCCGGCACTTAAGCGCAGGAAGACGGCCCTCACCTCTCGGGTCCTGGCGCGCCTGGCCTGCCCTGGCATTTGTGCTGGCCACACCTGCACCGCGCCCTCCCGCGCTGTCCGTGTCTGCGCCCAGGCCGCGTGCCGGCTCCCTAGGACTCAAGGGACCCACTTTGCGGGCCCCGCTTGGGTGACAATTAGCAGGAGGAGGGAGAGTTCCGCCGACTACAGCACAGCGCGCCCGGGGGAAGGGGGTCTGGTTCCTGCTAGCCCGGACCACAGCCGGGTATGCTCCAGGCGAAGTTCGCCTGGCCCGGCTCCCAGCCTCCGCTGGCGTCCCCAGGCCATTGGGTGGGGAGTTGGCCATCGAGGTGGGGGAAGATCAGCCAGGGAAATCCGCTGATTCATAGTCGCCTGAAAGTGGTTCGCCCAGCGTCACAGGGACGGAGGGGCTAGCCCTTCTGGGCGTGGCGCAGGTGGGCCCAAATACGACTTTCGATGGGAGAGTGGGCGCCCAAGCCCAGAGCCTTAATGTGGATTTTAAATGTCTTTACTTACTAATGCAGCAATTCACACACACCCCGACTGCTAGTGTCCTGTCATAAAACCTCATCATTCCAACTGATTCAGACAACTCCATACTATTTTACTATTTGAAACCAGCTGTTTAGGGGCGCCTGGGTGACTCAGAAGGGTTAAGCATCCGACTCTTGACTTGGGTTGAGGTCATGATCTCTCGGTTCCGAGTTTGCCTCTCCTGGGGCTGACAGCGCAGAGCCTCGGTGGGATTCTCTCTCTCCCTCTGTCTGCGCCTCCCCGGCTCATGCTCTCTGTCTCTCTCTGCTTCTCTCTCTCAAAAAATAAACAAAAATAAATTTTTAAAAAGTACCTGCTTATGGTAGCTGATTGCATATTCTTGTCTTTAAGTCAAAATACATTATCTGGGGGCGCCTGGGTGGCTCAGTCGGTTGAGCGTCCGACTTCAGCTCAGGTCACGATCTCACGGTCCGTGAGTTCGAGCCCCGCATCAGGCTCTGGGCTGATGGCTCGGAGCCTGGAGCCTGCTTCCGATTCTGTGTCTCCCTCTCTCTCTGCCCCTCCCCAGTTCATGCTCTGTCTCTCTCTGTCCCAAAAATAAATAAACGTTAAAAATTTAAAAAAAAAATACATTATCTGAAATACTCTTCAAACCACGGTCTTTTAAAAACTCTTATATTCGCCAATTAAAAAGACGACATATGAAAGTTTGGCTCAATGCGCATTGTATGACGGGTGCACACATGGTCTGGGAGAGGCGGTGTGGGGCAACGCTTAGGCACGCTGGCTCTGGGCTCAGACAAAGCTGACTACTCAGAGTCCTGAATTGGGGCAAGTACCTGAAGTTCCACGAGTTTCCATTTTTCCATCTACAAGCAGGACTGACAATGCCTACTTTAGAGGTGGCGAGTAGGGGGGGAACAAGGTGTGTGAGGCAGTTTGCATAGTGTCCGGAACGTAATAGGGACCAGGACCCAGTAAACTGTCACCATGGTTACCGTTATATCACATTTTGCCCTCACATCAAGCAAGGCTGAGCCCCCACCCCCCCACCCCCGCCAGCCCACCCCGTGAGCTAAAATAGCTTATGCCAATAGCATAACCAACCACAGGAATGACAGTGTGCTCTCTCCTCCTGGGTCATTTTATAGGTCAGGTATGCCCCAGCAACTATGGCCTCTCTTTATGCCATTCAGACTTTTATTTTATTTATTCCACCAACACTGATGTGGACACTATGTACCCAGTACTGTTCTAAGCACTTTCCAGATAATTCGCGTATTTAACTCAGGATTTCCTTTCTCTTCTTTTTCTTTTTTTCTTTTCCCAAGTAACCTTTTTACCGAAGTGTATGCATCTAGGAAAGAATACACGTCGTCGTAAGCGACAGCCTGCCTCTTCCTCTTCCCAAGATTTTAGTCCCTCAGCAGGTGACACCACGCTGTGAGCTTTGGAACCCATGAGCTTGAACCCTTTTTTGCTCCTCCCTTACTGCCTCTCGCCTGTCTCCTGCCCGCTCGGCTCCCAGGGTGGAAGACGAAACACCGCCCCGGGCAGTGTCCACCAGGCTTGGCCACACCCAGGGCCAGGCCAGGGCTTGACTACCGGTGGAAGCTTCTCCCTAACCTGCTTCCCAACCCAAGGTCCCCTGCCAGCCAGCTGTGTGTGCAGAACTCCGTCCCATCAGGAAAAAAAAGCATCGGGTCCCCTTTCTCCCTTCAAATCTGGACGTGCTGGGGTTTCCAGAGGCTCTCAGATAGAGCCTCTCCCCTCCCCAGCCAGAGTATATACCCAGCTTCCAAAGGAGGAGTTGAAAACCCTCTGACTGTCGGTCATCTGCAACACAAAAGCCCTGTCTCCCTGCAGCCCTTCCCATTTGTGATTTGCAGGGGGTGGGGGACTGGGCAGTTCTCGGAGAAGCATAAGCTTCCACTCTGCAGAGGGACAGTGTGCCAAGAAAACTCACCGGGCCGAATGGTGTAACCCCTTCCTCCACGCGGATTTCTCTGCTCCAAACACGAGGGATGCCAAGGCGGGGCCCTCCCCACAGGGCAGCCGAGAGACCAGCAGCTGGCAGGTTGTAAGCCCCACTGCTTCCAACCAGGCTCCCCGAGATGTTTCCCCGGGGGTGCTCCGTGTAACTGAAGCCAGGCCAGGCGTCTTTCCAGTTTATTCAGGGGCTGGTCCAATGCTGGGATATGTCATGGTGGCCTGAGAGCTTCTCAGCCTCTTCTGCTTAAAGAGACAGTGCCCAGCTTGGTCTACAGTGATCCCCAGAGGCCCTGCTTTTTTCCTCCGGGGAGGAAACGCGCCGTGTGGGGTGTCCTACGTGTTAATTGCAGATAAGTTTCTTTTTTTTCTTTTTTAAATCAGTATCATCATTTGAAAGAGCCGCAGGGCATTGCGCGGATGACGCTGACCTCCGTGAGATCATTCGGTCCGAGTCAACAAGACTCGATTGAAGGCATTCGAACCGTCAATAGATAGGAACGATAGGTTGGAAGGACAGTTGCAAAGTTACGGAGCGTTGGACCAAGGAGGCCACCAGTTTCTTCAGGCTCTTTGCACTATATGTGTCCTCCAGTCTCCTGGGTGGAAGTCCCAAGACAAGGGCACTTAGTTTTATTGAAGGAGGCTCCTGGAATTCTGGTGGTTTCCCCACCTCTTAGGACAGGGATGCCAATCCGTAGTGCCCTGTAGAGTCTGGGGAAGTCTCTCTTGGCCGCAAACACCTTACGTTTTGTCGGGCTCCACAGTCCAGCGGGGGGGTCCCAGAGGCCCACTGCCCGTTCTGCTATCAGCCAGGATGTTTCCAGGCGCAGTGAAACAGTGTAACCCGGCCTGGCCTCGGGTCTCCTTAGCTCCGACTGCTCATTAAAATTACGGACAGCTTTGCACGCAGCCTGGCCTGGGCCCGTGTGCGAGAGTAACAGACTCAGTGGTCCGGGCTGGGGCTCGGGTGTGGGTAACAGACGGTCAGAAGGCATCGGACGGTCACTTGTTTCTGCCTCGCTGCCTTCGGTCACGGTGCCCAAAATGGAAGTTATGCCCAGTGAGGGCTGTAGCGTCAGACAGGTTATGCTTCAGAGCCTTGCCAGGTACAAGAGGGGCGTAGGTGTATATTTGGTGTGCGTGAGAGAGAGAGACAGAGAGAAGAGAAAGAGAGAGGAGCTCCCTCAATCCTCCCCTGACTTAGGGGGTGAGGGAGGGCCCAGGGAGCAAGGTTTTCAGCTTCCCCAGACAACCCCCTGCCTTGATATCCCCAAGATCCTGCTTGAAGGCTGCGGCTGGCCCTCAGGCCGGACTAAGCCTGAAGACGTCTGAGAGCCTTTGTGCCCAAGGGCTACAAACTCAGAGGAAGAAAGGGTGGGGTGGGGCAGGGTGCAGGTGGGAAGCAGGGAGTTTGCTTCTGGCTGGATAGTGCCAATCTGATCAGCCCTCCATCCTTCCAAGAGCTCCTTGTCCCAGGACCTGCTGTCTTGGCCCCGTGTGTCCTTCGATCCCTGCCCCCCATCTCCTGCAACCAAGCCCTGAAAACCAGCGGGCTTTGGCTGAGCCCTCTTTGATGAGCTCCTCGAAGCTTCCAGCCCCCAGAGCTGGTCCCTGCTGTGTTCCAGCGGCCCATCCATCAGGCCCCCGCACCCCTGTGTCTACCCACCTGGGCCAGGCCCTCTGCCTCCTCCTGGGCCCCCTCTCTCCTCGCTCTGGTAGACCCCCTCAGCCAAAAGAAACCTCAGCCTCTCTGTTTAGAGCTGTGTGTCCTCAGAGACATGGAGACTATCCCCCGGGGTCCCTCGAACTGCCGGGCACCGTTCTGAACATTCCATGTGATTATTAATCTTTACAACAACCTTATGAAATAGGCGCCCCATCACCCTTTTTTCATAGGAGGGGAAACCGAGGCCCGGCAAGACACTGAGTGGCTTTCTCCAGACACCCCACGAGAACATGACAAAGGCCATGTACGAACCAGGCATGGATCCTGATACAGTATACCTATCGTTACAGCCACCTTTCTTTTTCCCGTTAAAAAGGCAAGAAAGGGGGCACCCGGGTGGCTGAGTCAGCTGACTGTCTGACTTGAGCTCAGGTCATGATCTCGCGGTTTGTGAGATCGAGCCCCGTGTCGGGCTCTGTGCCGACAGCTCGGAGCCTGGAGCCTGCTTCTCTCTCTCTCTCACTCTCTCTCTCTCTCTCTCAAAAATAAATAAACATTAAAAACTTATTTTTAAAAAGGCGAGAAAATATCCCAAAGCCTCCACTGTTTCCGCTAGTCCTGTGAGCTCCCCTTTGAAGGTCCTGCCTTGTTGTGCCAACCAGGCCTCCGGGTCACACACCCATCCAGCCCTGTGCCGGGTGGATCTCGCTGGTGTGACAGGTTGATTTCCTGAGACCATCGGTATTGTCCACGGGGAGGGGGATCTCGGCAGCCCCTAGAGGTGGAACACAGCTCATCCTTCCTTTTCCTGCATTTAGAGCCGCTGCCCTGCCGTTGCATATAGCGTCTCGTTCAACAGGGAGGGACCAGGGCCGTCTTCCTCGCGGAGCGGTCAGGGCTCGGGGCATTTGCAGCGTGTCCCCCGGCCATGGGCGAGTACAGAGTTCCTCCGCTTTCCAGACCTGTGATTTTTCCATGATGTGGACGCCCCTCCCCCACAAGTGAAAACCAGAGGTGAGTCTTAATCGGGCACTGGTCCTGTTGATGAAGCTGTCGTCAGAGTGTCTGTCTCGCCAGGCACTGACTGGGTCGATATCTGGGGAGTGTTTACATGACAGATGAAGCCTTTCCTGTTTCGGTGCAGCCAGCAGCCTGTGTGGGCGTTCTTGGCCAGGGCTGGACACATCTGGTCGGAAAAGGTCCTCCAAAGTGAGGTTACTGCCTCATCAAGACTCAACTGGCTCTTTTGAGCAGCTTAGTGTCAAAAGCTCAAACACCGCGGTGGCGGGGGGGGGGGGGGGAGGGGGGGGAGGCAGAGGGGAAGGAAGGAAGGCAAGGAGGGAAGGAGGGAGGGAGGAAAAAAGAGAAAGAGAGGGAGGAGGAGGAGGAGAACGCAGAAAAGAAATGGAAGGACCCTGTTTGACTTCCCTGAGCGGATCTCTGTAAACAGACATGTTTGGAATTTGTGGCAAATCCAAGCCCCCAGAAGACGTTCTCTACGAGCAGCAGGAACAGATAGAAGCAGCTTGAACACACATCTCACACACACACACACACACTCAAGCTGGCACAGGGCTGTTCCCTAAATTACCTCTTTAAAAGTTACAAATGTATCATCTCCAGCGCCTTCACCTGGGGGGAGCCCGAAAGCACAGAGCGATCGTGTTGTGCCATTGGAACGATGCAAAGTACAAGGGGTTCTTTGTCCCCGGATGCTTGTTGCTTAGGAAAGCCAGATTCCGCTGATGCCAAAGGAAGGCGAGGAAGTGGGCTTTTCTGACACGTCGAGAGCCAGCAGAGAAAGGATCCGGGAGCCACTGAAGCAGGAGAGGGTCCGAAAGTGATTTGGGCTGGAGATGAAAAACTCTGAAACTTTTCTAAGGCTCTCCCTCCTCGGGGATGTTTTTCTGCTCCAGGAGGGAGAGAGGCCCCCCGGAAGGTGGGGAGGGTGATGGATCTTGCCACCCAGCAATGGCTAGAACAGGCGGGAATGGACGGATCTTCTGGGCCCCACAGTCCAGGCAGGACAATGCCAAGGACAGCAGCCTGGGCTTCATGTCAGAGGTTGTCCTGTTGGAAGAAGGTGGACAGAAAGGTCTGTGATAAGCCAAGGCAATGGTTGATTCAGGTAGAGGAGGCCACACCGAGCCGGGGGGTGGGGGGTGAGGGGCATCAATCTCCCGCAAGAAGAGGGAGGTGTGCACAAACCATCCTGGAAGGCAACCCGAGTGAACAAGTCCCAGGGTGCATCGAGGTATGGCATCTCTGAGCTGCAGGCACTTGCACTAAAAATGAACTTGGGCACAGACGTTTTCTTCATCTCGGAGTCCCTGAACCACATACCAAGTGTGAAACCTCAGCTCAAGCCAGAGAAGTTCACGGGCAAAGGTCAAATCCCTTTGTGAAGTTCAAGGCAGTTCAAGTATCTCTGCTCTTGGTTGTTAAAGGCCAGCGAATATCTATCCAGGGGATTTCAGTGGTAAGCCTGGGTTTCATGCAGCAATTACCTTAGAATTCTGTTCCAGAAATTAAAACCCTAGAACTGTATCTTACAACAGGGACGGATATGCAAAAATGTGGCTGTGACAGCTCTTTGTACGATGTAGGAAAATGTGAACATCCCGAATCTTAAGCAATGGGGAGAAATTTGGGTGCGGTCATTAGACGAAGTATTATGTAGATAGTAAAACTAATGGGGAGGGGGCGCCTGGGTGGCTCAGTCAGTTAAGCATCTGACTCTTGATTTCAGCTCAGGTCATGATCGCACGGTTCGTGGGATCGAGCCCCTCATCGGGCTCCGCACTGGGGGCGTGGCACCTGCTTGGGATGGTCTCTCTCTGCCCCTCTGCTCCTCCCCTGCTAGCGCAGTCTCACTCTCTCTCTCTCTCTCTCAAAATAAATAAATAAACATTAAAAAAATAATGCTGAGGAAGGGTATTTAATGAAATGAGGAAAAGTCAACAATGCATGCTTAATGGAGGGAAAAGTTACAAAGTGCTATACCTATAATTTTGGGGGGAGCTTGCTTCCCGGGGCGCTGTGCTAACCCTGTCATTTAATTCCTACAACAATCCCTGGGGCACCGAGAGGTTAATGTAGTACCAAGGGCACACAGCTGGCAAAAGGTAGAGCCAAAGTGTCAACTTGGCCATTCCGAAGACAAGGCCCTGTCTTCTCAACCTCTAGAGGCCAACAGATATATACCTTCAGACATATCCCCAGTTGCACGGCGACAAAAACGAAAGCCATATCTGCAAGGCTGCGGAGTTTGGAGAGTGGAGCGCAACACGATGTTTCCAAGTTCAACATAAAATGGGAAAAACACATTTGCGTGGAATGGAACGTACCGCCGGTCGAGTCGTGGTCGATTATCACACGTCTCAGTCTTGTGCCTCCATCAGACGAATCTGTAACATTCTGGCTTAGACGGAGGAGGTGGGCACTGGGCCTACCCCAGGGAGGGGTCACGTGGCCCAGAGCCACGGGCAAAGTCTGGCTTCATCTCTTGACTGTCCCCAAATGGAGTCACACACCCAGACACAGGGGTAGCAGGTCAGTGTTGAATTAAGTGGCATATCTTACAGTGAAATCAATTGTACATCTTACAATGTCGACGGTGAAATGTAAGCATTTATACGGACCGTGAGTTTGGCAACCTTTTTTGGTACTTATGTAAATACATCAGGAGACTCAAGAATTCAAAACAAAACAAAACAAAAAAAAAAGGAAGTGTCCTGGAACCATGAATGAGCCAACAGTCCATTGGTCTAGTTATGAGACTTTGAGAATTTGTATGACTCACAGCACAAACATGGTCAGATGTAGATCAGATGAGTAAAAGTGCACTGACCAGTTATGGTCCATTTGACCAAGGGGGGGAAGAGTCTTACATGGTTGTCAATGGTCTGTCACCCACCACATTGTCTTCTCTTCCTCTCTTGCCCTCTCTCTCTCTCTTTTCATGCCTCATTCATCCATCATGGTGTGCAACCATAATGAAATCAAGATACAATTACTATCTGAATTTCACCACCTCGTGAATTCCTCAACCTTTGGGAGACCTCAAGACCCTTTTGAAATGTCCTTCCCAGCAAGGTATTTGCAAGAGACTTCCGGGGGGGGGGGGGGCGCTACTTGACACAGTCTTGTGCCTCACTCCTATATGATCTTGGATCCCTGAACACACAACTCTGTCTTGGGACCCTTTAGGCAGGGACCGGATTACGAAGCATTTTTAAATTTACTAGACCACACAATTTTTGTGCCCAGATTCTCTCCAAGAGGTAGGTTCCTTGGAACCTTTTCTTGGAACACTGGGCCATGTGACTTCTCCAGCTCTGACATTCTTTCTGGTCTTTACCAAGGAGGGAAAAATGGAAGAAGTGGCATTCCTTCAAACTGACTATAGACATTTCAGGAAAGGAAGAGACCAATTTGAAGGCAGGAGCCTTCAGCGAAGGACTCCAGGCCAGCTAACTTTCCCCCAGCAGGGAAGAGAAAACATCCACGGAGGCTGACCAAGAGATTCATCAGTGTGATCCCGAGTAAGGAATTGGGTGGACATCCTCTGAGGTCATGCCGTGCCACGTCACTCCCAGTGGCCATTCAAGACCTTCCTTGTCACTTGTTTACTCTTCTATTAGAGAAGACCACGTTGTTTCAACTCCGGGCAGTGGCCTCATCATGGTCTTTGGAAGAACACCGCGGAACCCAGTTATGGTGTTATATGAGCCTCCCAAAGGTGGCTTTCTCACTGCAGACTGAGACCTGTTTGCCCAAAAGACTGCTGTGTCTAATTCAAACTTTTGCACATCAGATTATTTTTTAAAAATAACCCCAAAGAGCAGATTCTTATCCATCTAGAACCTGTCTGCTTTGCATACCCCATGCGACCATCTGGAGGCCATCGATGACATGGAGGCTTAGAGTTCTAAGACCCCAAGCTGCTATGGCCCTTCAGAGTTCTGACCCAGAGACTCCCCACTGTGTTGATGAGCAACATCGCGGAGACACGTACGCCCCCTTTTCGAATCCTGTCTTCCAGGACTTTCTTCTCCCTCTTCCTTTTGGATGGCAGCCTCTGGGCCCACGACAGCCTCTGGACAGTCTCATGCTAAGAGGGCCCTACCCGAGCACCACCGAATAAAGTGTGTTACATGTTACTCCCTCTGTTGACCCTGTCTTTTTTTTCCTAGATCCATCCCAAAGTCCCTCACACGAACCCCCACCCATGCAGAGAGCGACGTGAGTCACAGAAGATACTGGAGCAGACACACGGAAACTCAGCGATGACCCCAGGATCCACGCACACAGAGAAGGGCAAAAAAATCCTCCAGAGAAACCGAAGAATCCCAGTGGTAGCATCGCACGGGCCGTTCCCAGCTTCCTAAGATCACCCAGCTTCGTGGCTCCCGTTTCCAGAGAGGCTGGAGTGAAAGTTGTTGACGTGGATTGCCGGGGTAGACTGCCAACCGGAAGACCCGAAGAAAGATCTTCTCGCTCTCGGGCTGAGGGAGAGCACCTGTTACGAGGCTGAAGGCATGAACTGTTCAGCCATGGAGCTCTGACAAATAACAACGTAGTACATAGACCTGTACACAGTCTCCTGACAGTCCAGAGAGCCCTACCCCATTAAGGTGGTCTCCAGCTCAGGGGACCGATGGACCCATTGTGTATCCAGCAATTTCAAGGGCAGATCCTTACCCACACGGCTATGTGTGAATGCCTGGTAAGGCTGAAATCAGCTGGTGGCATCAGCAGCTGCACAACTGAAGCATCAGTTCCCAGTCTACACTGGTGGTTGCTTCTAGAAAGGAAACAAAAGCCATATAGTTCCTCTCACTAAGGTCACCAGACTTTGTTGGCTTCTTCCCTGATGAGAGAGTCAACAGAAAATGACTAAGTGTTCTTGGCACCCAAAGCCAATATCCACAAAGATTCCCATCCCTACAGACCTGCCTCTGTGCTAGATAGCTTTTCTATTTTCTCCATCCAAAGGCATGATCTCTTCCCCCACTCTTTGAGTCTGGACCTGGCCGTGTGAGCCGTTTGGGCCAGTGGAAATTTCTTGGCAGAAGCAGAAGCTTAGAGAGTGCTTGCTCATTGGGGCTTGCCCTCTTACTACTGGAGACTATTCCCCCAACATCTGAACAAGCCCAGGGAACCTTGCCGGATATTGACAGACCAGCCATGCCAGCTGAGGCCCCGGAAACGCGAGCCACCCCAAGGGAGAACAGCTGCGCATGGCCCAGACCTTCAAGCCACACAAAGCCCAGCCAGCGGTCGGAATGTGAAACCTAATAACTTGTTCCAAGCTGCTAAGATTTGGGGCACTTTGTTACACAGAAAGAGCTAGCTGATACATTAAGGATCCTAGAGTTGGGATTAGGTGTCAAATACATTCTTTAGCAGCAGGACTTTACTCCCACAGGACAGAGGCAGTCAGTTTCCTGCTGTAGCAAATTGACTTGCACTCCCCTTTGGCGCTCCGGGGCCCCGGAAAACTGACTTTAATTCTTGGCTCAGCGGATTCCCTGAGGGAGGAGAGTGGTAAGGTCAGTGAGATGGAGCAGATTCCCCGGGCTCTGTGGGAATCACTTGACCCGCTGGAAACTCTCCGGCATTTTCTGAGAGTCTTGTGATTCCGTGGAGAGGCTACGGGTCTGTAAAGAGTCCTGTGGATTTGTGGGGGTGCACTGAGATGCAGAGTCGAGCAGGACCCCTCACCCTAACTGAGGCGAAGCACCGTGTTTGGTTTTTTCTTTATCTCTGATCCATCAGTAAGCTGCCTGACCCCACCGGACATACCAGATGGATGCTTCCATTGATGGCGGACTTGGACGCCATGCAACGTGAAACTACCGTGAAAGCTTCTAAATTCGTACTCCCAGTTTCTGGACTTATCCCACAGCAGCCTTATACCAGTTCGTGAGCTGGCAGAGGTCCCCTGGGCGGACCACACTCGGAGTAGAATTTCTGCATAGACAGCTGAGGCCGGCCCTTATGTACGTAGAGCCCCTGGCCCAGGACCGTGAACTCTCCTCGGTGGCGGGAGCCTGACTATTAAAGCTTTGCTTCGGACACTAAGCTGAATGGCATCTCTTCCACCCCCCGGGGCAAGGCCTATGGAAAATCAAATAACAGGACAACTTTTGCGAAGAGCAGAACCCTCCCTTGGGCAAGGTGCTGAATAACAAAATAATAACTCTCAAACGTATAGCACCTCATTGGCCAGAAGAGACAGTTGTACTGAGCCCTTTGTTCCGCAACCGCCCGTGAGTCACCGTCTTGACAGAATGCCCGTCTGCGTGCCAGCCTTGCCCTGATTCGCCAGGGCAGAGCCTGCAGGAAGGGCGCTCCAGCCAGCGAGATGACCCCCTCGGCTCCCAGCAACCATTCTTCTCGATGGAACCACCGCTTCCTTAATCTGCGGACGGCAGGAGCATCAGTAAATCCCAGAAAAAAAATCTAGAGGGCATTAGGGAGCATCCCCTGCAGCCTCTTCCTGGGGGAGGGGCTTGCAACATCGGAAGGGGGTACCGGGAACATGCAGAAGGCAGATGCTGAGGACATGTATTTATTTTTTTATTTGAGAGAGAGAGAGAGGATGAGTAGGGGAGAGGGGCAGGGGGAGAGGGAGAGAGAGAATCTCAAGCAGCGCTCAGTGCCGAGCCCTGACACAGGGCTCGATCCCACGACCACGCGATCATGACCTGAGCCAAAACCAAGCAAGCGTCAGATGCTTAACCCACGGAGCCACCCAGGTGCCCCCGAAGATGCTAGGGAGATGCTGGGATGTCCCAGAAGGACCTTTAGTGAGCACCAAGATGCACCAGGCCCTAAGTGCCTAACGTACTATTTCTGTGGTCTTTGCGGCAACCAGACGCTCCCAAGCCAACCGAGGCTTGGAGAAATTCAACGAGATGCCCAACGGCGCACGGTTACCATCCGCTTATAAAGAACAACAATTACGACTTCTACACGAGCCGCCAACAAAATGACTCTCTTTTCCACCGATCGGTGACACGGCTTTCAAAACGTTTTCCCCTTCAACCTTTTTTGTGCCTAACGTGGATCGTGTCGGTGCCCCCGCTGAAATACAGTCAAATCCTATTTTACCATTTCTGGGCGTTTGCGGCTCAACCTGCCTCGTCATCGTGTTTCCAAGGGCCAGTGCCTGCACGCTCTTCTTGTGAAGGGCTGTCCTTGGGCTTCTGGACCACTCTACCTGCAGGTACGGAGAGTCAGAGATGCCCGGGAGCTGCCGCACCGGCCTCCCACCCCCATCTTGGCCATCAACCAGACTGCTAGGCTGAGGACAACGAAAGCGCACGGCCCTTGCTTTGAGTTGGGGCATTTCCGAGGTGCGACTTACCCTCCAGTGCTCCCTACAGAGTTAGGAGAAAGCTGCCCTCCACAGGACGTGGAGCATACACGTCTTCACCCCATGGGGCCACGATGTTTTCAACCCGAACTCACTGCCAGCGTTTCTAAGCTGGAGTCATGCAGAAACCTCCATTTCTGTCTGGCTTCCCTTGGAAAACTGGGACGCTTGGGCACACCAGCCAGGATGGTCATTTCCAGCTGAGCAGCGGCTCACCCCTGCCTCGTGTATTGATGAAGACAGAAGGGACTCCGATCTTAGTGGCTTTACCCAACAAAGATCATTTCTCATTCACTCCTGGGCCAGTCGGGGTCCATGAGGGCTCGACTCCCAGCTATGACTCCAGGACCCAAGACTCCTGCTTCTTCCTGTGATACGTCATCTGAATAAGTAGCATCTAAGATCAGTGGGGGAAGGAAGTTTGAAAGAGGCACGCTGGCTCTGAACCACCCGGCCTGACATTTCTCTTCGGCGTCCATTGGCCAAAACTAATCAAGTGAATCCCATCGAGCTGTGCAGGAGACAGGATGATGTAAGACAGTCCTCGGTATCTGGTCAACATCATCTCTGCCACACACAGATGTGTCCTCTGTCTGGCCAAATATCCACGGACCCCATTACCTACAAGACGCTGCCGTTTAACCTCTAACACCAGTCTCGTCGCTCATCCCATTACCCTGGGTTAGAAGGAACCGTATCAGATTGGAAAGCCTCTGGATCTGTGGGTCTCTGGATCTCCAACTCCTCCTTCAGGACTGACGGCTGATGGAAGTGGCCAAGGGCCTCGGACAGGCGTCCCCAGGGAGGAAAAAGCCCTCAAGCCCTCCGATGAGCTCCTCAGCCATCGACCAAAACACGCCCGTCCCTGAGACGGAAGTGACGCCCAGCTGTTCCCGGAGGCCAGACCTGTCACCCACACCTCCCTGTTTCTATTTCAACAGACATCTGGCAGCTGGTTCAAGGACTTTTTGAACAAACATGGTTTCTTCTCTCTGCGTGTAAGCCCACTCGTCTCCTAGGGAAACAACGTATAAGATGGTGATCGTGTCTCCGAACCAGGCCACACGACCTACTTAACACAGCATGTGGTGGGTACTTCCCGCATGTGGCTGAGACCGGCCCTTGTGGGTTAGCAAAGAATGACACTACCAACCAATGCCACAGGAAAAGACCTTCTGGGGCGCCTGGGTGACTCAGCTGGTTGAACGTCTGACTTTGGCTCAGGTCATGATCTCGCAGTTCGTGGATTCAAGCCCCGCATCGGGCTCTGTGCTGATGGCTCAGAGCCTGGAACCCGCTACGGATTCTGTGTCTCCCTCTCTCTCTGCCTGTCCCCCACTCACGCGCTCTCTCTCTGTCTTTCAAAAATAAACATCAAGAAAGAAAAAAACACATTTCAAGAGCAAGCCACCAACTTATGAATGTTTCTTGCCATTACCGCTTGATAAACTAGAATTTACCTGTACTGAACAATCCGAAAGCAGCTCACGGAGGGTCCATCTCTCCCCCTAGTGTTTTGTGTTAAAATTAGATTTCAGGGGCGCCTGGGGTGACTCATTCAGTTAAGCGTCCGACTTCAGCTCAGGTCATGATCTCACGGTTCGTGAGTTCGAGCCCCACATCAGGTTCTCTGCTGTCAGCACAGAGCCTGCTTCAGATCCTCTGTCCCCCACCTCTCTGCCCTTCCCTCCCTTCCTTCCTCCCTCCCTCTCTCTCTCTCTCTCAAAAATAAATAAACATTCCAAAATAAATAAAAAATTAAATCAGGTTTCAGACGTTCCTTACCCTCAGAATAGGTCAGAATAGGAGAGGCTTTTAGAAGCTGCTAAGTATCAGTCAAAACATGAAAAATTCATTTGCTGTTTTGTACAATTGCAAAAAGAAACTTAAAAAAATCATCTGTATCAATACTGTCTAGATCATAATGGCTTATTTCACTTACTTCCAAATACTTTCTAATTTCCTGGACCTGTGGGTTGTTTAGAGGTATGTCATTACTTTTGCAAATACGTGAGGACTTTTCCCAGATCTTATGACTGATTTTTTTATTGACATTTTATTTATTTTTGAAAGACAGAGAGAGACAGAGCACAAGCAGGGGTAGGGCGGAGAGAGACGGGGACACAGAATCCGAAGCAGGCTCCAGGCTCCGAGCTGTCAGCACAGAGCCCGACGCAGGGCTCGAACTCACGAACCTCGAAATCGTGACTTGAGCCGAAGTCGGATGCTTAACTGACTGAGCCACCCAGGCGCCCCTGATTTTTTTATTTAATTCAGTTGTCATAAGAGGACATACTCTGTCTGACATTAATCATTTTAAATTCATCGAGACTTCTTTAGGGTCCTAATATGGCTTATTTTGATTAACGTGCCATGTGCACTTGAAAAGCTTAGATATTTCCAGTCTTTGTATTTTTTTAAAGATGTTTTATTCCTTAGTGTACAATGACTGCCTGATTTTTTGATGTAAACTCATTAAATTCAAAGAAAAATGGTTTTAAAAAGTTTATATATTTTGGGGCGCCTGGTGGCTCAGTCAGTTGAGCGTCCAGCTTCGGCTCAGGTCATGATCTCGTGGTCTGTGAGTTCAAGGCCCGCGTCGGGCTCTTTGCTGACAGCTCAGAGTCTGGAGCCTGCTTCGGATTCTGTGTCCCCGTCTCTCTCCGCCCTACCCCTGCTTGTGCTCTGTCTCTCTCTGTCTTTCAAAAGTGCATAGACATTAAAAAACATTTTTTTGAATAAATAAATAAAATAAAAAGTTTATACATTTTGCAGTTTCTGGGCAAGGAAATGTTAATTATAAATGTTACCTAGATCCATTTGTTGATAGTGTGGTTCAAGTCTTCTGTATCCTTTCTGATTTTCTGTCTATTTTTTTTTTCTGTCAAATATTAAGGAAAGGGGGTTGTAACATCTAATGCTAATGGTGGACGTGGCGTTTCTGTTTTTGCTCCCTTTATTTTGGGCTTCTTTTATGTGCATACAGGTTTATGATTGTTGTGTCCTCTTGATGGATCGATCCTTTTATTATCATAAAATGTATCTCTGCCCTGAAGTCTGATAGTAACTGTCTGATGTTAACTTAATCACCCTGGCTTTTTATTTATTTATTTATTTATTTTTTTTTTAACATTTATTTTTGAGACAGAGAGAGACAGAGCATGAATGGGGGGAGGGTCAGAGAGAGGGAGACACAGAATCTGAAACAGGCTCCAGGCTCTGAGCTGTCAGCACAGAGCCCGACGCGGGGCTCGAACTCACGGACCGCGAGATCGTGACCTGAGCTGAAGTCGGCTGCTTAACCAACTGAGCCACCCAGGCGCCCCTCCCTGGCTTTTTAAAAATTGGTCTTAGTATATCATATCTTTTCCCCTTCTTTTCCTTCTACGCTAGTTACGTCCTTACACATACAGTGGGTTTCTGAGATCAATGTTCTTTGTTGCTTGATGTCCAGGGTCCAGTTTACACGTATTTTGTCTGGGTTTTTTTTGGTTTTTTTTTGAGAGGAGGGTGTTTCTGGCCAGAGGGTAAGTCCAGTTCCTAGCATGCCTTTTTGGCCACACGTTAAAGTCCCTCTGTTTACTTTTTGGTCAGTATTTCCCAAACAGCCAAGGGTCCTTATCGCTGGTCCGTACATGACTCATCTGCCAAGAATCTGCTCCCAGATCACCTCCTTCGTGAAGCTTCTCCTGACATTTCCCCCCGGCCCCATACCCTTCGTAGAGAATAGAGTTTTTCTATTCGCAAGAATACATTCCAAGCACCTCATGAGTTCCCACAGTGGGGTCCCCCAACACAGCATACCTGTTTTTCCTAAATGCAGTTTTCTGGATGACAACAATTGCTTCCTTAGGGATCTTTGCCTTCTGGTTTCCATCATTGTCATTAGCAACCGGCCTTTTGTCTCAAGATTGTTTTCCATGACGGTACTGAGATAGGATTTTATTACACTGCGAAGATAATTGTGCCGGGGCCCCCCCTCCCCCCCCCCCCCCCCCATAGAGAACCCAGCCTCTCTGGAACTTGACTGATGTGTGATCGGCTGGTCTCCTCACTAATTTGGTGACTGGTTCCTGCCCATACATGTCACACAGCGCCCGCAGCAAAATTGAAATCATTGCGTGTCTAAGTAAGCTGTGGTCCATCTAGACAATGGAAGATTATTCAGTACAAGAAGGAAATGAGCTCTTGAGCCACGAAATGACATAGAGCAAACTCAACTGCCTATCACCCAAGTGAAAGAAGCCAATCTGACCGTATGCCATTCTGAAGAAGGCAAAATTATGGAGACACTAAAAGGATCAACGATTGCCAGGGGCTTGGGGAGATGTGAGGGATGAACAGGCAGGGCTAAAAAGATTTTTAGGGCAGTGAAATTACTCTGCATACTATGATGTTGATATTGGCAGAGGCGGTCTGTGTGTGTGGGTAGAGCTCTACGAGAAATCTCTGTACCTTCTCCATTTTTCTGTAAAACTGCAACTTCTCTAAAAAAAAAAAAAAAAAAATGAAGTCTTGTAAAAATCGTGTGTGAGTGTGTGACTACTCACAGGCTGTTGACACTATGAATACCAAATCCAGTTGTTAAGAATCTAATTATACTTGGGGCGCCTGGGTGGCTCGGTCGGTTAAGCGTCCAGCTTTTGGTTTCGGCTCAGGTCGTGATCTCACGGTTTGCGAGATTTGAACCTTGCGTCGGGCTCTGCACTGACAGCAGGGATCCTGCTTGGGATTCTCTCCCTCCCCCTCTCTCTCTGCCCCTTCCCCGCTTTCTCTCCATCTCTTTCTCTCTCAAAAGTATATTTTAAAAAAAAACACACATAAAAAAGAAGAATCTGATTACACTCGATTACGTTTTTATTTCTTCGCGTTATTTCTTTACTGTACTCCTCCCTTAATCTAGAAGGCTTGGAAAACTGAGACTTCTCTTGCGTTTCCCGATTACTGTGCCTAATTATAGTCCCTGGCATCAAATAAGCACTTCACTGATATTTGTTGAATGAATGAATGAGAGCATAGTTAGAAAGACGCACGAATCTCCAAACCTCCATGTATTTCTAGAATGCCTGCCCTGTGGCGACCTGATGTTTATATGCACCACCCTTTGGCTGCTGAGCATTGCTTTGAGCTCTTTTCCAACTTACTTATTTACATCGCTTTGAAACATCTAATATTTCCAACCTAATGGTGCACCTTGTGTCCATCCATTCTGTCACTTCGACTTGAAGACTGGTTTAAAAAACAAAACAAAACAAAACAAAACAAAACAAAAGGGGCACCTGGGTGGCTCAGTCGGGTAAGTGTCGGACTTTGGCTCAGGTCACGATCTCACGGTTTGTGGGTTCAAGCCCTGCATTGGGCACTGTGCTGACAGCTCGGAGCCCGGAGCCTGCTGCGGATTCTGTGTCTCCCTCTTTCTCTCTGCCCCTTCCCTGCTCACGCTCTGCCTCTGTCTCTCTCTCAAAAATAAACATTAAAACAAAAACAAAAAACAAGAAAGTAGTAGAGTAGAATCATAGAATGTCTCAAGAAGGCCTAGTGTCATGACAGCCACAGGGATAAGGGCCATCAGGACATTATTATCCTTCTCCCATCCTCTATGCTGCTTCCTGAACACCTAGCGCGTGCCGGGACTTTGAGAGCCTTTCTATGACAAGGTCGAACCCTTTCTGCTTTTCAGTCTGATTAAACACTTAGGAGCCATGCATGTAAAGACTCACTGTTATCATTATTCTTATTCCCATTTTAAACATGAGGAAAAAGAGGTTCAGGGTGTAAACACGTTTCCCGAGTCCATTAGCCGGAAGACCAGAATCAGACCTTCCTGTGAGAGCATAATGCCCCTGCCACTAGCTTTCTCTAAAGCTTTCATTTGGGGGGTCGCCCGGGTGGCTCAGTCCGTTAAGCGTCCGACTTCGGCTCAGGTCACGATCTCACAGATGGTGGGTTCGAGCCCCGCGTCGGGCTCTGTGCTGTCAGCTCAGAGCCTGGAGCCTGCTTCGGAGTCTATGTCTCCCTCTCTCTTTCTCTGCCCACCCCCCCCCCTTGCATTTTCTCTCTCTCTCTCTCTCTCTGAAAAATAAATAAACATTAAAAAAATTTTTTAAATAAAAACATAAAGCTTTCACTTGCTCCCTGGTTCACTTTATCTCAAAAGCATGAACCCTTGCCAGGGTTGGGTCCCCAGAACGGTGGGCACGGGAACTCTCGACCAGCCACGGCTTGGAACAGGGTCAGGCTTTTCTGTGAACTATTTGAAGGCATCTGATGAAAGGCTGTTCGGTGAGAACATTCAGTCATGCTCAAAACATCTGAGGGACGGAACTATGTTTATCCAGACCTGGCAAGTTCTGTGCTCAAAACTATTTTCCTGGAGCACTCTAGAGGACTTCGTCTTTGCCAGGGAATGTTCCTATAACGTTTCTCTCTCGAGTCGGAGGGAATCACCAGCCCCACTCTCTACGTGTGGGGACAGCAGCTGCCGGTGTCACTGGACTCCCCGGCAGGCTCGCGGGGGGTGTGGGAACATTCAGTTTTCATCGAGGCTTATAAACACCTCGTTCGTTGTGCAGCCCTCCCGGCAAGTGCATGGGGACGCTGCGGCCCTACAGATGCCCAGGATGTCCAGACTGGTTTGTTGGTTGCCGTGCTGGATTCTGTCGCTCTTTTTTCGGCCGCACACTCCAGCCGCGGGCCGTCTGTGGCCCGAGACTTAACCCCTCTTTCAGCACACGGGGACGCGTGGCTCCGTGACAAAATGATGGAGCTGGGCGGTGAGGGGCTTCCCTTCTGATCAACAGGATCCAAAAGCATCAATCCCTGGACGGATCCTTGGATGAATGGGACGGGCTGCCAGGGTCTTAAAAAGCAAACCATTTCTCGCCAGCTCGATTGCCTCTTTGTGTCTTAGTTCGTGCGTTTGGTCCCCCCTTGCTGTCCCCCAAATTTTACTTTAAATGTCCTCTCTCGGCTGTGCTATAAATCGTCACTAGTGCCCGACAGAAAGACCGTTCTTCTCTATCTTTTCTTATTTTGGTTCACAGAGGATGGACTGCTCTCTCCTCCTCGTGGAAGAGTGTTGAAGAGAACGTGGCTGGCCTTTCTCTGCCCCTTCCAGGGTCCTTCCTCCGTGAGGAGTGGTGATCGTGGACTCATCGTGATTCACCATGTTATGAGTTATAAAGTTAAAATGAGATCAATTAAATAATTGGGGTGTTTCTTGCAATGAAAGCCAACTCCCCCCACCCCCAAACCGGTTGGGGGTATTTAGAAGGACGTTGTCGGGGCGCCTGGGTGGCTCAGTCGGTTGAGCATCCGACTTTGGCTCAGGTCACGATCTCGCGGTCCGTGAGTTCGAGCCCCGCGTCGGGCTCTGTGTTGACAGCTCAGAGCCTGGAGCCTGTTTCGGATTCTGTGTCTCCCTCTCTCTCTGCCCCTCCCCCGCTCATGCTCTGTCTCTCTGTCTCAAAAATAAATAAACGTTAATTAAAAAAAACTTTTAGAAGGACATTGACTGATAGAATGGAGAAAAGGAATCACCTTCTCTGAGATCACGAGCTTTGAACTTTTCAGATTGCTTACCATTTTTTGGAAATCAAAGACATACGGTTTTCCACTTTACCTGTCTCTGGAGATACAGAGTTCTGCTTATATTGTTTTCACGAATCATCCAAATATAGGTTCTCCAGGGCACATGAGGTACTGTTCACCTAAATACTTTACTCAGAAATATTCTAAATTTCATTTCTTGATAAATTAGCTTCTGGACCCACACACCCAATGGGAAAACACTTCTTGTTGAAGATTGTAGAAATTAAGATATACTTTAAATTCTTTTTAATGTTTTATCTACTTTTGAGGGAAAGACACGGAGACAGAGCACGAGCAGGGGAGGGGCAGAGAGAGCGACACAGAATCCGAAGCAGGCTCCAGGCTCCAAGGGGTCAGCACAGAGCCGGACGCGGGGCTCAAACTCACGAAACATGAGATCGTGACTTGAGCTGAAGTCGGACGCCCGGCGGACGGAGCCACCCGGGCACCCCAAGATGTACTTTAAAGTCAACCTGTATTGACTATGTCCATCCTGTACAATGAGGTCTACCTAATTCATTTAAGTCCTTCGTTTTATCTTCTTTACACATTATGCTTTGTGTTTTCATCTGTTGTTGTTGTTGTTGTTGTTGTTATCGTCACACTTCATCCTCAGTTCACAAAAAAAGAATCAATGACTCCAAAGCGGTTTGTTAAATAAGAGTGCAATGAAAATAGTAATAAAAACACTACAGCTCAAAATAAAATTATAAATATAAATAGGAAAGAGGATTCCAGTCTAATTCAAATATAGACCATGATGAATGTGCATGTGCGAGAAGTGATAGGCAAGGAGATCTCTTACAAACAACCCCAACTGAAGACCTCAAGGGGAAGTCTGACAAGTTTTAAAACCGGGTTTCACTGGGGGCCCCTGGCTGGCTCAGTCGGTAGAGCATGTGACTCTCAATCTCGGGTTCATGAGCTCAAGCCCCACGTTGGGTGTGAGATTATTCAGAAACATAAAAAACAATAAATTAAAGTTGGATTTCACTGGACCAAGGGACTTATTTGTTCTACTCTGCCGTGATTTGTCTGTTTAGAAATTTTGTTAGATAGGGGACGGAGATTTTGCATCATTTTCCAGCAGTGACCTTTTTCGTAAACCTCCTGGGAATGAGTTTTTTCTGGAACAAGCACAAGATCTTGCTTCCCGGTTGTAAATTGAATATTTTTTTTTAATGTAAGGAGCCTGAAACTTCAAAGCCAACATTCAAAGCCGTCTCCAAAGCATAAACAGGCTCGACTCAAAATATTTTCCCGAGGTTTGGAAAACCAGCTTCATAGCTTTTGACACATTTGGGCTTGGCGAGGAAGTCCAATAAGCATGTGGAAGTCATTAGTGCTGGTCGCTACCTATTTCCCATTCTTCACCTCTGTGTGTCCAACAGCCCCGCATCTCTGTGCTGCCTTTGAAGCAAGGCATGGCCGTGGGCCCTGCGTTAGTCAGAGAAAGGGGAGTGGGAACATGACTTCAAAAGCCGGTGTGCCGTCGGCCATGTTCTCTCTCCCCCTACGTCCATGACACCTCGTCCACGTTCCAGTAGTGGCCCTTCCACCAGCCTGAATCCACGAGCCTTCAAGTGACGTGAGCCAGACTTGCAATTCGCCCGATGAGATGTGGGGATCCTTTGTTACCGCAGCGTAACTTAGCCCGTCTTGAGCAATACGTAGTCATGGAATTCTTTAATCAGCGGCCACAAGTTGAACGAAGCAGAGTAATAACAGCACATGGCATGGAAACACAACGTCACGGGGGGGGGGGGTGGCAGCAAGGCTCGTGTTTGTTTTTGGCTTGTGGTT
Source organism: Herpailurus yagouaroundi (assembly GCF_014898765.1). Lineage (NCBI taxonomy): Eukaryota > Metazoa > Chordata > Mammalia > Carnivora > Felidae > Herpailurus > Herpailurus yagouaroundi. Next base: position 3,995,306 of record NW_024412439.1, on the reverse strand, counting down.
GGGTTCAACCACCGATGCGCCAACGTTTGAACTCACTCTTGGAAGATAAGAGACGTGTATTCAAGGAAGAAGAGGCTGGTGACGCCATTCTGTTGGAAACTACGGTGCCTGAGAAGACGTGTTTATTTTAGTTGACAATTATTTTGTGAGTCATGGTGGGGACTGGAAAATGCGTGTTGGAGTCAGGTACACGGAACGCTAGCGAAGGAGGCATTGAGGAAGGGAGTTGCCCTAAAAATAAAAGAAGTTGCTCCGAAAGGGCAGTCTTCTCAGTATTGCGCTCACTGAACACCCCGCAATAACACAGGAAATGCACTCAAACTGGAAATTAAAATCCAGTGGGGCCCATTTGAAATGTTTCTTCAGTACGTGGTGTGACAGTAGTGGCAGGAAGTACAAGCCTTTACTTCGGGGGCGCCTGGAAGGCTCAGCCCGACTTCAACTCAGGCCGTGATCTCACGGTTCGTGAGTTCGAGCCCTGAATTGGGATCTCCGCTGTCCGCACAGGGCCCGCTTCGGATCCTCTGTCCCCCTCTCTCTCTGCCCCTCCCCCACTCACGCTTTCTCTCTCCAAACATGAATAAACATTGAAAAACAAAGAGTTGATTTTCTACACAGACTACATTGGAATAAAGGCACTCAAACGAGTGTTTGAAATTACAAGTGAGCTCTGTGTGTGTATGTGTGTGTGTGTGTGTGTGTGTGTGTGTTTTAAAGAATTACTTCATGGCCTTTCTAATATCAATCAATTCCTTAATTGATCAATTCCTTCAGTGATGTCAAATGACTTGTCCATGTGGCCAGTGGCATACCTTACCTGTATACTTGGCAATTTATGAGGATTCTTTTTTTTTTTTTAATTTTTTTTTTAACGTTTATTTATTTTTGAGACAGAGAGAGACAGAGGATGAACGGGGGAGGGTCAGAGAGAGGGAGACACAGAATCTGAAACAGGCTCTAGGCTCTGAGCTGTCAGCACAGAGCCCGACGCGGGGCTCGAACTCACGGACCGCGAGATCGTGACCTGAGCCGAAGTCGGCCGCTTAACCGACTGAGCCACCCAGGCGCCCCAATGAGGATTCTTAAAGAGTTGGACGCTCGATGCAAATAACTCAATTGCAAACCATTTGACTCCTCAATATTTGATGATTTTCTCCATTAGCTCTACATCAAATGTTTTCTAACAGAACCACCTAGAATTTGCTTCTAGTTTCGTTGGCCTAGAGCTGTGAGTTAGAATTTTATGCTTTTGAGGGATTCCTAGGTAGCTCAATTAAACGTCTGACTCTTGATTTTGGCTGAGGTCATGACCTCACCGTTTGTGAGTTCGAACCATGCATCAAGTTCTGCACTGACAGTCGGAGCCTGCTTGAGATTCTCTCTTTCTCTCTCTCTCTCTCTGCCCCTCCCCCACTCTCTCTCTCCATCTGAAAATAAATAAACTTAAAAAAAGTTTTATGCTTTTGATATGCTTAGATTAATATTAAATTTACCTACGTTTTCTTTGAGTACTTTCACGGTTTTTTGTTTTTTTTTTTTTAATTTTTTTTTTTTTCAACGTTTATTTATTTTTGGGACAGAGACAGACAGAGCATGAACGGGGGAGGGGCAGAGAGAGAGGGAGACACAGAATCAGAAACAGGCTCCAGGCTCTGAGCCATCAGCCCAGAGCCTGACGCGGGGCTCGAACTCACGTACCGCAAGATCGTGACCTGGCTGAAGTCGGATGCCTAACCGACTGCGCCACCCAGGCGCCCCAACACGGTTTTTAAGACTCCATGGGGCACCTGGGTGGCTCAGTCGGTTAAGTGTCTGACTTCCGCTCAGGTCATGATCTTGCAGTTTGTGGGTTTGAGCCCCACGTCAGGCTCTGTGCTGTCAGCACAGAGCCTGCTTGGGATCCTCTGTCTCCCTCTCTCTCTGTCTCTGTCTCTCAAAAATAAATGAACATGAAAAAAAAAAAACAAACCTCTGTAACCAGCTACAATTTATGTTAGTGTATCACATGAAATTATAACCTAATTTTTTTGCAAATAGCCAGTTACTGAATAATCCATTTTTTTCTCCCGCTGTTATGATGCCTTGATTTTATCAGATCCACATATATTTGTGGGACTGTTTTTGGGCTTCCTGATTCATTGATCTGTCTGCCTATCCCACTTTCAATTACTACAGCTTAAAAATACTGCTTCAGGAATAGTAAACAAGTAAGAAGGGTTGAACGAGTATTGTTTTTAATTTTTTTTAATGTTTATTTTTGAGTGAGAGAGCGAGCACGTGCGAGCGGGGGGGGGGGGCAGAGAGAGAGGGAGACACAGAATCCGAAACGGGCTCCAGGCTCCCAGCTGTCAGCACAGAGCCCGACGCGGGGCTCGAACTCATGAACCTTGAGATCATGACTTGAGGGGAAGTTGGACGCTTAACCGACCGAACCACCCTGGTGCCCTGAGAGAGAGTGTTTGTTTTTTTTTTTTTTTTTTAAAGACTGTAGAGTGTGCTTCCTCTAGTCTGAAATTTGTCACTCTGTCCGCTGGCTTCTGTCCCTTTGCTTACAAACGTGAACATGGTTTTTTTTCTGTCTTGAAGAGACTTGTGCTGACCTCCTTGTGTTTTTCTGGTTATTGCTTTTCTGCCCTTCCTTTCACTGCCTGTCCGCCCCTGCGACCCATGGAGCATAGTCCTCTTTCCCTTAAATTCCTGTGTTATCTGGCCACGCTGTGCTCCCCAAAGAGAACTATTAAAAGTTATCAGCCACCTCCCTTATGTCCTTCACGTCTATTTCTGATCTTCAACCTCCCGCGACCCCTTGCACAATGTCACAGCAGTCACTACACCGCCCGGACTCACCTCGCTTCTCTCTCGCCACCGCCCCGCTCTGGAACCCTGCTGACTTTTTTGAGGGCAACCTCCCTGCCTCTTCGTTCTTCCTGTACTTTCTGTACACACTTCTCTTCCAAGACTGGCTGGCTGGTGGCCTTGAACGGGTTACTTAACTTTGACTCTCCCTCGATTCCAAAGAACATGGCTGGCGTGGTTTGCTCCGTGTTCATCAGGCGCCAGCGGGAACTTTGTGCAGCGTGGTCCACAGCCCGTTAAGGTCCTCCGGACCTAAAAATGAGCTGCTGACTTTCTGGCGGACTCCTAGAACAGAGTTCCAATGCCACCGCTGTCCCCAGTGCCTCTAAGACATCTTCTGGGTATGAGAGAAAGGCCCCCCTAAGTCACAAAACCTTGATACGTGGTTCTTGTTGAAGCCCTCCTATCTCTCCACTCCAACACCACTACTGACCCATTCTTCTTACCTCCCGCTTCTTCCATAGCTTCCACCGAGAAGTTCACTAAAAGCTTCTCTGGCTGACTGTTGCCAGTGGATCGATCCGAATTTCTTAGCCTGGCACTCGAAGACCACCCGAGTCCGTGTACAGACTATGTTTACGGCATCTGTACCCACCGCTACCGTAATTAATACTGGGGTCCAAAGGATCCGGATTTCAATTCAGACTCAGACTCTTGGTAGCTGTGTGGGCTTGGACGAGTTACTTAGCCTCACTGTCACCAAACCCAAAGACCTTGGAGTGTCACAGCAGAGGAGACGGACCGCATGTAGCTTGTGTGTGTCAAGCCCCAAAGAACCTCCAGGGATCAAAGAGACTTGTCTGCCGAGCACAGAGGCAGGACTCGATCCGTCTTGGGCAACAGCCGTAGTAACACCTCTGGACTCTTGAAGGTGAACACAGCGACCGTCCTTCTTTTTCTTTGCTTTTAGAGGTCAACAGAGTGATCCTCTGATCTTTTTGCTAACCCCTTTCCGACCCAATGAAGCTATCTTATTTCTTGGCATCCCCAAAATACCTAAGGCGCCTAATAGACACTCTATAAAACTTTGCAAATAAATGCTTGTTGAGACCACCCATCATGGTCTAGGGAAAAGACCACCCAGAGTCAGAAGACCCAGGTTGATTTCTGGAGTTGCCCTATGCTGGCTCCATGACATGGAACAACCAAACTAGCACTCCCGAGCTTTGGTGCCCTACATTTTCACGTGGAACTCTGGTCAGCGTTCATTAGCCACGCGTGGTTCGTTGCTACCATGTTGGATCGAGAAGCTATGGAACATTTCTATCACTGCACAAAGTGCTGTTGGACCGGGCTGATAGCTAACACGTCACAAGGATGGCGTGGCTGGCAATAATGTCATAAAATAGTACTTATCGGAAATGCCCGGAACGGGAGCTTCACCGGCAACAGAAGCGTAGCTGCATTAAGTGAAGGAGAGAGCCGAGTGACTCTGGGATGTGCTGCCTGTGTATCTGAGGAATTAGATTAGTGGAGATTCAGATAAACAACCGAGAGACCGCATCATAATCCTCTGGGAGTTATCTGGACTCACCGAACGATAAAGCAGAAGGGAGGAAAGTAGCCCCATCGTATATAGAAGCCTCTAGCATTAAGCTGAAGAAATGAGGCAATCCCAAAAGACATTGTGAAGCTCCAAGTGGGAAATGGCGATTTTCAGGCCTTTTGAGCTTCTTCATTGACTTCAGAAACTGAGACTTGAGTTGCAGAGGGGGAAAAGTGCTGGGTGGGATTTAGCTCAGAGAAGAGAAGATTGGCGGGGGGGGGGGGGGAGCCATGGAGGAGGTTATAGCTTTTCCCAACCATGAGACTGTTTTAGATGACCCTCCCTCAATTGTCCAGGATCCTTTTCAGTATATTTGCATAATGTATTGCTTTTATTTTTCAACGCTTATTTATTTATTTTGAGAGAGAGAGCGCGCGCGCACAAGCGAGGGAGGGGCAGAGAAAGAGGGAGACAGAGAATTCCACCTCCCTGCAGTGGGGCTTGAACCATGAGATCATGACCTGAGCCGAAACCAAGAGTCGGACACTCAACCAACTGAGCCACCCGGGTGCCCCTATAACGGATTATGTTAGTAATACCCTTCGGCCATATTTGGTTTTGCTAGCCGTACTCTAAGTTCCCAAAGGACAATCAGCATCCAGTTCCATTCTTCACATCAAAACCAGAGCGGTCTTCCAGAAACTGAGGTATGTCCCTCCTTGCTTAAGACCTTCCCGTGCCTGCATATCGCAAGCGAGATCAAGCTCAAACTCCCACAGTCGGGACTGGCTACAGACTTTAGGGGACACGGTAAACAATGAAACTTCAGGGCTCCCTGTTCAAAAATCGTTAAGAATTTCAAGATTGTGACAGGAGAGCACTCACTAGGTACGAGCCTTTCTGAGCCCAGGGCCCTGAGTGGCTGACAGGTCTCCTGCCCGCGAAGCCAGTCCTGGCCATAAACGACACCTGTAGATAGCCCCTGGGTCTTCGGAAGCATATTTTTCCCAAAGAGCCTTCAGTCCCAGGTAGGAAATGATTGTGTTTACCGACCATATACACCAGCATTTTGGTGCTAGTCCACTAAAATAGGTTTTTTTCCCGCAAACAGCTCCCTGACTTCCTCTGGAGGGAAAAGAGAATTCAGAACTCGGTCTCCCCCATTGTTACCTCGATTTGGATTCTCTCTATCTCATCGTGTGGATTTTGAGACCCTTAGTTCACAACATATTTCTTTGCTCATGGGGAGCTCAGGAGACACCGGGACACCTTAACAAAACGAACACTAAGCATTGTGTTGTGACCGCGATAGGGAATGTAGGAAGGAGTCTAAGTACGAAATATAGAGAGAAAGAGTCGATGAGTAAACACCTTCATAGTTTTGAGCTGTGTTTATTGTTCATCCTTCAAGAAGAGAAGGACGATGTTTATTCAGCTCTTGAGGTGGAGAAGGCTCAGAGGCTCAGGGATGAGACAGAAAGACCCATCAGGGGCGAGATAATGACTGTATGGGGCGGTTTCCTGAGAGAACAATCTCTTCTAACTACATTAGACAGAAAGGGATCCAGATCTTCCCTGACTTACGCTGTGGTTGCATCCCGATAAGCGCATCATAGGTGGAAGATACCGTCAGAAAAATGCATGTAGGGGCACCTGGGTGGCTCAGTGGGTTAAGCGTCTGACTCTCTGGTTCAGGTCATGATCTCACAGTTCATGGGTTCGAGCCCCACATCGGGCTCTGTGCCGACAGCGTGGATTCTGCTTGGGATTCTCTGTCTCTCCTCTCTCTGCCCCTCCCCTGCTCGTTCTCTCTCTCTCTCTCTCTCTCCCTCTCTCACAATAAATAAATAAACTTTAAAAAAAAGAGAGAGAAGAAAAATAGGAGCTTGGATTGAAGACCATTTAGGGGAACTAAGACCCAGAAAATAACTTTAAAAATACATAGCTACCAATCAAGAGAGATGACCTAACTCAGAGTACAATACACAAATATGCTGCACAAACAGCACGATAACGTAGTTTGACTCCATTTATGAAAACTAAAAGGAGCTTGGCATTCTCTAATGTTAAGTTTGAGATAGCAACAGGGAAACTAGACGGAGAGGTTCGTGTGGGTTGCACGTAGTTGAAGGACTTTGTACAAGTTCCAAACTGGTCACTTTGAAGGACCCGGTGGCAAACATTCTTGCATGACTATAGAAATGAAACAGGTCGACAAAATCCATCCAGTGACGAAAAGCTAGATAAAGTCACTTATGTGACTGATGTAATCAAGGCGGCTGTTTATTTTGTTCATTTTTTAAAAAATTTTTTTTAACGTTTTTATTTCTTTTTGAGACAGAGAGAGACAGAGCATGGGCGGGGGATGGGCAGAGAGAGAGGGAGACACAGAACCTGAAGCGGGCTCCAGGCTCCGAGCTGTCGGCACGGAGCCCGACGCGGGGCTCGAACTCACGGACTGTGAGATCATGACCTGAACCGAAGTCGGACGCTCAACCGACTGAGCCACCCAGGCGCCCCAAGGCAGCTGTTTATTTTTAACATGTAAACTATATGTAACAATATATATTGATATTAAAACTATATATAACCATGCTTATAACTACATATATAACCACATATATCTATGTCTATAGTCACATAATAACTATAACTAGCCTCCGTGGCTAAGTCACTTCAGCGTCTGACTCTCGATTTCTGCTCAGGTCATGATCTCACAGTCTTGAGATCAAGCCCCGCATCAGCCTCTGTGTGCCGAGTGGGGAGCCTGCATAAGATTGTCTCTCTCCCTAGGGGCGCCTGGGTGGCTCAGTCGGTTAAGCGTCCGACTTCGGCTCATGTCGTGATCTCACAGTTGGCGGGTTTGAGCCCCGCGTCGGGCTCTGTGCGGACAGCTTGGAGCTTGGAGCCTGCTTTGGATTCTGCATCTCCCTCTTTCTCTGCCCTACCCTGCTCGCGCCCTGTTTCACTCTCTCAAAAAATAAATAAATGTAATTTTTAAAACAGTTAAAGATTCTCTGTCTCCCTCTTCCTCTCTCCTCTGTTCTCATAAATAAATAAATAGATAAATAAATAAAGCATCAATGCTTCAGTCTCTCATACTGTGGTGTGGGTGGTGCTCTTAATTCTTGGCTGTGGCTCTGGCTTATTTTTTTCCTCTCAGGTTGCCTGGCCTCATCTCTCTCAAAGAGATGTTACCTACATCAAAGGGCCTGGGGTTGAAAGGTGAAACCCACCAGCTTGTTGCAAATAAACGGCTACTCCCTCACCCCCTCCCAATATATAAAATGAGTTTCGCTATCAGTAAACACATGGGTGTCCAGAAACAGCAGGATCTCAGGCAAGCAGAGCACCATTGGGTGGGGGGCTGGGGGGTAGGAAAAGCGTCCTTGTGTCTGAGTGACTGCGGGGCTGACATACCCAAGACTAGAGTCTTGAAACTTCGTCCAAAGATATCAACTCACCTTACAGGGAGGGGACAAAAACATAGTAATGGAGAAACACCCGTAATTTGTGCGGTTTCCAAGGCCCTAGCCTTCCGTACACAATGAGGCACCATTTAGAGCCGTAGTCGAAGCCTCCGGGTCCCCAACAAGCTCCCTCTTCCCTGTGCCATGAGGCCACCGGAGTTCATTTGCAGTCTCGGCCAGCTCTTTTAGAAGGCCCTTTGGCTAGAGGGAAGAAGTTGGCCACAGAAAGGGTCTCCTATGAGCCCCCAGCAAAATTAGCAAACAGCAGGTTGCAGAGGGAATGAGCCAGAGATCACGAGACGGAACCTTTGTGATGCCGACAGAGAAAGATTTGAGCTGAGAATTCAGATCGTTGAGAGCAGGGCTGACAGTGTTTGTGCAGATAACTCTTGCCGATGACACTGGCCTATGGCACCTCTAGACGCTTACCTGTCCGGGCTCCCACGGGGCCTCAGAAGCCTCCTTAACACTCCATAAGTGCACACTACTCTGATCTAGAGCTGGTCTGCAAGGCGAAACAGATTGTCCATCGCTGGTGAGGAGATTAAGTATTGTCTCTCTTCCCCACGGATGCATGACTATACAGGGTTCCAGAAAGACCATCAGCGCACTCTGCGTAGAAGGCGGGTCTTGGCAATGATGCCAACCGTGAACCCAGTGCTGCTGGGAACAGTGGAGGAGTCAGGGCCAGCAGAGTGGAGACTGAGGGGGAGCCTGGAGACGCGACCTTGAGCGGCCACTCTGCCTCCGCCCGGGTGCCTTGGGTCAGCCCTGCCTACGAAGGGAAGGGCTCCATCCTTGCTTTTGGAGCGAAACAAAAATTATAACCCCCAACTAGACCCCACCTCAGCTATTTACAGCCTGAACTCAGGACTCCAAGAAGTGCCAGGTGAGGCGTTTATGACAACACTTCCCCGGGGGCAAGAATGGAAATTGCTAAAATTACAGTGGACTTGGCTATTTAGGGGCAGTTACACGCATTTCTAAATCTGAACGATGCCTGGGAAGGTGGAAGCCTGTGGCATTCCAGAAGCCCTTCTTAAAGCCACATACTATGAAAGACACTTCGGGGCCCAAATATATCAAGCCGCACCACGTGTCGATATTTGCAGGCTGGTGATTCTTCAACAGGATCACACTTGGCGATTCTTGGCTGTTCGTGGATTTCAGCGTTCGAATATTTACCCTCGCGAAGTGGCCGTGACATTTAAGACGAGAAACCGACTGTTTATTTGCAGAATTTAGCCTTGCCCACGGTTTACCAAAATTAACAAGAAAACCAGCCTTTTTCTGTGTCGGAACTACGTCGTCTTCCCATCACATTCTTGCAATTCCGGGAACACTATGTTTAAGTTAGAAAAAAGAAAAAAACTCCGCAAGCATATATTCCTTAAAAAAGGGAGCAATTCATGGAAAATGTCAGCAAGATTTTCCCCGAAGCATGTAACAAATAAAAGACATGCGGAATTTATGGTCACTATCGTCTAAAACTGATGACCATCCACACCTCATCGCTCGAATTGCCTAAGTGTTCGAGTGGCACTTAGACATCTTTGTTTCCATTAGAGGCGAAGGGAGAGGGTGCAAAGCCTACAGTCTGATTTCTAAAATGATATACTGAGACCACAAAAAGAACCCTGGTCCGAGCTTATCGTGCTTACGTCAACTCTACTAGCCTTTTGAGACATTTCGTGAAGTTGACTGACCCAGGTCTGAGAAAGTTTTAGGAAACAGACAGAGATGGGGTTTGGGGTTAATCAGCGGTTGGATGAGAGCAGAGAGAACACACGGAGATGCTAGCTAATGGGAGACACGGGGCTACCCTAAGGGAGAAGCAGGAGACCCAGAGAGAAAACCATTCCCTCCGGTAACCCCACCTTCCGTGTCGGGGCTTCTGCATCAAAGGATTCAAACGCTGTCGACATCCTGTGAGGTTGAATTCCAGATGGTTAAATGCAAGTTCAGGAGGCAGTAAGGGGTGCCTGGGTGGCTCAGTCGGTTGAGCGTCCGACTTGGGCTCAGGTCACGGTCTCGTACTCTGTGAGTTCGAGCCCCGCGTCGGGCTCTGTGCTGACAGCTCGGAGCCTGGAGCCTGCTTCGGATTCTGTGTCTCTCTCTCTCTCTGCCCCTCCCCCGCTCATGCTCTGTCTCTCTCTCTCTCTCTCTCTCTCTCTGTCAAAAATAAATAAACATTAAAAAAAATTAAAAAAAAAATCACAGGCAGTAAGATGTTGACAAACCTCCGTGATCACTGCTGGGTGTTATGATAAGGGGTGTGTTTTAGGAGTCTGTGTGTGCCTGTGTTCTCTAGTTTCCAAAATACGGCATGCAAATGTTTTTCATTTACAGTAAAGAAAAAGTTACTTAAGCAAAACAACTCCTGAGATACCACAGGACCTCCTGGAATGCAAGCAATGCCCCATTTTGCAGCTCATCCAGGGTCAATGCCTCTGTCATTCCACACCCCTTGACGCTCAGTTCCCTTGGAAAGAGTTCCCCAAGTCCCGTCGATGGGTTAGAATATGCTTTGCATTTCTCCCGTCTTTGCCTCTACGGCCACCTCTCTGAGTTCATTGCTCAGTCATGATTTCATCGGGCCATTTCCACCGCTCGGACCTCCCCCAACTCCTTGACCTGCAGTTGAAGGCCTCCCCTCACGTGCCCCGCCATCATGAATCACAGCCTGGTCTCCTTAACCATGGCTCCCAATGCACTGTGTATTTTTCCACACGTGTTTTGGCTCAGACTACCCCCAAGGTACCCCGCGTACCCAAGAGTCTTTCTCCTTTTCTGTTTCCTTCGAGGCAGAGCTGAAAATCCACCCTATCTGTGATTCCGGCCCCCACCACCTCAGAGGAGATACATTTCTACTTCCCAACCCTTTCGTGTTACACAGAGAATAACGAGGATAATACAAATAATCCTTTCTCTCTCTCTCTCTTTTTTTTTTAACCTTCTCCTTTAGATCAGGTGTCTTTCTTTATTTCCTTCCCATAGCTCAGAAGCCTAGTAAATAGTAGAAAATTAAGGTTTGGAAGGAAACATAAAGACTTTCCAGGACAGGACGCTCGTACCTTTCTATCAACGCAATCCTTTAATAAGTGAATAGAGGAGCAGCTGATTTCAATGCTGCCACCAAAGCCCTGTGGCTTTGGTTCTCTTTCCCCGGCTCCTCCTGGGGGGGGGGGGTCCCTAACAGAAGCCCACCAACCGGAGGGTGTTGGGGAAAGTCTTCCGCATGCTCATGCACTTTTCCTGGTCGATATACAGGGAATTGGCTTTGACGGCCAGGTCGTGCTCCAGGGTGGCTTTGGTGTGGACCAGCGACTGCAAGGTGTCCTCTGCCTCCCTCAGACGCTGCTGCAAGGTCTGGATGGTGTCGTCCACCTCGTATACTTCATTGACAAGGCTGCGGAGGCAGAGAAGCGCCCGGTTAGGTTGGCGGAAGTCACTCCCCCGAGACCGGCTATGTGCTGAGTTAAGGGCCTGCGTGGTTACTGGCTTCCCACTGGACGGTGGCTGCTGGGCTGAGGCCCCCAGCAGCCCCAAGGGCACCCCGATGTCAGAAAAAAAGGAACCAGTGCTTGGGCTCCCTTGTGGTTCCGGTACCAGGCCGGGGCCACTCCCCTTAACTACACCCAGAATCCAAAAAGCAAGGATTTTAAGGACACCGTCAAATTTTCATACCCACGTATATTAAATTGTTATATTTTAAGGGCGCCTGGGTAGCTCAGTCGGTTAAGCCCCTGACTCTTGATCTCAGTTCAAGGCCTTGATCTCAAGGTTGGGAGTTCAAGCCCCACGCTGGGCTCCGCGCTGGGAGTGGATTCTACTTTTTAAAAAATATTATATTTTATTTTTTGTTCTTAATTTTTTTTTTTTACATTTATTTATTTTTGATAGACAGAGAGAGACAGAGCACAAGTGGGGGAGGGTCAGAGAGAGAAGGAGACACAGAATCCGAAGCAGGCTCCAGGCCCGGAGCTGTCGGCACAGAGCCCGAGGCGGGGCCCGAACTCACGGACCGTGAGGTCATGAACCAGCTGAAGTCAAGACGCTTAACCGACTGAGCCACTCAGGCGCCCCCAAAATGTCATATTTTAAAACAGAGGCAAAACTTGTAAACCTGTGACAGTGTGATTTTTTTTATATAGTAAAAATGGGGGCAAAAATCAAAGCCCAGCTGGGCTTTCTTATATTTATTTCATCATGGAAATTATTTTCATTGTTAGGGACTTTACTCAGTGGCTAAAATGCAGCACAAACTGTCAACATAGCCTGGGTGGGGGTGGGGGGGACAGTGAGAGGGGTTAGTTAATGGGACATTCCTCAGATCATAATGCCCCTGCCCCCCAGCAGCGTCCCCAGGTAAGGCCTCAAGTTCCCAGAGTCAATGTACTTGTAAAGGCGGAAAACATAACAGACCGGAAACTGATCGTGCTTGAAATCAGCTACATAAAACTGTGGAACAGGCTGTAGTTCCAATTACCTTGTGGCGGTAAAAAGAAACATGACACGTTTTTCATTAAGATAAAAGAGAGAAAAAAAAAATTCATTCCATGGAAAAACCTATAGCATCTCCTCAAGTTACATGGGTCAATATTGTTTTAATTGTTGTTTCCGGGAGTATCAGTGAAACTTCGCCAAACGTCTGGTGACCTTGTCACCGGTGAACTGCCTGGTCTGCTCTGAGCCGCTTCTCTTGTTCTCTTTTCTACTGGGGTATTACTTGTATCTTATTCATTTGCAAAGAGCTCTTCCAGTATTAGGCATGCTGATTTTTTTTTTTTTTTTTTTTGCTGGTTTTTTTTGTTTGTTTTGTTTTGTTTTTGGTCTGCCTTCCTTCTGGCAAATGTTTTCCCTAAGTTGTTTTTTGCCTTTTTGATTTTGGTTATGATGTTTTTATTATACGTATGATTTCCATTTTTTACAGTAAGCCAAATCTTTCCCTCTCTCTCTCTCTCTCTTTTGGTGATTCCTTCCACCGTGTTTGTATTTAGAACGTCTTTCTCTTCCTGAGGAGCAGTTAAGCAGGCGCTCCTTTACCCACGGATTTGGCCAATTACACTGAGGAGAGAGGACTACGTGGTCACTTAAGAGAAAGAATAGGAAACAGTTTATAAAAAGACAATAATCGGGGCGCCTGGGTGGCTCAGGCGGTTAAGCATCTGACTCTTGATTTCAGTTCAGGTCATGATCTCGCGGTTCATGAGTTCAAGCCCCATATCAGGCTCTGTGCTGGCAGAGCAGAGCCTGCTTGGGATTCTCTCTCTTTTTCCTCCTCTCTCTGCCGCCCCCCCCCCCCCCCGGCCCCACTCATGCTGTCTCTGTCTCTCTGAAAATAAATAAATAAACTTAATACAATTTAAAAACCAGGGACGCCTGGGGGGCTCAGTGTGTTAAGCATCTGATTTCAGCTCAGGTCATGATCTCACGGTTCATGAGTTCGAGCCCCGCTTCGGGCTCTGTGCTGACAGCTCGGAGCCTGGAGCCAGTTTCGGATTCTGTGTCTCCCTTTCTCTCTGCCCTTTCCCCTACTCATGCTCTGTCTCTCTCTGTCTCTCAAAAATAAATAAATGTTAAAACGATTTTTTTAAATTAAAAAAACAGACAATAATAATGATAGCAACACACTTCTTAACTACTTTATTATATATAAATATAGTATATAACTTGTATATGTGTATTATATACATTCTATACATGTAGTATATATACAAATATATATGCATATGTATGTACAGTCCTAAGTACTTTCCATGATCAGACAATTTAATCCCCATAACAACACCACAAAGTAGATACCACGATTATCCCCATTTTACAGATGACAAAACCAAGGCATAGGAATTTAGGTAACTCTCCTTATAGTTTTGCATGGAACTAGCCATCAGCTGCTTTTATTTTTTTTTTTTTAATGTTTTTATTTATTTTTGAGACAGAGAGAGACAGAGCATGAGCGGGGAAGGGGCAGAGAGAGAGGGAGACACAGAATCCGAAGCAGGCTCCAGGCTCTGAGCTGTCGGCACAGAACCCGACGCGGGGCTCGAACTCACAAACCGCGAGATGGTGACCGGAGCCGAAGTCGGACGCTTAACCGACTGAGCCACCCGGGCGCCCCTAAAAACATAAGATAAAATAGACAGTAATAATATAAAGAGAACAGTGACAATGAACAGAATAAAGATACGGTGTCCCTAGAGATAGAAAGGGATTTCTCCATCATAGAAAAACACCCAGGCCATGAGAAAATCATTATACCCAGGCAACCGTATAGCTTCACAGAACCCTGCAGCTGGAAAATAAATGTGAGAGGTCATCAAGCCCAGCTTCCTTGTTTTGCAGACAAGGAAATTGAGCTGGGGGACTGATGAACTGCCCTCTCCACAGGCAGGCGGCCCACATGAATTTATAAGCTTCACGCGGTTATCCAGGAAACCAAGAAGGAAATAAGGAGCCTCACTGGCCATAATAAGGAACTGGGTCCTATTTCCTGCCCCTACCCTCTCCGCTCCCTGCAAGCAAAGCACAGAAGCAGAGACCCGGGAAGCTGGCTTCAGGATACAGGACCCCGTTGGGTAAGACCGTCTCATTCCTATTTGTAATCCCCACAATGTAGGGTTGCCAGGTAATATACAGGATGCCCAGTTAAATTTGAATTCCAGATAAATGTGCAATTTTTTTTCAGGATACTAGCTTTTTAATTGCAACAGACGACACGCAACATAGAATTTACCACCTTAACCATTTTTAAAAAAATTTGCAGTTTGTTTATTTGAGATAGAAAGCATGAGTGAGAGAGGGAGGGGCAGAGAGACAGGGGGAGAGAGAGAATCCCAAGCAGGCTCCACACTGTCAGCCCAGAGCCCGACGCGGGGCTCGAACCCACGAACCGCGAGATCATGACCTGAGCCGAAGTCGGACGCTCAACCGACTGAGCCCCCCAGACGCCCCTTCTCACTCATCTTTCAAGGCCACATCTCACCGCTGGCTTCCTTGTTCTCCGCAGATCACAGAGAGCTGTTCTGCTGAAACCACTCATTTTGGGAGGGGAATTAGAGAACTGAAAAAACATTTTGCGTTCAAATACAAATAAAGCCACTGTCATTTTTTTTTTTTTTTTTTTTTAACGTACCAAGATTATTTAAGTGGAGCAGAGCCTGGTCTGGCCTCCCACCAAAGATGCCAAAAATGTTTTAGCATTGCTTTTGAAAGAACCCCTTCGGAAAACTTGAAATGAAAACAAAAGTCTGGACACGAAAACTGCAATTTGTCACTCACTCCCCTGAGTCCACGGTCTTTCTCGTTTCTTCGTCTACACGGCCAAAGGGTTCCTCTCCGAAGGATGAGGGTGAATAAGGAAGATGATCCCCTCCCTCAGTCGTCATCCCAAATTCTACGGCTGTTCCTCTAGGACCGTATCTTTTGGCAACGACACTTTAACGAGAAATCTTGACGGAAACAAAAGTCAGTTTTGTCCTGAGGTCAGGAAAGGGGGCAGGGGCAACAGACATACTGTGGGTTCTACAGGAAGCAAAGGGAGAGTAAATTCTGCGTAGCCCTGAAGGGGGAAGAAAGTAAAAATCACGCAGCCCTGAATGCCTCCTTGTCTGCTTAGACGACTTAGACGGCTGCTCAGAAACCTTTTAAAAAGCAGCCCCCATGGGGCGCCTGGGTGGCGCAGTCGGTGAAGCGTCCGACTTCAGCCAGGTCACGATCTCGCGGTCCGTGAGTTCGAGCCCCGCGTCGGGCCCTGGGCTGATGGCTCGGAGCCTGGAGCCTGTTTCCGATTCTGTGTCTCCCTCTCTCTCTGCCCCTCCCCCATTCATGCTCTGTCTCTCTCTGTCCCAAAAAGAAATAAAAAACGTTGAAAAAAAAATTTTTTTAAAAAGCAGCCCCTTGTGTGTCGGTCAGATGGCAGTGTGAACAATTTATGGATCCCCGTCTCCCCTTCTGGTGCCGCTGCAGAAACTCTCAGAGAAGGAAACTTCGCTCAGCGTCCCCTGGTAATATTTGCGGAGAGCCACAACCTGCAAGCAAATCCTGAAGGGGCCGGATGGGCCTTGCTCTCACTCCCGGCGTCCTGGGAAGCAAACGGGCGCTGCAGACTGGCCGTCGGGGGACCTGCCTGGCCTCCAGGGTGGCGGAGGTCAGCTCACCCCGAATAATGCCCGGGCTGCGTGTGGGGAGGGGCTCCCTGGAACCCACTTGGGGAAGCGTGGTGCCAGCCTGGGTGTGCTGCTCTGTGATGGCCCAGAGGGCCGCCCCACCAGGAGAAAGGCAGCCGCTCCCTTGGCCTATCTGCTGAAGCACGCTTCTTAGCATCCGACGCACACAACGTCCATACTGCGCGGGGACGGTGCTCTGCAGGAACGATCTCCTCTGTGACCCTCTGTCTCATCCTCTGCGAGGGAGACGGGGGTGCAGTTCCTGCTTTGTCGACTCACTCCACACGGGCGTTGAGGAGGTCGGATGAGATGGGCCCGCCGTAGGGGGATGGTACAATCACCACCCCCGTGAGAGGCGGGGAGAGAGATGGTTGAGTGGGTTGAATGGGGCTCTGCGGTGCGGTGGGCAAGGACTCACTCTGCGTCTCTACGCGCCAAGTCGCTCAACCCGCTTGTGCCTCAGTTTCCTTGTTTGTAAAATGCGGGGAGTCGGCGGCGAGGTCCTGGAGGGCTGAGGACGGGCCCGGCACTGAACGAGAGCCAAGCAGCCACTCTATTCCGGCCATCGCCCTCTTTCTTATCTTCACCATCGTTGGATTGTTGGCCTCACAGCCATCTCCCTTGGCCTCCGAGGAATCCACATTTGTGTTTTAGCCTTAGGATAAATCCTTTGTGATGATGAGGGAACCCCATCCGGGAACCAGGCGGGAGACAAGACCAGCGGGCGGCCGTCCTCCCCCACCCCCCCCCCCCAACACCGGCACCAGAAAGGAATCTGGAAGTTCAAGCGCAGCCCCTTTGCGCCTCCACTTGCTATAAGTTCGATTTGCTTCCGCACGGGGCCTTTCCTGACCTGCGAAGGGCAATGATGAAATCCAGAAAGAAAAGGCAAACTGGCAGGTGTTGGGAAATTGGACGTGAAGCCAGAATGTGGGGCGGAGCGGAGGGGGTGGGGTGGGGTGGGATGGGGGGAAGCTTTGGCCAATTCCCCAGGAACCCATCCCAAAAAGGGATGTTTGAAGTTAAAATCATCACCCTAATAAGATGCATCTAGCGTTCAGCGGCCTCCGAATCTTCCTGTTCCTGTGTATGTGCAGGACGTGACGAGGGCCAGCTGCTTTTGATTTCTACTGAGAACAGAATACACTGAAATGAGCCTAACAAAAAGGGTCCTAGGGGACCGCGATGATGGTCTTGATGAGGAGAGGAGATATTAAATGCCAAGAGAGGCCAATGAGAACAAGTGAGTGAGAGCAAATAGACAGGGGTCATCGGAACTGGTACCACACGCCCCTTTTCTGATGAGTCCCAGGCACTGAAATACACACAGGAAACAACACTTACAAGAGAGGTACTTATAAGAGAGGTGTTCTGGAAACCCCAGACCCCAGGAGAGTGCAGAGGAACCCGGATGCCCCACTGGCCCCAATGAATGAGCCTCAATGTTTATTATCATTTTTTTTTTTTTGCATATAGTATTGGTATCATTTCTTTTTTTGTGTGTGTGGTGGTGGATTGTACATGCAAAAAATTTACCACCTATTTACTATAAAATTTTTTTTAAGTTTATTTTTGACAGACAGAGAGAGAGAGAAAGAGAGAGAGAGACATAGCATGAGCAGGGGAGAGGCAGAGACAGAGGGAGACACAGAATCCGAAGCGGGCTCCGGGCTCTGAGACATCAGCACAGAGCTCGATGCAGGGCTCGAACGCACGGACTGGGAGATCATGACCTGAGCCAAAGTCAGATGCTGAACCCACTGAGCCACCCAGGCGCCCCCATCTCAACTGTTTGTAAACATACAGCTCAGTGGCATTAAATACTTTCAAACCGTGGGGACTCCGTCACCACCACCCACCCCCAGAATTATCATTCATCCTCCTCAATTGCAACGTCGTGCCCATCATGAATAATTACGAGCGCTCTTGAAGGAGGCTCCTACAGAATCAGCATCACTGTGCTCTGCGATCTGACCGGTGTGAAAGCAGGAAGCGCCTTCATGAAGACCACAGAGCCACCATCGGGCTGGTGGGTTGCCCCCCAGGCGCGTCCCCCCCAGCCTGGCCCTCCGGCCAGGGGCGCTCTCCCGCCTCACCGTAGCTGAGCCATGTCCCGGCAGAGCTCTATGTTGGGTCTCCTGGTGCGCTCGTCCAGTCTCGTCTGAGCCACCTTCAGGAAGGTGGACTTGTCCTTGATGGCCTTCTTGATGGATTCTATGGTCATCTCAGTCTGGAAGATCTCCTGCAGGGTCTGTAGGGAGAGGAGCAAATGCCTGAGGCTTCTTGCATTTGAGGAGAGGGCCCCTTGCCCTCCCGTGGGGAGGGGGTTTCTCTGAGCTCCTTGATCCCTCCCAGCCCCATCCCTTGGGAATCTCCGGAGAGCTGACTGTGGGCATCTCTTCCCAGGTCCAGGTGCCACCTGCCAGGTGGGGAGAGTATTTACAGGATAGAGATGAACAAAGACTGCAAATTGGAGCTTCCTTCCCACCCACAACCGCTAGATCGCCTGTTAAATATTTAGCAGCGTGCATGTGTGCCTAAGGCAGGAGGTGTGAGTGGCCCTTACTTCCCTCCTCAATCAGGACGTCCTGCCTCTTTGTCTTCTTACTAGCCTCATAGAGGCGTTTTCCTGCTCGTGGACGATTTGCCTTGAAGGCAATCAAGTTCAAGTTTCTGGGTGTCTCACTTGCGTGAGAGGAGCACTGGCAGTTTGGGGGTCCTGACTTTCTATTCTCTTTTCATAAAGAGGGTTCCCCCTGCCCCCAAACTGCATCACCCTGGATCCCTCCCCGGTCTCTTCTCCTAGACCCTGACAATTCCGCCTTCTGCCACGACCTTGACCTCTGCACTCCCGATTCTCCCCATCCGCCCACCACTCTCCCCTTCCTCGGCCACCTTCCTGTGGCCTGGAGACACATCCCAGGGTCACCCAACCTCTGGGTCTCTCTAAGATACAAGATGGCAGGACCAAGGTGTTGCCCATGTGTGTTTACCCCCCCAAAGTGCCCAGCATAGTACTTCGAATGCAGCTGGTAGGGCCTGAATGCTACTCTCTTCCCCAGCCCCCCAAAAGTTCCTGTGTCCAAGTCCTAACCCCAGTGTCTCGGAATGTGATTGTATTTGAAGAAAGCGCCTCTCAGAGAGGCAACTATGTTAAAAAGAGGTCATTGGGGGGGGAGGGGGGGTGCCTTGGGGCTCAGTCGGTTACGCATCTGACTTCGGCTCAGGTCACCATCTCACAGTTTGTGGGTTCGAGCCTCACGTCGGACCCTCTCTCCACACCCCCCCCCTTCCCCGCTCATGTGCCTTTTCTCTTTCTCTCAAAAATAATTTAAAAAAAAATTTTTTTAAATGAGGTCACGAGGGTAGGTCCTAGTCCAGTACGACTGGTGTCCTCATAAGCAGAGGAGATTAGGACACGAGCAGGCACGGAGGGAAGAGCATGGGACACATAGGGAGAAGATGGCCATCTGTAAGCCAAGGAGAGAGACCTCAGAAGAGACCAACCCTACCCTGCTGACTCTTCGATCTTGGGACTTGCAGCTTCCAGAATTGTGAGAAAATCGATTTGTGGTGTGTAAGCCACCCGGTCTGTCGTGCTTTGTTACGACAACCTTAGCCAACTGATGCAGAAGTAAATACAGGTTCGTTGAACAAAGGGACTCCGATCACGCGAGCCTTCTAGAGGCCTTTGGAATAGCTTCGGACTGCCCCGTGGACACCTTCCCACTGATGTCTCCTACCCTGTGGTTCCAGCCCGCCTTGGCAAGTTTCTCTTCCCAGGACACACGCCATCCGTTTACAGACCTGACCTCCGCCTCTGACCGGCCACCTCCTGAGGCTGGAGACGTCACTCCGCCTGAATGTTCGCTTCCTTCCCCAGACCCCGGCGACACTTTCTGTATTTAGTATCTGGTGACCGCGGTTTATAACTTTCTATCGTTACTAATTGTTCATGAGCTTCCCGTGTGTCGCTGGGAAGCTTCACAAATACAAGCTTCCCGGGGACACGACGGACTATCCTACTTCTCTCTTCTGTAGCGCGCTGCCCGGCTCAACAGATCTCCTGCCCAGAGAAGACACCAGGAGAAGGGGACTTCAACCGCTGCCATCGAGGAGAGCCTGGTGCCCCCAGGGGGATAATAGCACCTTCCAGCAACATGGCTGAATGCGTCAGGTTCTTACAATAAGAAATGAAAACCCAGGGGCGCCTGGGTGGCACAGTCGGTTGAGCGTCCGACTTCAACCAGGTCACGATCTCACGGTCCGTGAGTTCGAGCCCCGCGTCGGGCTCTGGGCTGATGGCTCAGAGCCTGGAGCCTGCTTCCGATTCTGTGTCTCCTTCTCTCTCTGCCCCTCCCCCGTTCATGCTCTGTCTCTCTCTGTCCCAAAAATAAATTAAAAACGTTGAAAAAAAATTAAAAAAAAAAAAAGAAACACTCGACTTCTGCTGAAGTCCTTCATTTTATTGTCATCGTAAAACGTTTATGCTTAGAGCACTTTAAGAAGTTCAATATCAGAAACACTTCGAACCACCTAATCGTTTCCTGGTTTGGGTTTCAGAAAAAGAGCCTGAAATAATTGAACAGAAAACATCCCTGCCATATGTTCTAATAATACATTGGCTTCCTAGTTACATCCAGCGATCCATTAAACTTTAACCATAATATTTTTGTTTCTATTAACTACTAGGAACCTTTCCATGCACAGTGCATTCTTTGTGTTCCAAACACAAGTGGATTCCGATTTCATTTTGACACCTGGCTACCTGGCTAAAATAAATGGCGTGCTTTGTACTGGCTTTAATTTTTCTCAGTCTGGATGGCCAGGAGGTCATGTGTCTTACGGCATCTCGGCGGCAGCGGTGAGAGATTTGTGATCTCAGAGCCCCCTGCCCCATCTATCCGGGTCAGCCAAGGGGTACCACGGGTGCTTGATTTACCTTCGCTAAGTGAATCTGAATCTTATTTTTAGCATCTGCAGTCTCAGCAATACGATTGGTGAAAGACAAGTTCACTTTGTTGAACTGATTCCACATCTCATTGGCAGTCACAACCAACAGGTTGTGAATGTCGTCCCTTAGCTTGGAAGAGGCCGCTCGCGTACTTTGGGAATGGAGAACATTGTCATCCGTAAATTTGGCCCAGGACTCGGGCACTGAGACCCTGGAGGGAAAAAAAAGGAGAATCATACGTGGGTGACAAGGACGAATCAGCCTAGATGGTCTGCAGGAAATCATTCATTTTGTGAAAGACAGAACCCCAGAGCAATGAATCCTGGTTTTATTGCCTAAAATATAAACATCAGAGCAAAGCTTGTCGAAAACTTTTCTTAATTGTTCCTGCTAATGTTTCTGTAAATCCAAAGCACACACTAAGTCCAGTCGGGAGGCCTGGGGGGATTGATGAAGGGTATCGGTGTGTTGAGTCATAAGAAATGTGTCTCGCTGGCCCAATAAACATATGAAGAAACATCCAACCTCAGGAGCAATCAAGGAAGTACTAACGAAAACAGTAATATAGTAATAACCCTTTACTGGAATAGCAAAAAGCGAAGAGAATGATAATGTTCTGGTGAGCATGTTTTAAACGTGTTTTAAAGTTTATTTATTCATGGGGGGAGGGGCAGAGAGAGAGGGACAGACAGAGAATCCCCAGCAAGATTCCCCGATGCGGACTCAAGCTCACGAACTGTGAGATCATGACCTGAATCGAAATCAAGAGTCAGATGCTTACCCAATTGAGCCAGCCAGGTGCCCCAAGGCTAGGAAAATATGCTTCATTTCAACTGTGGTCATGGTGATACAGGCATAGAAATTTGTCAAAACCCACCCAAATGTACACCAAATGTATTTCAGTGTAGGTGAATTTCACTTCAATCAAGTTGGGTTTTTTTTTTTTTTTAAAGGGAAGGATTGGAAAAAGACCATGAACCCAAGACTGCATCCAGGGGCCTGGCACGGAAACCACTGATGGAACAAGTTTAATGTTCAACATTTAAAGCAACAAGCAGTGATGGGGCGCCTGGGTGGCTCAGTTGGGTAAGCGTCCGACTTCGGCTCTGGTCGTGACCTCACAGTTTGTGGGTTCAAGCCCCAAGTTGGGCTCTGGGCTGACAGCTCGGAGCCTGGAGCCTGCTTCAGATTCTGTGTCTCCCGCTCTCTCTACCCTTCCCGCATTTGCACTCTGTCTCTGTCTCTCAAAATAAATAAACGTTAACAAAAAAAATTTTTTTAAGCAACAAGCAGTGATAATAAAACAGGAAGCTGTTTTTTTTTATCCCACAGTTTCTGCTTCAAGTAGCTGTTATTTTCACAGGTAGAACTATAAACAAATATTCTTTTTTTGAGCTTTTAAAAATATGTATTCTTGAAGTACAGTGGATTACAACGTCCTAATAGTTTCAGGTGTACAACACAGTGATTTGATGATTCTATACATTACTCAGTGCTCACCACCACAATAAGTGTAAACAACAAATATTCTTTTACAAAATAATACAGGATGCTAGAGTCAAGGCCTGACGGAGGAATATGCATGCTTACTGAAGATCCGTCCAAAGCAGGGAGGATCTCTTCTCTTCCCATGTTTTCCATTTTTAACCTGCATCATTTTGAAGGGAGAGAGAACGAATTAAATGACGTCAAAATCCTAGAAGTGCTTCGTGCCCAACTTACGTCGCATCGACCCTCTCCACTCCGCGAAAGTAGCTGACACCATCCGACGTGTTGTGCAGATGGTGGCATTTATCGTCGATTCGGTAAGCTGCCTGTTTGTCACTCAGGTCCTTCTCCAGCTCGTGCTGGGAAGCTCTGTTAGCTCTGTAACACCGAGTGGGGGAAACGGAACTTCAGGTTTAGGCAACAATTTTTTTTTTAAATTTTTTTTTTCAACGTTTATTTATTTTTGGGACAGAGAGAGACAGAGCATGAACGGGGGAGGGGCAGAGAGAGAGGGAGACACAGAATCGGAAACAGGCTCCAGGCTCCGAGCCATCAGCCCAGAGCCCGACGCGGGGCTCGAACTCACGGACCGCGAGATCGTGACCTGGCTGAAGTCGGATGCTTAACCGACTGCGCCACCCAGGCGCCCCTAGGCAACAATTTAATATGAGGAAGGGTAAATGCCCTTCTGTGCAGGGACCCACCCACCACTGCGATCTGGGTCTCTCCTCTTGCACACAATGTCCAGCTTCCCAATTAACAGGCGCCCTCCCTGAAGGTGTCCATACATGCGAGTAATTAGAACCCTGCCCACATTGTCCCTCCCATGGTGTGTGGTGGGGCTTGGGAGAGAAGAGGTGTAGACA
Organism: Herpailurus yagouaroundi; assembly: GCF_014898765.1. Classification (NCBI taxonomy): domain Eukaryota; kingdom Metazoa; phylum Chordata; class Mammalia; order Carnivora; family Felidae; genus Herpailurus; species Herpailurus yagouaroundi. The sequence goes on along the minus strand of NW_024412439.1, from coordinate 3,972,018 downwards.
AACAGAAGGTTTGAAGCCCTGAGGCTGGGGCCCATCTTCCTAACACAAGCCCTGTTCCAGGAAGGATACTGGTTTAAAGTAATCTGTCCACACCTGTGCCTCTCTTTCCTTCTTCTTTTCCCTCTTCTATATCCTAACCCCTCCATTCTTTGAGTCCCACTCTGTGAGAAGTTTTGAGACATTTAAAGCCAGCTTCCCTCCATCTAAAAGTGACTTCAGTTTGTGCTTACGGGAGGCTGAAGAACTTGCCAGGAGATAGAAACCAAGCGTCAAAATTAAGCTCTGGGGCAGGGGAGAGAGTGCTTGAAAGCAGATCAGGAATTGGTGGCCCCCAGGCTCATATGCTCCAGCAGCCACCCTTCTGGGAAGGAAGAGACTCTCAGATGCATGGTGCTTCCTGCTCTGCCAGAGAAGAGACCCAGCAGTTCACCACGAGAGAGACAGGCCCATGGGGCGGGCATGGGTGATGGGTGAGCCACATCTTTACTCAGGCAATAGTCGATTCAACAAATTCCTGAGTGTTCAATACATGTCAGGCACTGTCCTCCAAGCCCAAATGCATCCATGGACAAGGCAAACATCTCTTCTCTGAAGAAGCTGACATTCTAGCAGAAGGAGACAGGCAATACCCCTAAGGAATAAGGAAATCGTGTGGTTCATTAGCAGAACAAGGCAGAAAACAAAGCAGGGAAAAGGAAACAAGAGTGTGAGTGATTATTTAAACAAGACGGTCAGAGTAAGACTCCTTAAGGAGGCAGTGTTTGAGCAAAGACTTGCAGGAGGAAGAAATAGATCAGGCAGGACCTTGCTGGATGTTGGAAAGAGTCAAGTTTTGTTCCGAGTGAAGGAAGAGACCGCTGACTTATAATTTTAAAGGATCATTTGGTGCTGGGTTGAGAACAGACAGCAGGGGACAGGTAGACCCATTAGCAGATGGGTACAGTTAAGTTACGCAGGAGAAGGATAGTAGTGGCTTTGACCAACAGGGTAGTGGTGAAGGAGGTGACAGGCGTTCAGATTCTGAGTGTTTTTAAAGAGAGAGTCAATCTCTCCTAGAAGCTTAAACATCAATGGAGAATAAAGAGGTGACATTGAGCAATTGGAATAGCAGAATTCCATCAACAGAGATGGGTGAGGCTGTGGGTGAGTAGGCTGGGGAGAAAACGGAAGTTCAGCCAATACATTGAGCTCAAGCGTCCATTAGACATCCAAGTGGAGCTACCAAGGAGCTTGTTGGAACTTGGGAGAGAGGTCTGGGATGGAAATAAAAATCGGGGGATCATTAGCATCTAGATAGTATTTGAAAACGCAGGACAACTGCATGGTCTTCATCATTTCGGTATTCCTGGCACACAGAACGGTCTTGGCATACGGAAGCCATTTGGTAGAGCCTGTGTTGAACTGACTAGACTAATCCCAGCTGCCTGTACCTTTAGGTAAGTCAGCTGACCTATCAGAGCAGATTCTTTTTCCGTAAAATGGAAATGAGGGTAGCAACATGCCAGTAGTCTGCATTTTGTGAATCCCAAAACAATTTGGCGAACTCTAAAACACATGCAAAAGTTGAAAGAAGGGAGAGTTGCCTCCCCTTGCTATTTCTGCGTTCAGTCTCCTGCTTCAGGTTCTTCTGTTGAAACTCGAAGATTAAGGCCTTTCTGACTTGTTGTCTGGGAGCAAGATGCCCCATAGCCTTCCTCTCTTGGTCTGACATGCCCTGAACTTCCTCTGACCTGACCTCAGAAACTCCCTTAGGAAGGTGTTAGAGGCAGCATCCCATCAACCTATCTTATAACCCAAGATGGGAAAAATCCTGGCTGCCATATTGCTGCCTAATGACATTCCATTTTCAACTGAGATCCAAATTGAGGCTTTCGTCGTGTGTTCCAAAGCAAATAAAGTTACGAAACTCTCCTCCCATCACCTTTCCTGGACCAAGCCCAAAGACCATGTAGGCAACCCCACAAATCCTGGAGAAACCAACCCAGGAAATGAGGTAGACATTCTGCCCACTGCGTATGAAATGAAAGCCACGGTCTTTAAAGCATCGCTAACAAAGGTTCCAAACAAGTGCACGTGTGGAGACACAACTTTCTGCAAAGGCCTGAACAGGGCCAGGAATGGCTGGGAATGAGACAATTTATAAATGAGACTGATAGGAAGATGTGGCTGTTCCACAGTAGAACAATCTGGGCAAGAAGCTTGAAGAACATGGAAGATGAGCTGCAAGGTTTTAGGTTATAAAGAAAACAGGATTGGGAACTGGACCTGGAGAAGAGAGAACAGACACAATTCTGTGAACCATGCTAAACTGTGGTTCTGGATTCCCAGGGAACAGAAGCCAAGAAGTAATATCAGAACTGCACTGCCTTGTGGTTACAGCTCAGGAAAACTGCATATGGTCAACCAAACCATGTACAGTCAGTCATCCTTAACTAATCTTCTACCTCTCCTCAGTATTTCTGTACTAAAGAGCCTTTCCAATCAGAGAGAGAGAGAGAGAGAGAGAGAGATCTCAGCCATCTAAATCTTGCCAAACTTCAGAGCATCAATCCTGATGGGCACAGTGAGCAAACAATACAGACAGTACGGATACCTCTATGACACTTAGGTATACCCTGTAGGCTATCCCACATTATCCTTGATAACATTAATATAAGCAGAAGCAGCCTCTCCTTTGGATGACATATTCGATGCTGCTTTCCATGACCCATAACCAGATGAACATTAATTTTCCTAGTCATGTTAGGGAAGAGGCTCAACCAATGTGTTTTCTATGCTGACAGCTGTTTACCATTGCTTAAGACCTTCCTTTGATTATTATTCTCCCTTGCCCCAATCCCCACCATAAGTAGTAAATACCTCCTATCTGCTATTGCCAAGAAAAGAGGAATTTGTATTCTGGTAGAGAGTAGGATAGGCGAACAATTGTAATGCAATGGGAAGCAGTCAGTGCTGTAATAGCACAACCAGAGCACTGGGGAGCATGTGCCAGGGACCGTGCGAGATCAGGGAAGTCTGAGTCTTTAAGGAGTTATGGAAATCACCATTAAAGTGAGCCACAATTCATTACTTCTCCAACTGTTGGGCTGAATATATACCAGTCGCTCTCTCATCAGAGAATGAAAGCCTGAGTTGAAAGAAATCTTAGCCATGTCTCCAAATTAGGGCAGAAATCCTTTCTTTAGCATCTTAAAATGATTTCTTTAACTATGAACTTAAAGCAAGCACTCCAGGGTGCGTGGGTGGCTCAGTCAGTTCCGGCCCAGGTCATGATCTCACAGTTTGAGTTCAAGCCCTGACTAGGGCTCTGCACTGACAACTCCAAGTCTGAAGCCCTTCCCCCACTGGTGTGCACATTCTCTCTCTCTCTCTCTCTCTCTCTCTGTTTCTCTCAAAAATAAATAGAAATTTTAAAAAAACCTCATTTCAACCTCCAAATAAAAATGTATATGGGAATGTAAGCTGGTGCAGCCACTCTGGAAAACAGTATAAAGTTTCCTCAAAAAACTAAAACTAGAACTACCCTACAACCCAGCAATTGCACTGCTAGGTATTTATCCAAGGGATACAGATGTGCTGTTTCGAAGGGACACATGCACCCCCGTGTTTATAGCAGCACTATCAACAATAGCCAAAGTATGGAAAGAGCCCAGATGTCCATCGATGGATGAATGCATAAAGAATGTGGTTGGTATATATATACAATGGAGTATTACTCGGCAATCAAAAAGAATGAAATCTTGCCATTTGCAACTACGTGGATTACGCTAAGTGAAATTAGTCAGTCAGAGAAAGACAAAACTCACATGACTTCACTCATATGAGGACTTTAAGAGACAAAACAGATGAACGTAAGGGAAGGGAAACAAAAAGAATATAAAAACAAGGAGGGGGACAAAACAGAAGAGACTCATAAATATGGAGAACAAACAGAGGGTTACGGGAGGGGATGTGGGAGGGGGGATGGGCTCAATGGGTAAGAGGCACTAAGGAATCTATTCCTGAAATCATTGTTGCACTAGATGCTAACTAACTTGAATGGAAATTTAAAAAAAATAAATTAAAAAATTTTTCTAAAAATGTAAAAAAAAATAAAAAACTTTAAAAAATAAAATAAAATAAAAATAAAATAAAAATGTATAGGTGCGCATGCACGTGTGTGTATGTGTATCCATCTACAACAAATCCTTACATAAGACGCTAAGAGAAATTTAAACAGGAGGCACAATAGCACAGTTTGGAGACGTGATTTTACGTTGTATATAGAGTTACAACTTACGCAAGTTGAGCGATGGCCTTATCCAAATGAAGCTTCATCCTTTCTTCACAGCACAGAATAGTGTCAACCTCCTATGTGATTAAAAAACAAAACACATTACCGTTTTTCATCATCAGGTACAACATCCAACAATGTGAGAACATATCAATAAAGGGCAACTTGGTTCCTGGGGAAAAAAAAAAAGAAAGCGTCAAATAAAAATGAGAACAGTTTTTACATCCACTTAATTACCGACATCCCCTCATGATGCTGCAATCTAAACATGAGAATGAGAGTTTCCCTTTTCTGGGGCTACCGGAAAATTACATGAAGGAACTAGTCGGGACGGGGATAAAACTGTCGCATTTTTCTTTCTGGTCCTTAATCAAAACAATCAAACGGTACGTAAATACAGACATTCTGGTGAATTTAACGCAGGCTTCTTTTATAATAACTATTCTTCAGAGACGATAAACTGGGGAGACAGAGGAACAGCCAATAAGGGACTTCCCTCTGGCGGGGCATGTAACCTCCAACAGGCCCAGCTCTTTGGTCCAAATGGAAACTTGACCTCCACACCGGGAGGCCAGCCCTCCTTTGGCCCTGACTGTGCCCTGCAGTTCAGCTCTCACACTCCTATAAACACCTTTGTAGCCTCTCTCCTTGTCCACGCGCATGGCATTCAGATGCCGCCAAGATACATGCACTATTACATAGCATGTGTTGTATCACACATGTTTTAAATAAACATGTCTCGCTTCCCTCTGAAGATCGTGTTCACATAAGAAAACCCAGAAACCCAAGACAGCAGCAAGAAGACATTTCAGAGGCGCCTGGGTGGCTCAGTCTGTTAAGCACCCGACTTCGGCTCAGGTCATGGTATCACGGTTTGTGACTTCAAGCCCCGCATCGGGCTCTGTGCTGATGGCTCAGAGCCCGGAGCCTGCTTCGGATTCTGAGTCTCTCTCTCTCTCTCTCTCTCTCTCTCTCTTCCCCTCCCCCACTCAGGCTCTGTCTCTCTCTGTCTCAGAAATAAATTTAAAAAAAAACACTAAAAAAAAAAGAAGAGAGAGAGAAGACATTTCAAAAGCGCCCATGGTCATTGTTGCCACTACTTCAAGCACAGAGTGATCACACTACGCGCACTTGTTTGTGGCCTGCCTTTTCATTTGAACCTTGAACGTTTCCCCATGACATTAAACAATACCGTGATGAACACCCTCAGTCAATATTTGGACACCACCAAAGGGTATGCCTTTTGTCGAGGTTTTGACAAATACAGCCCAACTGCCCTTCACAGAAGCCATGCCCCTGTATAACCACAAGTGAGGGTACACCTCATTACCTCACCTGTTACGCAGTCACCACCAGATCTTCTCCATTGTTCCCGGGGCATCAGGACCCCTCCCCCAAAAAGCAAACGTGATGAAATTAATAGTTTGACTCATGTTTGCTCATCGTTCGGCTTTCTTCTTTTGTGAACCACCTGTGTCTCCACTTTCTCTGGGGCTTTTTTTCTTATTAATTTATATATTTAAAATGCAATCCTTTCCCATCACAGAAGTCATAACTGTATACATAAATACATATAGTATTAAAATATATGTATATTTTTAACCAGTTTGTCCCTTGCCTTTGTATTTTTGCGTAGTGGTTTCGATACATAGACAGTCGTGATTTCTATAATGTCAAATCTGTTAAATATCCCCTTTTGGTCTCTGCCTTCATTAATTTGACTATAAAGGCCTTCTTCACTCCAATATCAGTTACTACTCAACTATATAGTCTTCATGGGGCGCCTGGGTGGCGCAGTCGGTTAAGCGTCCGACTTCAGCCAGGTCACGATCTCGCGGTCCGTGAGTTCAAGCCCCATGTCGGGCTCTGGGCTGATGGCTCAGAGCCTGGAGCCTGTTTCCGATTCTGTGTCTCCCTCTCTCTCTGCCCCTCCCCCGTTCATGCTCTGTCTCTCTCTGTCCCAAAAATAAATAAACGTTGAAAAAAAATTAAAAAAAAAAACTATATAGTCTTCTTATTCTTTTTTTTAATGTTTATTTATTTTTGACAGAAAGAGAGAGAGAGGGCAAGTAGAGGAAGGGCAGAGAGAGAGGGAGACCCAGAATCCGAAGCAGGCTTCAGGCTCCAGGCTCCAAGCTGTCAGCACAGAGCCCGACGTGGGGTTCGAACTCACGAACCGTGAGATTGTGACCTGAGCCAAAGTCAGACGTTCAGCCGACTGAGCCACCTGGGCAGCCATTTTTTTTCCCTTAGACAGAGAAGACAGCACACAAGCAGGGGAGGGGGGCATAAGGAGAAAGAGAGAGGGTGGCCGGGGCGGGGGAGGGAGAAGCGTTCATGGAATAGAGAATGCCTAAAACCAAAGACCTTTGGAACTGTCCCCAGTGTTAGTTTATATATTAATAGGTACTCAAAGGTTCATTTGGCTTTAACTAGGTCAAGGAGTTAGCCTGGCCTGGGAGGACCAAAAAGATGGTACCCTGATCGGTTCCCCAAGAGCAGCCATTCTGGAAGAATTTGATGGCTGTCACTGATTGAATGTGAGTCAGAGTCAACAGAATTCACGAGAAAATATGTCGAGGCGCCCGCCTTCGCGAAAAGCAGGCCTTTTAAGACTACCTCTTGTCTTTGCCAGGGCTTATTTAATTATTCTAAAAAGGTAGAGTCGTGCTGGTAAAAAGAGAAGATATGCTAATATTGCCACTTGGAGTAAGATATGGGTGCCCTTGTTACTCGAATGGCAATGACCAAGGTACCCTTCAACGGATGAACCATTGTTCTAGCTGCAGATTTCGTTATCTGGATATAAAGCAGCCTCTGCTACTGGTCTAGACAACATTATCGTTCTCGAACTGGGAAGGGACTTGTAACTCTACTATATATTCAGGATACTCTGTTCCTGATCACTCGTGTGCAGCAGTTGGGGTCTGTGGCTTTTACAAAGTAGATTGTGTGGCCTCTCTGTAGTGGCCAAATTTCCCTGCGTTTCTTATTTCCACTCATATTTCTTTCAGAGAATCAGGCAGTGAAGAAAAGCAGAAGAACCAGGGACAGTCTTCTGCTTACGACCCTTCACGGCAAGAGATCACTAAAAATAATTCAATACAATGTTAAAAGGAACCCTGATAACTTGCGAGGATACAGTTACTGATGGCCAGGCTGTTAGCTGGTCCAATTGCCCTTCTTACCAAGGATTCATCTTTTACCAAGGACCGGTCACGGAAAGGCCAGCCAAGCTGGTTCAGGGATAGTGAACCGATTGCCTGCGGCCGAAATTCAGCAGGTCAGAGTAGGAAATGAGAGGGAGAAGGCGTAAGAGCCAGACAACGGAAGGTCCTAGAGATTCGGGAGTCCGGGAAGAGATTTTTAGCGGACAGAACCTCTGGTGATCATGGGTTGTATGGATCCGAGCAAAGGGAAGATATTTGGGGATTCTGCATAAACCAGCTAGGAAGGAGGACCAGTAGGGAGAACGGAATGGGAAGGAGGGGGCTGGGAATCAAATCAGAGGAATAATTTACAGGAGCTACAGACTGACTACAAAGGGTGAAGACGGTCAAGCGATGAGAAGCTGGAGAACTGTGGCGCCGAAACTAGGAAGGGAAAGGCTGGCGGCATCAGGGTAGAAGAAAAGTACACTTTTAAGCTTCATAAATAGGAACCAAAAAAGAGGTGGGGGACGGGTAACAGGGTTATAACCCCAACAGAAATACATTTCTGGGACTTAGGGACACAGGACTAAGACATAATAGAGAATCTGGCCAAAAAAAAAAAAAAAAAAAAAAAAAAGACGAGGAAGGGCTCGAGGCACATCGTGGCTGACATCTAAAGAAATAGCAGAGGGGAGCCTGGGTGGCGCAGTCGGTTAAGCGTCCGACTTCAGCCAGGTCACGATCTCGTGGTCCGTGAGTTCGAGCCCCGCGTCGGGCTCTGGGCTGATGGCTCGGAGCCTGGAGCCTGTTTCCGATTCTGTTCTCCCTCTCTCTCTGCCCCTCCCCCGTTCATGCTCTGTCTCTCTCTGTCCCAAAAATAAATAAAAACGTTGGAAAAAAAAAATTTAAAGGAATAGCAGAGATCTTCTGGGGGTAAGTCTGGGAAGTGAAGGCCGAAGAACTCAGAACTAAATCACATTTAATTAGTGGACGGTTTGGAATATATATATATTATATATATATATATTATAATATATATATTGAAATATATATATAAGGTTTGGAATATATATATTATATGTATATATGAATACATATATTGAAATATATATATAAGGTTTGGAATATATATATATTATATATATGAATATATATATTGAAATATATATATAAGGTTTGGAATATATATATATGTGTATATATATATATATATATATATATATATCTCAGCTTCTAGATGGCAATTTGGCTATATATCAAAACTTCCCAAATGCATATGCCTTTTAACATATTGATTACGTCTCTTGAAATGTGTTCTAAGGAAATAATCAGAAAAAATACAGTTATCAATAATAGTATTTTTGTACACTGCAGTGTTATTAAAATAGCAAAAAAAAATGGGGGGGAGTGAGAAAGGGTGACAACTTCACTATTCAAAAAGAGAGGATTGATTTTTTTTTTTTTTAATGATAGCACCTTGACATTGTGGAACCCAATGCAACCCTTAAAATCACACCTTCATGTATATCTAATGCTATGGGAAAATGACCCCAATAGAATTCTTAATTAAATAAAGCACTTTGGGAAGGGAAGGATAACTAGGCAGAGCACACAGGAGTCTTAGGGAAGTGAAAATACCATATACATCAATGATGGATATGTTATGATAGCTTTGTATCTACACCACCAAGAGTGAACCCTAAGGGTAAAACCGGACTTTGGATGTTAATGATGGACCAGTGTAGGTTTGTCAATTGTAACAAAGGTACCACTCTGGTGGGGCGGTGTTAGTAATGGGCGGAGGCTGTGCCCGGATGGGGACAGGAGCTAACTGAGATATCTCTATGCCTTGCCCTCAATTTTGCTGTGAACCTCAAACTGCTCTTAAAAAATTAAGTCTTTAAAAAGAACGGTGGTGCCTTCCCTACAACCATATCTAAGAATAAACATCATTGAGCATTTATCCAGAAAAACAACGCACCACAATTCAAATTGTGTACACAGTATCATTCGAATCTTGAAGACCTGTTTGTGTGTCTTTAAGTTGGGTGCTGTCTCAGTACGACTAACAAAAAGAAATTCTCTGAAATTCTCTGGATGAACTGAAATTCTCCAAAATTAAAGGTGATTTCTGTCCGGCTGAACTTCAGATGATTTTTTTGTCTTTCTTTATCCTATACTGTATCTTTCAAACTCTCTTACATCTGTTGACCATCTAATGAACATATAATGAACATCTATTACATGTATAACCAAAGAAAAAAAGGTGTCTTTTGTAAATGCTATAAACATTTGGATACCATGACTTCTTATAAATGGCTTCATGTAATATCATTTTTTGTTTGTTTCTATACATCGAGGACATGTTTACAACTATATTTCTCCTCACTGGTGCATTTCCCCCATATTTACCGTCAGTAGCTGGGTTTCCACATCGTCATGAACCAGATCAATTCTCATTCTCTTCTCTCGATGAAATAGACATTCTCGGGCTACCTACAGATACACGAAGAACAGAAAGCACTAATCCAAACTGACTAAAATCAGTGACCAGCAGCTCTAAGGACCTATTTCTAAAACAAGTCAGTGGATACTCCCAATACCAATTTTTCAAGCCATTTTCTTGGAAATCTAGTATGAGACCCACCATGACAACTAAGAAACTCCCTACTGCTAGTTAAGAGATAGAGGTAGCTCTTCACATCAGTGTGAAAAAAACTCTAATTTGGAAAGTTGACAAAATAAAGCACATGACATTTACGTGATTCCCACAAAGTAGCATCTGAGAAAACTACTTAGCATTAAGTCTTCTACAGAAATAGTTCGACAACCTGAAACATAGTTTTCAAGATATTATTTCCACGTATTTTCGACGGAGGGTGAGGAAGAAACAAATTATTACCTTTAAAGATGCCAAAATATTTGTGTAGCCAAAAATCTTAATGATTATTTTTCAAGTTCCATTTATTGTTTCCTAATTACGAAAATAACGTGCCTTGTCCATTAAAGAGAAAAAATATAGAAAAGTAGAAAATGGTCTAGCTATATCCTATCACTGTTTCATTTGTTGTTTTTAATTAAAAAAAAAAAAAAGGTTATGAGGCACCTGGGTGGCTCCGTCGGTTAAGCACCGACTTCGGCTCAGGTCACAATCTCATCACTTGTGAGTTCGAGCCCCGCATCGGGCTCTGAGCTGACAGCTCGGAGCCTGGAGCCTGCTTCGGATTCTGTCTCCCTCTCTTTCTGCCCCTCCCCCGTTCACAGTCTGTCTCTCTCTGTCTCTGAAAACTGAATAAAAGTTTAAAAACAATTTTTTAAAAAAGGTTATAATGTCCTTACAATTTTAGAGTATGCTTTTTAGGATTGACATTAAATGGTAGGCTCCGGTCATAAAATATTCTTCGAGACAAAGTAGGTTAATGACTCCAGTGGAAAACAGCTTGGATTGCTAACAATAAATTATGTATGAAAGAACATTATGTAAATGTTAAAATACTCTTTTCCAAAGACTATTTCTTGACATGGAACAACTGTATAATCTTAATCTTTTAAGCATAAAATATAATAGCATGTATACTGTAATCTGGACATAGTGTCACTGAACAAAATCTTTCAGTGAATGTATATTTTTAATAGGAAAAGTCACATTTACTAGAAGACGGATTAAGGGGTTGAGAGGAACGCTGATGACTCTAATGTGTATCACTAACCTGCTTTTCGTAAGTTTCTACTAACCCACAGTCTATTAGGGAGCTGTCAGCACAGAGCCTGACGCGGGGCTCGAACTCACGGACTGTGAGATCATGACCTGAGCCGAAGTCGGACACCCAACCGACTGAGCCACCCAGGCGCCCCAACTTTTTTGCTCATATTAGTTGATCATCTGTGTTTTCCCTTCTGAGATGTACCTGTTCATGTGACTAACTCTAATCTTAAATTTTTCTTAATGTTTTTTATTTTTGAGAGAGGGACAGAGAGCACGAGCAGGGGAGGGGCAGAGAGAGAGGGAGACCCAGAATCTGAGGCAGGCTCCAGGCTCTGAGCTGTCAGCACAGAGCCCGACATGGGGCTCGAACCCACGAACTGTGAGATCATGACGTGAGCCCAAGTCGGACGCCCAGCAAACACTAATCTTAATCAAGACCTTCTCACACTGTGCTGATAGTAAATGTTCTAGCACACAGGAACATCCGGACAAAACTTGTATAAAAAAAAATATTCAAATTAGGCCCATCTCACTGAAAGGATTACTACTGAAAGGAAGAAACTGAATGTGCTCTGGAAATTCAGAGCATAAGTGGCTGTCACTTCAAGGATACTCTGAAGGTCAGGTGGGATGCAGAACAGACCAGGAATCCTCACAATGAGCCAGAGGGTGAAGAAAGTATGGAAGGGCTTCCGATCTTCAAAAAACATTTCATGACAAGTGAATTTAAAAGGACACCGTTCGTGCACCGTCACTCTTTCTTGGGATTTCTGGTGGTGGTGCGTGTTTGTGCGTACTTGTGTTTGGTGGGGGTACCGGGGAGGGGGGGCAAGAGGTCTCCAACAAATTCTTCAACCCACTAGACTTCTGGCTCCTTAATTCTCTAAACCCTTCTGCCACAGATGTCATAACGAAGACCTCCTGCAAATGCTCATCACATGGGAAATGAGTCATACAAGCGTGAAGAAAAATGGTGTTAGCTTCATCAGTATATATACACCTCCAGAAATAATTTCTGTAACTTACGCATCTTCAAATACAGAATGTCTTCTTTCAATGGTTGGGGGGGGGCATAGAATGAGCTTGGAAGGCCCCCCCCCATCACACATTCGGGGGTGAGAGGTAACCAGAGGCCAGCAACAAATTAAAATGCTGCCCCCACAATCACCAGAACTGGTTTGACCTCAGGCCCATTTCTCTATTCAGTCAAACTCATTCTATCTCCTAAGATGGTCTCCTTGAACATTTTCCACTGTACCCTCAAAAGGAATCAGCATACTCACGGGAGGCCTTTCACGAGACAGATTGAAAGAACGGTGCTTTTTTTCCTCAAATAATGGGACAGCAAAGACCAAGCAGCCTATTTAATAGATGGGAAGATGGCATTCTCACCATAAAACGTTGTGTGTCTTAAGAATGTCCCTCAGGGCGCCTGGGTGGCTCAGTCGGTTACGCGCCGACTCTTGATTTCGGCTCAGGTCATGATCTCATGGTTCATGAGTTTGAGTCTTGAGTAGGGCTCTGCACTGATGGTGTAGAGCCTGCTTGGGATTCTCTGTCTCCCTCTGTCTGCCCCTCCCCTGCTCACGTTCACTCTCTCTCCCTCAAAAATTAAAAAAAAAAAAAAAAAAAGAATATGTCTCTAGTTAGCTTCCTTTGCTTTGCATTCAGAATTCTTTCTATTTAAATGGCTGTTCTGTATGAAACTCATAACGGTTTTACCAATGGTGAAATTAATTACAGATGCATTGATAGGAGGTTGGCTTCTACAGGTGAAGGAAAACATAATAGGTAATAACCTCAGTAATTCAACCAATGGGTTACAATCATATAAATACATAGTGTTTTTTCATCAAAAGGTCTTATATTTACCTGAAGAGGGGCTTCTGTCTCCATCAAGGCCCTCTCCAATTTTTTCTTAACATCGGTGAGTGCATTTGTCTCTCCAATCATTGCGTCCAACTCATGAGTGATCTCAGATTTCCAAAATCCTATGTCATTGACTCGTTCTCCCAAATTTTGCGTGGAGTCTGCCTGAGTTTTTCTTGTGTGTTGATACTTGTCTTGAATCAGGCGAGACGTATCTACCCTTAGCCTCTCGGAATTATGTCGGGAAGTGTCAGATTCGAGATAGTTGGTTAGATTGGACCTATACCAGTCATCGAGAGTATACCTTGTGAAGAGAGTGGTTCGGTTGGAAACAAAGGGAAGCGTGGTATTGTCGCACACCTTCTGAGATCTGGTGCAGTATGGGCCCAAGGTTGGTGAGTTGGAGGCTACTTTGTAGTACGTGCTTGGCCTCCAAGGAAGGCTCAAGGGATGGGTCACATTGTTGTGGGGGAAGCGGTCCCTGTAGCTGGATGCCAGAGTACCGACGGCTGGTAGAAAATTGGTTGGTGTTGGTTTAGGGTGGGCGTAAGTTGCCGTTAACGTAGAACCTAGAGGCTCCATGATGCTCAGACAGTTTGTAAATCTCTCCTGTTTAAGGGGGGGGGGGGGTAAAAAAAAAATAGACAGTCACATAAATTCATCTTTGGTGAAAATTTAAAAATTAAAAGCCACATTTGACTTAGTTTTAGTAGCAGTGCTCCCTAACATATTAGGTGTCTGTTCTAATTCGACAGCCACCTTTACTGGCGATAATATGCTCCAAAAGGATTTTTTTCCCATCTCTGTTTCTCGAATATACTAACATCACAGTTTTTAGATGAGCCATCTGAGTTGCTGAATTTTTGTTTTAATTATGATTTACATTTGTTATTATCTCGTAACAAATCTACATGAAGAGCCTGAAATACGCATTTTGACAGACAGGGATTCAAATCTTGGCTCTGCTATTTGCTAGCTGTGAGGCACTGGGCAAGTTACTTAAACTCTCGTGCCTCAATTTCCTCATCTCTAAATTGGGAATAATAATAGCGCTTCATTCTCTGGACTGTTAGGAGAGGTGTTAATAAAAAGGGGTTGCCTGGCAGAATCCCCCACACCAAGCGATCCTTGGTTGTTTGGGTAACAACCGTGTGCTTGCTTTGCAAACACAGCTCAAGGCAGGTGCCTAGCTCCCTTTTCCTGGCGACATGCCACCTCAAGGCACCTCCAGTATAGACATTCTAGGGCAATTGTGAAGACCAAGCAAGACAATGGTTAAGTATTTGGATTGCTTAGCACAGTTCTGGGCACAAATTCAATGTTCGATAAATGTTAGCTTTTTCAACTACCAATACAAAAGAGTATATAAAGTAAAAGATAAATATCCATCCATCCCCCCAAGTGGACATTGAATGGTTCATTAATAGTTGTTTCTTTCCAGATTTTTCCTATTCATATGCCAACATATGTATCATTTTTTTTAATGTTTATTTTTGAGAGAGAGAGAGAGAGAGAGAGCGCGTGAGCAGGGGAGGGGCAGAGAGAGAGAAGGAAACAGAGAATCAGAAGCAGGCTCCAGGCTCTGAGCTGTCAGCACAGAGCCCGACGCGGGGCTCGAACTCACGGACGGCGAGATCATGACCTGAGCTGAAGTCAGATGCTTAACTGACCGAGCCACCCAGGCGCCCCACCATCTGCATCGTTTTTAAAGCTACTTTAAAGCTGCATCTACTTATATCCCATTTGTACATACGAACAGAGCTTTTTAAATTTTTTTTTAACGTTTATTTATTTTTGAGACAGAGAGAGACAGAGCATGAACGGGCGAGGGGCAGAGAGAGAGGGAGACACAGAATCGGAAGCAGGTTCCAGGCTCTGAGCCATCAGCCCAGAGCCCGATGCTGAACACAGCTTTTTAAATACAAATATTGAATTACCTTAATCATTTTATGTATCATTTAGAGCACACATGTTTAAAAATATATGTTTCTGACTTCTCTCCCTGTTAGAACATAGAGCTCCACTTCCTCCTGCTTACCCCTTGAAAAGTATTCTATTGTTTGGAACTTTTGATCGTTATTAGTCCAGAAAGGCAAGATGCCGTAGTCTGTGACATACTTTCCAGCATCTAAATGTCATTCTACTTGGGGGTCAGTGTCTATGGACCCATTTACTAAAAAGGAAAAATAAATCAGATTCAATTCCATACCTGTCTTGGGAAAAAAAAAATATTTGATGATTATTTCAATAGCTAGTCTTGAGGCCTTTGGCCCCCAAACCACAAAATTATCTATTTGTAGAATTGTGGTCAAATCAAAATGTACTTGTTCCACATGTGGTGAAACAGCTGCCCACTGCCAGTGGTGGTGGCCCACACAACCCTACCTTCCTGACTTTTTCCCAATTCTTCCCTCCCTCAGTGCCCAAACACCTTGTACTGGCCAAACCTAGAAGCATGATGGTGAAAAAGAAACCTTAATAATCAGTCACATCTCTTCACCTCCGTTTGAAAGCTAAACGCTGTTTTTCGGAAGAGCAAATTCAGAGCAACTCGAGCCCTTCGGGTCCCCATGGCTACTTTCAGTTCTAAACTCTTCTCCAGTCAAATCTAGAAATAATCTTGTCATCTTTCCTTCAGCAAGAAGCTTCAAGCAGGCACTGGACCCCTCTTACTTGGATTTTCTTAATTCTTGACAAGAAAAGCTAGCGACTCCCTTGGTCCTTCAACCGAGGAATTCCAAGAGTAGAATTACCACATATGTTTGCCCAGCACCTATTACATTGAGGTCCTGAGGCATCTAAACCCATGTTTGTCAAACCATGAGTCATCTACTCTGAGTGGTGATTTTTGAAATGCTGCGGTTCATAACCCAGAGGAGACGTACGGATGAAGAAATTCAATACAGTTTACAAAAGTTTCCAGTGCTATATTTTTAAATTAGGGATGGGACGTAATTTAAAAATCTGGAATCTGATGCATAAAGCTCAGTTGTTTAATGTTCACGGATGTAGAGCTCCTCGTGGGTGGCAGTAAGTTTCACACAGAGACACAATATTCTACATGATACACAATGTTCTATACAGTCACACAACAGAAGTTCTAGCTACAGTCAGCCATCTCAAAAGTCATTCAGGAGGACCAACCAAAAGATGACAGCATGGCAACATCTTCTATTTCGAGTCATTATTGGTCAAAGAAACTGAGAGTGTCATGGCCTAAGCAATATTTAAAAATTCAAAATAGACTTTCGCCTCCAACCATGATAGAGTAATGAAGACTAGACTTAGGCTCTTACATCTAAAAAACTAGAGCAAATATATGAAACACCTGTTTTCAGATACTGGACAATAAGCAGCACGAGACTCTGATTCCTGAGAGAAGAGAAACAAATAAGGCAAGCCTTCTGATTGTCCTGGCATTCTGCCTGGAGGCAGCTTCCAGATTATGGGAAAAACAGATGAAAACGGATCAGAACCTGTCAACATGTGTGAGTCGAGGAGGAGATCAGAACTTTGAGAAGCTGACACAGCTGGAAGTTGTAAAGCAGGATTCCAGAATAAGTCAAGCTCCCTAAGTCTATGTAGGCATCTGCTTGAGTTTTTGCTGAGCAACAGGCTGTACATACATCAAGGGACGCTCCACAAACTTTGGCAAAGAAGGATGCCAGGGTTGTTACTGAACAATTTCTAGAGATCACAGAGGGTGGAGAGACATTTTGAACTCAGACCAATCAGAGTGGAGAGTTGTTGATGATAATCTGGAGCATTCCATGGAGACCCCGAGGAGTCACACATTAGAGATGAGGCTGACCCATCTCTGGAATGAAAGTACTGACGAGTCATTCTAGCAAAGCTTAAAAAGAGGCCTCAAAGGGATCGAATTAATCTGCAAGTAATTGATTGCCTGATGACATCAAGACATTCATGTATGTAACATAACAATGTCCAGCATTGAATCAAAATTACCAAACATGGCAAGTAGCAGAAAAATGTGACATATGATTAGGAAAAAAAAAATCAGTGAACAGGAAAGATGTGGTAGAACAAGCAAACAACATGGAAGTAGTTAAAGGAAAACAAGAACATAATGAAGAGAGACTTGGAGGATTTTTAAAAGAACCAAATGTAACTTTAGGAATAAAACATAAAATACGTTCTTATACAGTATATACTTGAAAAATTCCACTAGATGGGATTACCAGCAAATTAGACATAGTCTAGTTAGTGAGTTCAAATCTAATCAAACCAAAATACAGGCTTTTTTAACTTAAAAGAGAGAGAGAGAGAATCTTCGGGAACATAGGCATATCATCAAGTGTTAGACTAAATCATGTACTTGGGAATGCCATATAGAAAGGGGAGACAGAAAAAATATTTGAAGAAATAATGGCTGTATATTTTCCAAATTTGATGAAAACTATAAATTCCCAGGTCTGAGAAGCTCTAAACACTCCAAGAGGGTAAACACACCCTATACACATGCACACAGATGCACACACAACACTACCATCATAATCGCCACACCCACCATCACCTCAAAGATCATCATAATCAAATTGCTGAAAATCAGCAATAAAGAGAAAAACTCGAATCAGAGCAAAAAGACACACTACAAAGACATGAACAAAGGTAAGCATTAGTGCAAAATTCTTGTCAAAAACTATGCAAGCCATGGGGCGCCTGGGTGGCGCAGTCGGTTGAGCGTCCGACTTCAGCCAGGTCACGATCTCGCGGTCCGTGAGTTCGAGCCCCGCGTCGGGCTCTGGGCTGATGGCTCAGAGCCTGGAGCCTGTTTCCGATTCTGTGTCTCCCTCTCTCTCTGCCCCTCCCCCGTTCATGCTCTGTCTCTCTCTGTCCCAAAAATAAATAAACGTTGAAAAAAATTAAAAAAAAAAAAAACTATGCAAGCCAGAAGACAATCGAACAACATCTTTAAGTGGCTGGGAGAAAGTGTAGGCCTACAACTGTATATCCAGTGAAAGCATCCTTCAAAGATGAAGGTGGAATAAAATTTTTCCATGAAAACAAAAGCCAAGGGCATTGATCATCAGCAGAACTGCACCAAAAGAACTGTTAAAAGAAATTCCTCAGGCAAAAGGAAATGATACCAGATAGAGACTTGGATCTACACAAAGAAATAAAGTATCGGAAATGGTAAGTATGTGTGCTAATATAAAAGATATCCTTTTGTAACTTTTAAATTTCTTTAAAAGATGGTTGTGTAAAGTGAAATAACAAAAAATTACTGTGGGGTTTATAACAAAAATAGAAGTAAATTATGTGGTCATAATAGCACAAATGATGGAGAGCTGAAATGGAAATGTCTTAATGCAAGGGTCATAACTAAAATGGAATAATGTTCTTTAAACATGTACTTCAACAAGTTTAAGATACAGATTGTAAAATTTAGAGCATCAGTTCCCAAGATATGACCCAAGAACCCACAGACTTGCTTGAAACTTTCTCAGGGATGACAAGGTCAAAATTGTTTTCATAGTAAATACTCAGGTGTTATTTTCTTTTTTCACTCTCATTCTCTCACAAGATTTACAATGGAGTTTTCCAGAAGTGATGTGATATGTGATATCACAACAGACTGAATACAGTAGACAGGAGAACCCAGCTTCTAAGACAGAGATCAAAGAACTTTGCCAAAAATGTAAAACAATGTTACTCTTCTCACCAGATGATCTTTGTTCCAGAAACATAGCTTTTTAATAAAACATATTATTTACGTTACTCTATAATGAGTTGTATACTTATTTTTTAAAAAATAATATTTTTAACTTTTCAATTTAATTTCTAATATAGTAAATATAAATAGGTGCGATACACATAAACTAAAGCTCTTTGAGGTCCTCACCATGAGGTTATTTGAGTATAAAGGGGTCCTGACCTGGAACACTCTCTAAGAAAGAAATAGAACAGAGTTAAAACTAATCAGCTAATAGGATGGGGGGAAATGGAAGACTTAAAAAGATGCATAATTAATCCAAGAGAAAAGAGACAAAAATAAGACAAAGAGAAAACAAATAGCAAGATGGTAAGCAAAAAAAACCCCACCACACTGATAATTATATTCACAATAAATAGTTTAAACAATCAAATTAAAAGGCACAGATTCTTAAGCTGGTTTTTATCAAGAAATATTGAACTATATGCTTTCTCAAAAAAAAAACCACTTTAAATATAAAACACAGATAAGTTAAAAATAAAAGTATAGAAAAAGATGCAATGTAAACACAAATCAAAAGAATTCTGAAGTGGCTATATTAATAACAAACCAAGCAGACTTCAGAACAGTAAATATTATCACAAATAAAGAGAGAAATAAGGAGAAAAGAATTAATCAAAGAGATGTAACGATCTTCAATGTCTACGCAACCATCAATAAAATTTTAAACACATAAAGCAAAAACTGGCAGAACTAAAATGAGAAATAGATCCACAGCTATGGTCAGATATTTCAACACTCAACTGTTAGTAATTGTTAGAAAAAATAGAAAATTGGTTGATAAATAAGTTATTTGGACCGTATAACTAACTGGACATAATTTGCCTCTATAGAACACACCATTCAAAGCAGCAGGTTCTTTGTATCTATATGAGATGATAGATATTAACCAAATATTGTGGTAATCATTTCACAACACATGTAAGTTAAGACATTATGCTGTATACCTTAAACTTATATAGTGCTATATTTATTTCAATTTGGCTCAGTAAAACTGAAAGAAAAAATATCTTTAAACAGCAGATTACATACTATATCCAACTGCACAGAATATTCGCTAAGGTAGACCATATACTGACCATTGAACAAGTTCTCAATAAACATAAAATACTGAAATGATACAGAATATGTTCTCTGACCATATCAAACTAAATTAGAAATCCAGAATAGAAAGATATTTGGAAATTTCTCAAATCGTAGGAAATTAACACACTTCTACTTATCCTCTAGGTCAGTGAAGAAATCACATGGGGAACTAGAAAATATTTTGAACTGAATGAGAATAAAAACAGAGCACGTCAAAATTGTGAGATTCGGCTTAAACAGTGTTTAGTGATTTTTCAGTGATTATTCTAGAAAATAAGAATTAGCTAAAATCAGTGCTCTCCACTTTATTCTTAATAGTGGGGTGGGGAGGATGGAAGCAAAGTAAAGCCAAAGTAGAAGGAAAGAAATAATAAGAAGAGAACAATCAATGAACTAGAAAACAGACAAACAGAAAAACAAAAGCAGTGAAATTCTAACAATAAAATGGATAAACCTCTCACCAGACTGATCAGGATAAAAAGAGATGAAAACTTACCAATATCAAGAATGAAAAAGAGGTATTGCCATACACGCTGCCCACATTAGACCATTAATAAAGCAACGTTACTAACAACTTTATGCCAAGGAATTTGGCAACAGAGATGAAATGGACAAAATTCTTTAAACATACAAACAACCAAAACTGACTAAAGAGGAAACTGATCACCTGAATAGCCCTCTGGTAGTCAAAGGAACTCCATCTATAGTTTAAAATCTTTCCTCAAAGAAAACCTCATACCTAGATGGATTTGTTGATGGATTCTACCAAACTTTTAAGGAGGGAATAATACCTCAGTTTTTAAAAAGCCTATAGCTTACTTTGATGATGTGCCTTTGACAACATTTAAATCTCTAAATTCTAACTCAGGCACATCTTAACAGGGCTCGTGCAGCACATACTAAGATAATCAGCTGATGCTATAAATGTCTCCTATTTGCAAGTAAACCGAGCAAATTCTTTGGAAAAATGACCGAAAATAGCTGTGGAAAAATTCAGACCCTAAATTATGCGATTGTTTTTTTTTTATTATACTTTTAGGCATGACCGAAAAACATTTTAAGAAATGAAGTCAAATACAGTGTTTGACTATATTTATTTAATGTGGAGGCAATAGTTATTTACCTACTGGGGAAAAAATGCTATAATTGTCTTCTATAAATATTAACATGCCAAAAATACAATCAATCACACAAAGATTGTTAAGTACTGGGAGGCTCCGCTGACAATCCAAAAGATGACCTTCGGTTGGATAAACATATTTTATTAGCATATTTAGGGAAGACTTTAAACTCAAATATTTTAAGGTATAAAAACCTGTAGATCATCTTCTGCAGAAGATATGACAAGTAGAGTGGGTGTACATGACTTGCTTCACACTCTGCCTCAGATCAGTGACCAAGATAGGCTTGAAATAATCACATACAGTCCCCCTTAGCCCCCTTGGTCATAGCCATCTCATGACTGCCAGTTTCAAACTGGAACACAAAGAAAACACTGCCCCCAATACATTAATGAGCAGCAGAATTTTTAAAAATTGTATCAGATTTCAGCATTAAAGCAGTTTCTTTTTAAGCAGATGTTAAACAAGAAGGCAGGAAAAGCGAAATAATCTCTTTCTTCCAAAAAAAAAAAAATGTTGAATAAGGCACTCCCGTCACCGAGAGTGGAAATATACGTGAGCATACACTGGAGAGCTATGGGGCAGTCTCTAGTAAAGTTGAAAAAGCGCTTTCCCCTGGGGCCTGGGTGGCTCAGCCAGTTAAAGGGTCCAACTTTTGATTTCGGCTCAGGTCATGATCTCACAGTTGGTGAGTTCAAGCCTCACATCAGGCTCTGCACTGTCAGCCTGGAGCCTGCTTGGGATTCTGTCTCCCTCTCTCTCTCTCTGCCCTTCCCCCACTCACTCCCTGTCTCTCTCTCTCTCAACATAAATAAAAACATACTTTAACAAAAAGAAAAAAGAAAAGAAAAGGCACCTTCCCTATTCAGCAATTCAACTTTTTCATATATACCTAGAGAAAGTTGAGTGTGTATGCAATTAGAACGTACCAGAATATGTTTCTAACAATTTTTAAAAGCAAACGGTCAAAAAGTCTATCAACAGGAGTATGCACACATCATCAGTAGGAAGTTCATAAAGCATTATCACAGGGCAGTTAAAATGCATGACCTAGAGCATGTAAAGCATGACACCATTATATAAACTTGAAAAACAACACTATACGTTCATTTTTGGACAAATACATAAGTAGTAAAGGTATAAAAATACACAGAGTAGAAGTAAACACTAAAATCTGGTAGGTAGTCTTCTGGGACGACCCCTCCAGGGTCCCCTTCCCCAGTGAGGCCCCAACCTCTGACCTCAGCATTTGGGAGCCGTGGAAACCAGACAGGAAAGGAAAAAAGGGGACGCGATTCCCAAGGGGGTACATAGGAGGAGGCCTCATGATGGATGCATGGATGCTTGAATGCTCTACTGCGGAAAATATTTCATTTTAAAAAGAAAAGAGTTGGGGCGGCTGAGTGGTTGGGTCGGTTAAGAGGCCGACTCTTGCTTTCGGCTCAGGTCATGATTTCACTGTTCTTGGGATCGAGTCCCACATCAGGCTCTGCAGTGACAGCACGGAGCCTGCTTGGGATTCTCTCTCTCTCTCCCTCTCTCTCTCTGCCCCTCCCCTGCTCATGCTCGCTCTCTCTCAAAATAAACATTTAAACATAAATAAATAAAAAGAAAAAAGAAACAGCAGAATATTTTATCAGAAACCCCAAAACACTTTGCCTAGTAGTGAAACAATTTGCTTGCCTTTTTCCACAGTGACCAGACAACTAATTTTAACCCATTTCTAAAATGCTTACCTGCATCATTATAAGCATCCAGGGGGGAAACATAAAGGGACTTGGTCTAAACGGTCAAAATACAAGAGCTTCATGGTCAGAGCAGGAACACAAATGGCCACGGGCCGCGGGAGAACACCCTACCTTGATGGGAACCTCAGGAACCCTCTCTGAGCGGCCAAGTGTTTGTAGGGCCCTCCCCTTGGTGGCACTTAGAAACCCGGCTAATGAAGCAGGACACAGCGCGACAGTGGAACAGCACAGCACTGAGAAATCACACGAGGGAGCACAGGGGCGGGGGGGGGGGGCGGACGCCCCCTTTGCTGGTTCCGTATTTAGAAATAACTCCTCAATCCTTGCAGAGCATGGGAAATGTAAGTTGCAAAGGCACCGGGTAGGGGTTGGGTAGTGGGTACCAGTGGGTTTGGACGGTTTCTATTTTGAGGGGTGGGAGCAGGGAGGTGCAGGTGGGGGAGAGGAATTCCAGGGTTTCCACTTCACCCCCAATTCTGAGGTCAGACGTTGGGGCCTCACTGGGGAAGGGGACCCTGGAGGGGTCGTCCCAGCGGCACGCAGGGGCCGGTGAGACCACTCACCTGTCGGCGCGCAGTCCCGCCCTTGAGGGCTGGGACCCCTACCGGTCCGGCCCTGGCCCCGCCTTTCCCACCTGTGACGTCAGCGCCCGCGGACCACTCAACGGCCGCCCCTGCCAGCTCTTCGGGAGATGATTGGCCCGTAGGAGGAGGGGCGGGCGGCGGGCGCGGGAGGAACCCTGTGGCTGGCGGTTGCCATGGACGCTCTCGCGCCTAGTAACCACGGCTCCCTGGAAGACATGCTGGGTCCCGGGGGTGACCGGGTGAAGCGCCACTCAACGGAGAGGCCAAGGTGATTCCCCAGCCTTTCCTGCGGCACCTGAATCGGAACTCTTCAGCTGCAGGGGACTTGGTGGCCCGTTCTACCTGCAGGATACGGGCAGGACTCCACATTCGCACCTGTCCTCTGTCTAGCAGAGCCTTCTCCCTTGGTGGCGTTATCTAGTGATCCTCCCCTCCTTCCTCACTCTAAGGAAAAGATTTGGGCGCCCTCTCTCTCTCTCTTTCTCTCTCTCTCGCAAATATTTCCGTAAACAGTAGCCTGCCCTATTTCACCCAGGCACTGAGTCACCTGTCTTCCATATATCACTATTCACCCGTGCAACTTCCTTACAACCATGCGGTAGGAATTTACGTTTTACACACACACAAAAACTTCAGGCCTGGAGAAGTTATCTGACATAGGCAAGGCCCCCCAAACAGTAAGTGGCAGAAGTCCCACTAAAACTCAGATCTGTCAGACTTCAAGGAGCTCTTTTCTACAAGGCAACCGTCTTAATGGGTGAACAGTGAGGCCAGAGAGTTACTGTTAGCGCTACAGGAAAAAAAAAAAAAAAAAAAAAGCCCCGGTTAAACATTCTTGGTTGGTCTGGGAATCCCCGAGTGACATCCCACCAAAGGGTGACACCAGGGGACTTGCTGCCAGGGTAAGGCATCATCAGGCTGGCCCTTGGCAGACCTTAGTGAGGTGACTAAAGGTTAGGGACCTCAGCTCTGCCCCTTCAGAGATGTGAGTCTGTTTTCCAGGTTGATTAGAGGCCAACTCACGTGAACTGAACTAGAAAATCTGTTCCTCCGCCAGTGTCTCCACTAAGGCAACACAGCAGGTCTGACCATGGATACAAACCCAGAATATTATCCCCAGTAGGAAAACCACAGACGGCATCCAATGATCAAAAGCTGCTCATCAGCCCAGCCACAGAACTAAACAGGACGAGTCTGGGCCCCCAGACCCCACCAGGGCACCAGGGTTCCCCAACCCTCTCCTGTCCTCCTATGTTCCTTACCAGCGACTCTATTTCTTGCCTAACACACATTTTACCCCGAGCTACCTTTTTTTGAAATTACCTTGTCTCACGAATAGTGTGCATTTTGTATTAATTCTCAGAATTCTGGCCTGCAGGCCGTAGACTCGGTAGATGCTACATTGACCTTCAACTCATCAACACACCCCTGTGAGGAAGGTACTGCAGCCCAGCACACATCCATACCTGCTAAAGACCTGGGGAGTCGCCTTCTGTAACAACAGGTAAGGCAGGCACGGGGTCCCCTGTTCGGAGGCTTTAAAGCCATCTTTTATAGGATAACACCTTTAATAAGGCAGTCTAAATAATTTTGACACCATCTAGAAGGGAGGGCGAGTGGCCCACAGATCAGGATTCAATGGCTGGTCCAAGAGAGCTTAAACACAACCTCCTCAAGGTTCTGGGATCAGAGTCTTTGCGGAAGATGCTTGCTTGTCAGCACAAAGGCCAACGGAACCACAAGAGAACAGGCTTAGAAAGCTAGTGCCGGGCCACGGCTGCTTTATGAGACCCTTTCAAAGTCGAAGATCACGAGGGGGCCGTGGACAAGCTTCTGTTCATCCTGGAGGGCAGAGCAGGAGACGGGGTGGGAAGCTTGTCAAACATGAGCGGGAGTGAGAAAGTAAGCAGGGACCCCCATCACAGACCGCCGCTTCCGTCCCCAGAGGGGCAGCCCTTGGAGGCTGGGATGGAATCCGAGGGCTCCTTTCCTCAGCCCTTTAGCACAGAAAAAAGAAAAGTCTTACTGCATGAGATGGGTGTTTCCCAAAGTGTGTTCCCCGGACCATTAAAGAGGCGATTGGGGGGCGCCTGGGTGGCGCAGTCGGTTAAGCGTCCGACTTCAGCCAGGTCACGATCTCGCGGTCCGTGAGTTCGAGCCCCGCGTCGGGCTCTGGGCTGATGGCTCAGAGCCTGGAGCCTGTTTCCGATTCTGTGTCTCCCTCTCTCTCTGCCCCTCCCCCGTTCATGCTCTGTCTCCCTCTGTCCCAAAAATAAAAAAAAAATAATAAACGTTGAAAAAAAAAATTTAAAAAAAAGAGGCGATTGGTCAACTCAGAACGCTTGTTATCATCTCCAAGAACGCTAACTGTTCCACGGAACACAGTTTGGGCAACACTGGCTTAACATTAAATGTGTCCCCAAAATACGCTTCAGTGAGAGAAAGAAAAATCCATGCGCATGTCTAGCTAATTGCAGACCTTCTCCAAAGCAGTTGAAAAATACCTGGTTTATCGGTGTATTCAGTGAAAGGTTCTAAGTCAGTTGAGGCTTGAAGGCAGTTCCCCATCTGAGTATACTGTCTAGGAGTGCAGGGGTGGGGGGGTGGGGGTGGGGAGGAGAAGCCAAAGGGTGGCACGTGGAAAAAAAGATGGAAGAAGGACCCACAGAGAGGGAGAGAGTAAGGAAGTGAAAGAGGTGTATGGGGGTGTGAGTGTGTGGGAGGGAGAATATTTAGGAAAATTAAATAGACAAATATATGATTCCACTCATTTGTGGAATTTAAGAAACAAAACAGATGAACGCAGGGGAAGGGAAGGAAAAATCAAAAGACAGGAGGAGGCAAACCGGAAGAGACTCTTAAGTACGGAGAACAAACTGAGGGCCGCTGGAGGGGTGTTGGGTGGGGGAGGGGCTAAATGGGGGATGGGCATTAGGCGGGCACCTGTTGGGATGAGTACTGGGTGTTACATGTGAGTGATAAATCCCTGGTTCTACTCCTGAAACCCATCCTACACGGTATGTTAACTAACCTGAATTTAAGTGTTAAAAACGTAAAAACAACATTTGCACTCAGGAAAATAAAAGAGAATATATATTACCTTTATATCCGGCTGTCTCTTTAACCCGCCCGCTCTTTCTAAATTCTTTTCATTCCATTAGTCCATCTAATGGCTATTTATGTGGGGAAATCGGCAGTATCGCGTTGTAAAAAACGTGAGAGCCGAAGTCCTAGGATAAGGTAAGTCCTGAAGCGCAGTCTAAAATTACAGAGTAGTGTAAATCTTGACCTGCGTCCCCCGCCATTCGTTCTCAGGAAGGACGGAGACACAGATTTGCAACATTTTTTTCAAACTCGCACCGCCCCTGTCAACGGCTTGCCTTTAGTTTCCTTGAGCGCTGGGCTGACTATGGGTACTTGTGGAAGGTGCACCGTCAACCTGTGAACTGGATAGGAGATCCACGTTGACTCGAGGCGCAGAACATAGCACTCACACTTACAGAAAAGGGCTTCACAAGGCACTGGTTGGGCCACGTGAGTGTGGGACGCATTCCTTGAGAATTTCATCGTTTACAACCGCAGGAAGGCGGTATCAGCGGCCGCTGTTGTGTTTTGCTTACGTTACTAAGCTATTTGTAGGTAGGGGTGTGTATCACCCTAAGCTTTTTCAACAGAATAGACGTTGTCATAGCGTGAAATTTGCAGGGCACGCCCTGTGGGGAGTGGAGTACCTGGGGAGAGCTGAAGACACATAGACCCTGCCAAGTTGAAACACCATCTTCTACTCCCTTGTGTAGCAGGTGACGAGCTGTGATTCTAGAAGCTACATGCCGCACCGAGTGTCCCATTTTGGGGTGGCCTCCTGATCCAGTGGGACAGGCTCCCACAGGGCCCCCACAGGGCTCTCTTTCCTTGTGTTTCCATCAGAGTCATTGTCGCCTTGTCACATGCTTTTACATATCGTCTCTCCCGTGAGACTGTGAGCCCTTTGGGGACGGGGCTGATGTTCTTCCAGCCGTGGTCCCCAGAACCATTTTTGACGTCACTCTTGTCGTTGAGTGAAGTTCCAACACACATCCCCGTGTTTGTCTTACCTGTTCACATAAATGAAGATGCCGACCGACATTCAGGTTGGAGCTTCCTCGTTCATCAACCGCAGCCGTAGGCTGCCCAGAGACAGAAGAGTTTAGCGAAAAATCAGTGGAAAGCACTCTGTGAAAACCAGTTGGCGCTATGGAACTTACAACACAGAGTATCGTATATCACTATCATTTGTAAATTGTGAGCTATACATCCTTTATATCATTCAAGGATACAATAAAGTTGTGTGTATGTGTGTATAAGAATACACTTTACCCTGAGAGCCAACGGTTGAATATTTGTATCCCCGTGAGTGGGTCCCTGTTCGTATCTCTAAAGAGATTACCATCCGATGGGACACGGGAAAGCCCGGATGGTGCGGGCTCCAGTGTGGGGAGAGTCCCCAAAAGAGGGAACGCACAGTCAGCCAGGGAATCCCGAACGCTTAGCTTCTGGGTGATACAGAATACTGCCGCTCCTCAAACTGAGGAGAGTTTGCGGAAATAAAAATGGAGCCGGCTCTATAGACAGCCGTGCTGTGTTTGTATCAGGTATTTGAAGTGGTATTTCTCGGTGATTAATAAGGAAGTTAATTTCTCTTTGTTGACTTGGTTGAAAAGAGTTCCTCCCTTCTTCCTACACTGAAAAGAGCCAGAGTCTGGTGAACGTGACCTTGTCTGCTGTGTGTCGGCCTTTGATGTATGTTGGCCTCGGTTGGCCATTTCTGCAGGTGCCATACTGTAGACACAGGCCCTAGACACACGACTGCACGTTTTACGACCCGAACCTAAGCTCCCGGCTCGTTGGGTCGTCGTCACAGTCAGGCAATGTGGGGAAGACTTTAGTCAGCTTATGGCGTCAGCCACGACCACAGCACTCTGGTGAAGAGAGCCTCTCTAGCACATTCTTCAGCTGGCTGTAGCAGATGATGTCAGTGCTACAGTCCGCAGTCCGTCAGATGCTTTGACCGTTTCGTGAGCACAGCCTGTCAGAGTGCTGTCACTCGCAACACTGGGCTTTACATCTCCCTGAAGAAGGACTGCCTTCTGGCTGCCAGCAGCTACCTTCCCTGCAGAAGAAACGCTAGAAATGTCTAGGAGTTTGTGCCTCAGGCCAACCGTTACCCAAGACTAATGAGTTCACGGGGATGAATGTCCCAGTTGCCTTGCCCTGACTGGGACGACTCTGAGGTGGGACCTACCCTATCTCCAGAGCTCCCCCTGAGGCACTGAACCAAACCCCCCTTCCTGGGGACGTGGCTAGATATTGTACCCCTCCTCTTCTGACTTCCCGTCTAGATGTCTAGATCTCACTTCCTCATTTCTCTGCTACTTTTTCCAGGGGAACACTTTCTGAATAAGTCACTTTCACACTAATCCTCAGGGTCGGCTTCTACGGAACCCAACCTATGACAGTGGCCATGGTTCCTATGATGGGCTCTCTACTCCCATCCAGCACTCTCCCTGGCCACAGCTGATTGGACCACAAGTGGGCACCTAGCTCAAAGGTAGCCCATCTGCAGTCTGGCCAGAAGACTGAGGTAGCCTGGCACCAAACCCAATCAAGGCAGAGCCTCTCTCTTGGAAAGTTTGGTTTTGAGTCACGCAGAGAGTATTTGAGTCGGCATGTTTGATGTTGCAAAATTCTGGCTGAGGTTCATACAGTTGGACTGCCAGGGAGGAACAACACAGTCCTGTCATTGAGGCCCTACCGTACCCTCAGCGACTCCCCAGTTTGCAAACATTTTCCCATTTCCGTGAGATTTTTTATTTCTACCTGCCTCTCCTCCCTGCCGCCCTCATTATTCAAGGTAGTTAGATATCTCTGTTTCCCAAAGAGCCTACGACCCAAGCTGGGAACCACCTCATCGGTGGCCCCGATGTTCTGGCCACTCATTGCCAAATCCTTCAGGGAGAGTTTCCCGAGAATTATCCAGAAGGCCATGATGATTTTAAATAGGAGCGACTGGAAGACAAATCAGTGTCCAAATAAGTTGAATAATGGAGATGGGAGGCAATCTGTTTGAGATATTGAAAAGCTGAAAAGACTCCGACTAGTGTCCGTGCTTGGGTAGAAAAAGCATCGGAATCGTCTTCCGACTTCCATAGCCCCTCTGTGACTTGCAGCAACCAAGATGAGACTCCCAAACTAAGGAGGAGACAGAGAGTGGAAAGTCTACCAACCAGGAGGGTGGAGGGAACTATATATAAACCATAAATGTGGAGCCCTTTTGGCTTAGAGGTGACTCTGGGGGCTTTGGATGCCTTTGGATGCCTTCAGTGATGACAGGACCAGACTAGACTGGAAACTGAGGCACGTCGTCTGGGACTTGCTCCATGTTTGCTCTATAACTAGATTAAAAAGGGCCTTCTGGGGGCACCTGGGTGGCTCATTCGGTTGAGCGTCTGACTTCAGCTCAGGTCACGATCTCACGGTCCGTGAGTTCGAGCCCCGCGTCAGGCTCTGGGCTGAAGGCCCATAGGCTGGAGCCTGCTTCCAATTCTGTGTCTCCCTCTCTGCTCCTCCCCCATTCATGCTCTGTCTCTCTCTGTCTCAAAAATAAATAAATGTTAAAAAAAAATTTTTTTTAAATAAATAAATAAAATAAAAAGGGCCTTCTGACCTAGCCTGGCTCACCAGGGCCCCAAAAAAGAGACAGGAGCACAGAGCAGACATCTTTGTTCACAAGTGGACGTTGAGTGATCTTTGAGGGATCAGGCCAGGTAGGGTGTGGAGATGTTGGAATGGAAAGCCAGAATGTTACAGACACGAGCAAATGCAAACAGAATTCAAGCTTGCCGGGAATCAACATCGTCCCCCTCCCCACCCCACACTTCTCTAGAATGCTCATAAAAATACCAAGTGCTCTTCATAAGCCAATAATTAGCTCATCTGAGTCACAATGCACAGCCATCTTTGCTCTGCTAGAACATTCCCAAGTACAGAGCATGACACATCAGAATTGCCCAGAGAGCTTTTAAAATGCAGCCTTCAGGCTCTCATCCCAAGGGGATCGGATTCAGTAAGTCTAGGGTGGGGCCTGGGAATCCCTACAAACTTTATTGCAAAAGAGTCTACTTGGATCTGAGCAGTAATACCTTACTTTAATCTTAGGGATTTTTTTTTTTTATTGACGTATAATGAACATACAGGGTTATCTTAGTTTCAGGTGTAAAATACAATCAGCGGGCGTCTACAGGCAAAGGAGATACTCTGCCTCCTGATTTCTTTTGCTTGCGATGGGTATTTCTAAACTGACATAATCGACATTATAAACAAGGTGTCCTTTCTCCTGCCTGTGAGTGAGATTTTTAAAATAGTTACTTATATTTCGAATTTAAATTAACTTGTTGTTGTTGTTGTCGTCGTTGTCGTTGTTTTTAGGACCAGGAGGAATTTTTGTATCTCTCTTGTATCTCCCTCCCCGGGCCTGGGAGACGCATCGCCAGCATCCTTCGATGACACCTCGGAGCTTCATTTCTGCTTCCACAGACAGTACTTCTGGGTGAGCCCAGCACAGCTCCAAGTTTCCCTGCGGAGAGTCTTCGAGATTAAAAACAAAAACACAGGGGCACCTGGGTGGCGCAGTCGGTTAAGCATCCGACTTCAGCCAGGTCACCATCTCGCGGTCCGTGAGTTCGAGCCCCGCGTCGGGCTCTGGGCTGATGGCTCGGAGCCTGGAGCCTGTTTCCGATTCTGTGTCTCCCTCTCTCTCTGCCCCTCCCCCGTTCATGCTCTGTCTCTCTCTGTCCCAAAAATAAATAAACGTTGAAAAAAAAAATTATAAAAAAAAAAAAAAACACAAAAGCAGAGGCGCCTGGCTGGTTCAGTCGGTTAAGCGTCTGACTTCGGCTCGGGTCATGATCTCGCGGGTCCGTGGGCTCGAGCCCCGCGTCGGGCTCGGTGCGGACAGCTCGGAGCCTGGAGCCTGCTTCGGTTCTGTGTCTCCTTCTCTCTCTGCCCCTCCCCCACGTACATGCTGTCTCTCTCTCTCTCTTTCTCAAAAATAAATAAACATTAAAAAAAAAAAAGCAAATTTCACCATGCCCCAAGATATTCTAATGTCTTCTCATTTACATAAATACCTGGAGCCTGCTTACACGTATCTGCTGGGAATATATGCCTATATGTTCTCCCTTGTCTCTCTATCTCTCTCTGTCTCTGTCTCTGTGTGTATAAGTACACATACGTATGTGTGTATATATATGTACATATATATACGTATACACCTATATGTATATACCTGTATGTATGTATATGTATATGTATACACCTATATACATATACACATATATGTACATATATGTACATACGCACCTATGTATATATATATACATATACATATACATATATATACATATATATACACATACATACACACCTGTATATATGTATATACAGGTATATATGTATATATATGTATATATATGTATATGTATATATGTATGTGTATATATATGTATATATATGTATATAGAGAGTGTATGTATGTGTATATATATGTATATATATAGGTGTATATATAAACACATAAACCTATATAGTCTCTCCTTCCTTATAAATCATTTGAGTCCAAAGTGAAAACCATAAACTCCACACTGTATTACTTCCTACTTCATTCAGAACAACCTGTGGCTTGTCAATTAAAAGACAAAGAGAAAAGACAATGACCTGTGTTATCACCTGCAGGCAACCTCAGGCCACCTCCCCACCCCCAGGGACAAGAGGTCTGACTCATAGCTGCCCACGAAACAGGGTCCTCTCCCCCTCGTCCCCCCTACCTTTCAAAGTCCCCAGTGTTCCGAGGACACTCCGTCTGTCATCGCTGCAATTC
Source organism: Herpailurus yagouaroundi (assembly GCF_014898765.1). Classification (NCBI taxonomy): domain Eukaryota; kingdom Metazoa; phylum Chordata; class Mammalia; order Carnivora; family Felidae; genus Herpailurus; species Herpailurus yagouaroundi. The sequence continues at coordinate 3,939,831 of NW_024412439.1, read as the reverse complement.
TGCAGACGCCCCACCGCCGCAGCGGCTGTTCCCCCAGGAACAGTGTGATGGGCGCTGTGGGTCCCACCGCCCACTCCCCACGCTCTACCTGGGGCGCAAGCGCGCTGCTGAACTTCAGCGGCTGGGACGGCCTTGGGCCTTTCGCGTCTGGCCTTGGGGAGCACCGCTCTAGGCTCACACCTGCTAGGCGTTTCTGAAGACCACAGTCATCTGCCAGCACAGCTTCCCACACCCCCACCCGGGGTACCCGCCGCAGCTAAGGAGGTGTTTTCTGTCTAAGGTGGCCCCGGGCGCGTGGGTGAGGACACACAGCCTCAGTAACAAGACAGACCGAGCTGGTAGTCTTGGGTTTGCCCTCCACCGGTGCAAGACAATGACCGAGTCATAACCTCTCTGAGACTCGATTTCCTTATCCATGAAGGGGGGATGATGCTACTGCCTTTACAGGTTGTTAGGCAAATTGAGTAGGAGCACAGGGGAAGGGACAGCCCCCGCCTTGCCCCGCAGAAGAGCGCATGGCCCTTCTTACAGAACAAGACAGGGGTGACGGTGGAAGGTTTGTGAGCCACACACGGCAGTATTTTCTCCCGGCGTCCTCCTCCCACGGCAGCGTAGCAGGAAGGGAAGCCTCGCATCATCTTGCAGCAGAAACACGGCAAGACAGAACTTAATTATATGTGGCTGCGAGTTAGCCACAACATTGGATGAGGTCATCGGTGCTTACAGAAAACGGCCGAGGCTTCTGGAAAGGTGACAACTATTTTTAAATAACTAGACTTAAGGGGAAAAAATTAGATTCGTTGGTTTCTGAGACACACATCCTGGAGGTTTAAATAATTTATTGGGTGCTGCACTGTTTTTTTGGGGGGGGTGGGGAAGGGGGTGTCTAAGAGAGCCAGCAGGTGATGGCAGGGGACAAGGGCACTGTGAGTCTACCATGGCTCTGAGAGTGGTTCTGTGTCTGCTGGGTACAGCACAGAAACTCTGTGCAACCCGGTGGAGACTTCTGGACTGTTAGGCAAGCCTACTGGAGGCACTGGAACATTTTCCAAGGGGCGTGTCGGCCTCAGATGGTTTCACAGCATCACTCTCCTGCCTTTGCTTCAGTACATATTCATTCCTACAAGGGATCTGCCTTGAGGGCAGCAAGTTCAAGGGGTCGTCCTGATCCCCTCACCCTTCCACCAAGACCCTTCCTATTCTCAACAGTGTGTTGGCCTCAAGTGTGAAACATTCTGGGGAGCCAAACAGAGGGACAGCCCAAACACTTGGCGATGGTCCAGAAAGTGAATCACTCCAATAATTAGGCAACGAGTTATTTTGCCAACCTCGCGGTTTTTAGTTCGTTTCCTCCAAAATTAAAGGAAGACCTACACAGGTGTCCATTCATCAAACAGGTTTTGATGATAGATGATCTTGGGTTTGGGGGGGCATATCACTCCGAAGGAGTTACATTTTAAATTGAGTAACACTGAGGGGGGCCTGGGTGGTTCAGTCGGTTAAGCGGCTGACTTCGGTTCAGGTCATGATCTCGCGGTCCATGAGTTCGAGCCCCGCGTCGGGCTCTGGGCTGACAGCTCAGAGCCTGGAGCCTGTTTCAGATTCTGTGTCTCCCTCTCTCTGACCCTCCCCTGTTCATGCTCTGTCTCTCCTTGTCTCAAAAATAAATTTAAAAAAACGTTAAAAAAAAATTTTTTTTAAATATTTTTTTTTCAACGTTTATTTATTTTTGGGACACAGAGAGACAGAGCATGAACAGGGGAGGGGCAGAGAGAGAGGGAGACACAGAATCGGAAACAGGCTCCAGGCTCTGAGCCATCAGCCCAGAGCCTGACGCGGGGCTCGAACTCACGGACCGCGAGATCGTGACCTGGCTGAGGTCGGACGCTTAACCGACTGCGCCACCCAGGCGCCCCAAAAATTTAAAAAAAAAAAATAAATAAATAAACATCAAAAAAATTAAAAAATATGGGCGCCTGCGTGGCTCAGTCGATTAAGTGACCAACTCTTGGTTTCTGCTCAAGTCATGATCTCGTGGGTCGTGAGTTCAAGCCCAGCATCAGGCTCCGCACTGCCAGAGCCTCTCTCTCTCTCTCTCTCTGCCCCTCCCCTGCTCACTCTCTGTCGCTCTTGAAATAAGTAAATAAAACTTTAAAAACTTAAAAAATAAAATAAAATAAGTTGAGTAGCATTGATATAAAGATTCTCCTTCCAGTCCTATCTAATTTGTATGAACAAAGTTTCTCAACACCAGCATCAATAAAAAGGAGACATTGGCACAGAAATAACACTGAAACTCAGCTCAGTTTAACAGTGATCTGTGTACTAATAGTAAAATAAGTAAATCATCTCCCATCCATCTCACCAAGAGGTGCATTGCCAATAAAGTGTTGCTTTGGGAGTTTAATACTAAAATAAAATGAAATAAAATAAAATAAAATAAAATAAAATAAATTTATGTTTGACATTTTTATGCTCGGAGTCTTACGCGATGGAGTTACAAAGAATTTACAAATTATTAAATTTCATTTATATACACATTTTTATTTTGTTTATATTTTATTTTTGTTTGATTTCTATACAAATTTTGGCAGAGAAGTACAAGAGGGTCATCAGTGGGAGATTTTCAAGCCTAACTGCACATCACATTAAAATGCATTTCCAGGGGTGCCTGGGTGGCTCAGTAAGTTGAGTGTCTGACTCTTGATCTCGGCTCAGGTCATGATCTCATGGTTCGTGGGACTGAGCCCCACATCATGCTCTGTACTGATGGCACGGAGCTTGCTTGGGATTCTCTCTCTCTCTCTGTCTCTGTCAGAATAGGTAAATAAACTTGTAAAAAATAAACAAATAAAATGCATTTCTCTAGGGAGGGAATTGGAATGGGAATGAGCTCAAAGAATTGAGGTATAATTTCTGACCATTAAGATAAGCTTGTTCATTTATTTTTAAATGGGTAATGGTGCAGGGTGCCTGAGTGGCTCAATCAGTTAAGCATCTGACTTCAGCTCAGGTCATGATCTCACAAGTTTGTGAGTTCAAGCCTTGCCCGCATCGGGCTCTGTGCTGATGGCTCAGAGCCTGGAGCCTGCTTCAGATTCTGTGTCTCCCTCTCTCTGCCCCTCCCCCCTTGCACTCTGTCTCTGTCTCTCTCAAAAATAAAGAAACATTAAAAAAAAGTTTTTCATGGGTGATGTGGGTATTATTCATTATGGCATGTAACTGGATATGTTACAAAGAATGATATGACAAGTTTACTTTTAAGTATCAATATTGACAGTACATAAAAATTAGTCCTTCAAAACTTCTTAAACATATACTTCTTTTTAAGACATCAACTTTAAGAAGGGTGTGAGAGTACAAAATTTTTCCAAAACAAATTTTAAATTTACCTAAGCCCCATATTGTGAATGTTTTTAGTGCTTCCTTTTGAAAATAAACGTTAAATATCGTTTCATCATATCTTTCCACAAAAGGTACAAATCATATGAAAGTTTTTGGTACTCTTTTCAGGGCATAAAAGAAGTGACAAAAGTGTTATCCAGAGCTAGCTACAGTACGTGCAGTTCCTGGGACACACGAACTACATCTGGGATGGGAGAAAAGATGACCTCGGGAGAGGGGAACAGCAAGGCAGCTCCCACTCGTCATTTGGCAGGAACCAGAGGGGAAAGACCAGAGAAAGGATGTGGAGGGGACATGCCAGGACAGATGCTAACCACAAGGCCAATCAACGTATTCCTCCTCCACGCGTGCTCAGGGTCCCCAGCACCTACAGACGAACCTGCCCTTTAGCAGCATTGCCATGAGTCAAGCCTGTTATCTCCCACCAAAAAGTGGGTATTGGAGTGAATGCAACTGACTGGTAACAGATTCAATCCCAATGTTGAACAATGAGCAGGAAGTAGCCGCAGGAGACGCTGAGCCCCATGACATCAGGGAGGGGCCTTAATTTTCCAAAATAGGCCACCAAAAGCAGAAGCTGGACACGCTGTAGGAAAAGCTCATCAGTTGCACGGTGTTGCCAGGGCCTGGCTCTGTTTGCTTTCAATGGGGTAGAAGAAACAAGTCGAATTGTACACACAGATGGCTTAGATCCCGTGCATGTCACAAGTTGACCATGTTAACAAAGTCTTGGCTCTTCCTGCACGGGCATACACACACATTCGTGTTCCTTGAGCACCTCCGGAAGCATTCTTGTTTGAACATGGCTGCCTTCACGATCGGAGAGTTTTGTTGCCAAAGTAATGAGTAGTCAAAGCAAGAATGGGCCTAGCCCCACCTAACCCATGGCCGCGAACTTGCTGCGCCAAGTGTGGTCCGTAGACCAGCCGCAACAGTGTCCCCAGGGAGCTTATAAGGAATGCAGAACCTGAGATCCTGCCTTTATGACAGAACTGCAGAATCCGATGTTTTACGGCACGTCGAGGGGTGTGTACACAGAAGTGTGCAAACCACTTGACAACATGGTACATAGTTCAGTAGATGAGGGTTGGCTGCTTGGTGTAAGTTGCAGAGACCTGTATCTTTCTCAAGAACCTCCTCCGAGAAACAACAACGCTAAGGAAAACTACATCTTCTTGGTCGTTATCCTTCCTGGCGTATTGCATAATAATATATTTATTTGGGCAAACACGTTGTCTCGGGTGTTTGGAGCAGCTTGGATTTTTGGTGAATCATAAATGTGTGTGTGCATGCGCGCAAACCCGCATAGCGTAAAATGGACGTGCACAGCACAAGGAAAGAAAACTACAGACCAATATCCCTTAGAAATACAGATGCAAAACTCCTCAACGCAATGCCAGCAAACCAAATCCAGCAGTATATTCCAAGGATTGTACAGCACGGTCAAGAGCGATTCATTCCTGAAATTCAAGGGTGATTCAACACTTAAGAAGCAGTCGAGGTAATACGCTGCATTCAGGGAACAAAGGGGAAGAAACACATGATCCTCTCTGTTGGCGCATAAAAATATTTAACAAAATCTAACACCCTGTACTGATAAAAAAAAAAAAAAAACACTGAGAAAACTGGTACTGGAAGGTAACTTTCTCAATGCGATAAAGGGCATTTATGAAAAACCCATAGCTAGTATCACACTCAGTGGTGACAGACCACACATTTTCTTCCTAATATCAAGAACAAGACAGGATGCCCATTTTCACTCCTGCTACTCAGCATTGTACTAGAAGCTCTAACCAGAGCAAGTAGGCGATACAACACATCCGGATGGGAAAGGAAGAAGTAAAACTGTCTCTGTTCACAAATGACATGACGTTATATAGAGAAAATCCCCAAGACTCCGAAGGAAACCTTCTAGAGCAACAAATGAAGTCAGCAGAGTTGTAGGATACAAGATCAATGCACAAAAGGCAGTCGTGATTTTATACAGCAGCAATGAGCAATCTGGAAAGCTAATTAGGGGCGCCTGGGTGGCGCAGTCGGCTAAGCGGCCGACTTCAGCCAGGTCACGATCTCGCGGTCCGTGAGTTCGAGCCCCGCGTCAGGCTCTGGGCTGGTGGCTCGGAGCCTGGAGCCTGTTTCCGATTCTGTGTCTCCCTCTCTCTCTGCCCCTCGCCCGTTCATGCTCTGTCTCTCTCTGTCCCAAAAATAAATTTAAAAACGTTGAAAAAAAAAATAAATAAATAAAATTTTAAAAAAACATTAAAAAATAAATAAATAAAAAATAAAAAAAAATTAAAAAAAAAAAGCTAATTAGGAAAACAATTCCATTGATAATATCATCCCCAAACATAAAACACATGGGAATAAACTGAACCAAGGAGGGGAAATACTTGCGAGTTGAAAACGGCAACACATTGCTAAAAGAAATTAAACAAGACCTAAATAAAGAGAAAGCAACCATGTTCATGGATTGGTCATTGTTAAGATGGCAGCACTACCCAAAGTGATCCACAGAGCCCATGCAATCCCCTTCAAAATTCCAATGTCCTTTTTTGCAGAAATGGAAAAGCTGGTCCTCAAATTCATATGGAATTCTAAGGAGCCCTGAAGAGCCAAAACAAATGGAAAATGCAGTTGAAAGCTGCAAGACTCACACTTCTCGATTTCAAAACTTACTGCACAGCAACAGCGATCAAGACAGCGTGCTATTGGCGTAAGAGTAGGCACACTCAATGAAATAGAACTGAGAGTCCGGAAATAATCCCGGAGATCTACGGTCAATTGATTTTCAACAAGGGTGCCAAGACCCTCCGATGGGAAAAGAACAGTCTCTTCCACAAACTGTCCTGGGGCAACTGGGTATCTACCCGCAAAAGAATGAGGTTGGACACCTCCCTCATGCCATATGACAAAAATTAACCAAAAGGGTCCAACGACCTAAAAGAGCTGAAACCATAGCCTCTTAGAAGAAAGCGCAGTAGAAAATCTTCACGGCCTTGGATTTGGCAATGGATGAAGGAACTACGTTGTTTGCACAGTGATTGCCAAGATTTCCACGTCTATAAAATTTTACTGAGTACCTTAAGAAACTTGAATTTGCTTACGACAAGTGCTACAAAATAGCAAGTGTATGTTGAGCGCTCCGTGTGTCCCAGATAGGACAGTGTGCTTCGCGTGTATTATGTCACTGAAATTCAAAACCCCTGTACAAAGGGGTAGTGTTATTAACCCCATTTTACAGAGGAGAAAAAACCAAGATTTTAGAGAACTAAATTAGTCCACTGTGTCACCGTGCTAGAATTTAAATCTACATCTCTGACACTTATCATTGTTTGCTTCCTCAGAAGAAACTTGATTTTATGGGGTTTTTTTTTGGGGGGGGTGGTGTTTGTTTATTTTGAGAGAGTGCATGGAAGGGGCAGAGAGAGAGAATCACAAGCAGGCTCCGCACAGTCAACGTGGAGCCTGATGTGGGGCTCGAACTCACGAACCATGAGATTGGACCGGAGTCGAAATCGAGAGTCGGCCACTCAACTGACTGAGCCACCCTGACGCCCCAGGAAAAAAAACTTGATTTTTCCTCAGTGTCTGGGGATGCTTGGCTCTTAAATCTTGGTGGATTCCATCAGTCATGCCATCGGGCATGGCAGGAGAAAGCACACCATCATCCCCTTGTCTGGAACCCAGAGAAGACGGCGTTGATTATTCTGTGATTCCTTCTTACATGGGATTTCAAGTGGTGACACCAGTCAACGGGGACTAGGGTGTGTTATAAAATATCCCCCCCCCCAGAGCTTGAGGATGTTGGGTCAACGGGGGGGGGGGGGGGTTACCTGTGTTTCCGCTCAGATGTTTGTTTGGTTAAAAATAACTGTAAGATTTAAGAACACGTTCTTGGATCTAAACATGGGCTAATATTTAACAAGTAGTGTGTGTGTTTGGTAGAGATGCCTCAGCCTCGACTAGGTCCATCAGAAGGGGCTCGGGCCAACACAAGACCTCAAGAAAGATGACACTGAGTGCATTTTTACTTGGCTTAGTTCAGTGTCACGATAGCTGCACGCACACAGACCACCCCAAATTGAACTCTGATGGTCACGCAAACGAAGGAGTAGTCGGCTTGTAGAACTGGAAGGAACGTCAAGCGGCTTTGTTTTTCTATCTTTTTCTGGTACCAACACTTCGTTCCACAGGAAGGGAACAGTGGATATACCTGCACTCTCCTTCTGGAAAAAGTTAATCACTGACCTCTTCCTCTTGCTCTGCAAAGAATGTTAGAAATCTAAGGACGCTAAAAATTTATACAGTTTCGTCTCATTTCTTTGCAAACAAAGACACCCAGGTGAAGCCCGGGGAGTTTCAGCGAGTGGCCCAAAGTCACACTGTTGTCAGAATCTGGACCAAAAACTAAGGCACCCTGACCCCAGGGAACATTTCCCTACTCAGCGGAATGTTCTTCTCAGATCACATGTGAGTTTCGCTTCACAGAGCTGACATCTTGAGACTTCCAGGTGCCTTCTTTTCTTTTCCCCCTCTCCCTCTCTCTATTAAATATTCTCTTTCCTGGCTCCTTGGCTTTTTTTTTTTTTTTTTCATTTCTAGTTTTCTCTTTCACTTCAGTGGAATAAATCTTTCTCTCTTCCTATGCGAAAGTTCACGGTCAGTAAAATGTGCAGTTCCTTGTCTCTCCGAAAATGGCATCATCCTCCCCTCACTCTTCATTCACAGGTTGGCTCAGTAATAAAGTTCAGGTTGAAAAAACATTTTCCTTCAGGATTTCGTCATCTGCCTTCCCGGTTTGCGTGATACCACTGTGATTCTTCATCCTTTCGTTTCCCCTCTTCTTCCCTCTTCTTCATCCCTACCGTTCTGGAATTTTACGAAGATAGATTTCTTAGGCAGTCGGCGTTCGCTTGTCTGATCGGTCGTAATGCTGGGCACGTGGCTGGCCCTCACGATGCAGGCTGTCGTGTCCATCAGTTCCAGAAAATCTTCCTACACTACTTCTTGGACAATTTTCTCCTTTCTGTTTCCTCCGGAACCGGTATAAGGTGGATTTTGCTTCCCCTGAATAGAGCCTCTAACGTTCTTATCGTTTCTCTCCTGCTTGCCATGACTTTGCCGTTCCGTTTCTCCGCTGTCGGAAGACCTCCTCGACCCTATCCCCAGGTTTCCTGCCACATTTATTTTAGTGATACTTTTCATCTCGAAGAGCTTTTCGTGGCGATCCAGTTTTTCTTTTCTTTTCTTTTCTTTTTTTATGACAAAGGTGTTCTTGTGTGGATGCAGTGGTCATCTCCTACCTCTTTGGAAACATTAAGTGTGCAGTATTTTCAGTTGCCTTCTCTTCCCAGCATAATATCCTTCCTCTTCTTCTTTTTTCAAAGGTTATTTTTATTATTTATTTTGAGGGGAGAGGGACAGAGGGGGTGGAGAGAGAGAGAGAATCCCAAGCGGGCTTCATGCTGTCAGTGCTGAGCCCGACCCGGGGCTCGATCTCACAAACTGCGAGGTCACGACCCGAGCCAAAATCAAGAGTCGGATGCCCAGCTGACCGAGCCGCCCAGGCGCCCCTCTTTCCTCTTTTCTTATGTTGGCTTTGAGCACTTGTGCCACTGGTGATCCTTGACTGTCCATTTATGTTTCAGAGCAAGGTGCCAAGATGGCGACCGGGAGCTCTATGTGAACAAGTCCCATGAGCCGGTGGCCTCCGTACCTGGACATCTCCAGATTTCACCGGGTGCACCTGTTTTCTCTGGGGAAGAGTCCCCAAACCCCGACCCTTGTGCAGCTGCTGACACTGTGTGAGCAGAGCATCATGCCTTAAATGTCCAAGACCAGGGCTCCTTCTGTCTTATCTTTTCAGAATATAAACCCTCAGCTTTTTGTGTGGCGCAAGGGAGGCGACGTAGGCCAGCTGCTCTGAAGGAGGGTGATGGCCCTCTTGCCTATTTGCAGCCCCCAGCTTGCCTCCATCTTTCCAAGGTACCTAATGCCTTTGAGTCTAGGGTCTTCAGGGGACTTTACGGAATTAAATCGTTTTCTTTTTCCTTCAGTATTCCCTGCTTGTATCACCTGAAAAGTTTCTTCTTTCCTAAGTCAGCTCCTCCCTCCCATCTGTTTTCCATCTGCCAGAACTGTGTTTAACTCTCTTGTCCGTGGGTGGCTTCTGTCTTCCCTCTTTAGCCTTATGAACATGTACATTTTTTTCCCTCCTATAATGTTATTTCAGAGTGGTCTTGGATGGCAAGATGGGAGAGAGAAAAGACATACACGTATATTTAGCCTGCCACCTTTCACCAGCTCTTTCTTTTGTTCCCTTCCGTTCTTTTCCAGTTTCAACGTTCCGATCATCGCACGCATTGGGAAGGTCTATGTATTTTTCTGTGTTCTGGGAGCGTTACTATATTTCTCGGGAGAATTTGTCCAGAAAAGTACCTGGGCCTTGTATCCCTTTTAAAGGCTAGATTTTTCATAGCCTTTTCGATCTTTCTATGCTTATTGGTTTCTTTGGGTTTTCTACTTCTCAAACCTTCTCAGAATTTGGTGTTTGGAGCTTTGGATCTCCAGATCTCTTACCTTTTGTCTTATTCTTTCTTCTGACTGTTTGTATAAAAATCCAGAACATGGCATGTTATTCACAATAGACAAAAAGTGGACACAACCCAAGGGTTCATCGGTGGAAGGGCGTATGCGCTATATACATACAATGGAATATTATTCAGCCTTTCCTGAGAAGGAAACTTTGACACAGGCTACAACATGGATGAACCATGGAGACATTATCTAAGGGGGAAAAAAAGCCAGTCACAAAAGGACAAATACTTTATGAGTCCACTTGTAAGAAGTCCCCAAAGGAGTCAACTTCATACAGATGGAAAATAGAATAGTGGCTTCTAGGGGCTGGAGGGCAGGGGAAAGGGGAAGTTGACGTTGAACAAGGACAGAGTTTCGGTTTTAAATTTTTTTTTAAATCTTTATTTTTGAGAGAGAGACAGAGCGGGAACAGGGGAGGGGCAGAGAGAGAGGGAGACACAGAATCGGAAGCAGGCTCCAGGCTCCGAGCTGTCAGCACAGAGCCCGACACGGGGCTCGAACTCACAGATCGTGAGATCGTGACCTGAGGCGAAGTCAGACGCTCAACCGACTGGGCCACCCAGGCACCCCAGCTTATAGGATTTCTACTTGGTTCTTTTTTTCACATCAGCTATTCTTAACTCATGGTGATTATCCAATTAACCCATTATAAGATATTAACTACCTTTATTTTACAGTATTTTTCTGTTTTTATTATTTCCTTGGAGGATGATTTCCCCCCACAAACACACCCCGTTATGCGCGGTGGTTCTCTTTCTGGTGTCTGTTCTTCTGGAATGGTCACTCTTACGCTTCCTTTTGTAGTGAGAATTCCCTCCCTGTCTGGCTGTGGATGGGGTGTGTTTTCACTGCACTTCGCTCTTAGCGGTTGCAAGGTGGGGTTTTCTGGCTGTGGACGGGTCTCCATCCTTCTTGGGGTTCAGTAGCCTCTGGGAGCGCTTCCTTCCCTCTTAGTGCCAAGAGCTCACTTTCGCTACCTGAGCCAGCAGGCAAAAACCATTGCTTCTGGAAGTAGGAGCTGGGGGAAGCAGTTGCCTGGCCTTCCGAATGCCGCTCTTGTTACTGCCCCCAAAGAAAGCCCTGGAGTCCTAGCTGCGCCTGTGTTTTTAGCTGAAGACCGGGCATGGGTCTCCCTCCCGTCACCGTATCTGCATCTCAGCCTCTCTCCACAACGTCCTCTGGGCGGCTTGCCTGCTGCTCTGCGTTGCCCTCCGTAGTCAAGAACCACCCTCGCCCTTATTGTCTACGGGAATGCAATCTTATCTTTTCGAGCTCTTAATGGATTTCTGACTTCAAGAAACTTTCCCATAGGAGTTCTGTCCACCCCCTTCGTCGTGCCCTCCATTTTGTTCTTGTTTTAATTTTTTCTTTTATTTTCTTTCTCATTGGAGAGCGAGAGAGAGAGCACGCGAGTGGGGGAGAGGGGAGGAGAGAGAGCATCTTACGCAGACTCCACGCTCAACGGGGAGCCAGACGCGGGGCTCGATCCCACGACCCTGGGATCGCGAGCGGAGCGGAAATCGAGAGTCGGACACTCAACCGACTGAGCCACCCAGGTTCCCCTGTGTTTTTAAAAAACCATTCTGGGGAGGACCACGTTTCTTCTGAGGCCCACACCCAGCTGGTGGATTTCATATGTTTGAATGGTTCTAATAGATTGGAATAGACTCTTGGGACCAGCCAAAGGTGTTTTCCTCCACAGGCTGCTACGTAAAGGGAGCCTGTCGTTTCTTGCATACCACAGCCTCGCACGCACTTCCCTAGGAGACCAAGGTGCTGTGTTCGGCCGCTGCAAAATGACCACAGAGTAGAAACACTGGCTGTTTTGCTGCCAACACCATAAAGAATCAATGCACAGCCATGGAGTAGCGAGGGACATAGGCATCCTTTTGTTCAGCAGCAATTAGGACATTCCAGGAGAGCCAGTCCTGGGCAGGGGGCAGAGGGAGTAGCCACAAAATGGCCTTTGTCCGAACTCCCAGAAAAAATTCCAGCCAGTGGGAGTGAACACACGCACAGTCCAGAGAGTGGATCGTAGATGTCCCGGATCTTGGCTTTTACGGCGAAACTATTCCAGGAATTCGCGGACCGTGGTCTATCAACGGAAAGCAAACAGCCTCTCAAGAAAGGGTGGCACTTTCAGAAGAGTTGACTCCAGGATGGAGGACTTCGTAAGCACTCGATCTCTAGAAAGCTGGGTGGGTTATTTTGTGAAGCGCGTGTAGACCCAGCCATCCAAAGACACCTCTCCCCCACCCACCGCGCTTCGCTCAACCCCGCGCCCGCCCCCAGTTCCCTCATCCACACGTAGAAATGAGTGGCCATTTTGGTTTCCCTCTAGGTAAGCCTTCTAATTAGAGACATTCATGGTACAGTTTTGCTCACTAGGTAGGTATTATTATTGCCGAGTTAGAAGCGGGGAAACCAAAGATCCAGGAGGTTAAGAATCTGGATGAAGGTTACTTGGAGGGGCTGAAATTTTAATCCACATCTGTTGGCCTGCATTCCCTGGGTAGATTCCCACATCTACCACACAGAAGACCGTGCCGCTGGAGGGAAATATTGGCACACCAGTAGGTAACCTGTCTCCAATTCTTCCCTCTTTATTCGCCCATAGAGCACAGCTCTGTGCTTCGCTCTCCTCAGCTTTACATCGGGCACGCTGACCGTGCCTCCATCATAGGCCTTCAGTAGCACTGAATGATGGGAAATGTGGCGTACTTAGGAGAGTACCCGGCACTTAGTGATCAGTAAATGGACCTACTGTAATCATGTCAAGGGCCGTAGCGTAAGTACCTATCCAGGATCAGTGAGCTATGCTTTGAAAGATCCTTCCGGCTTGGCAGGACTTGCGCTGATGCACACATTTTTAGCCTCATTTGGGACTAATCGTATGCATTGAGAAGGTGGCTGGCCGGATGAATGGTGCACTTTTTGACCACTCAGGCATTAACTGAGCTCAGGTGTCTTAAACGCTGACCACCACTGGGCAGAGTGGAGAGATGGCTGGAAGACAGCTTAATGCTTTAGTGTCCGCCCTAGCTAGGACCCCCTAGCTTTCCTTTTTGCCAAAAAGATGGGACTTGTTCCGTCCGCTCTAGGGACAAAGTGTGCTGACAAGAATTCTGAATGGAAGTCATGGGGTCTAGACCTGAGGCTGTCTCTTTCACCAGCTGGTGGGGCAGGGTGGGAGACAGGACCCGAATTTCTTCATCTGCATAAATATGGACAGGAAGCTCATTCACATCTGAGTTTTTCTCCTCACCCTCAAAAGACACAGTTCTGCACCTTTATTTCTTTGTGAAAATTAACCCCGGTTTGTCCCAAGGTCAGTCGCCAGCCGGCCACCACAAAAACCAGCAAATCCCAATCTTTGAATGATAGGCGGCAATTTCAACTGAAGCGAACCAACTCTGAGCGGTCAACCCTAAAGCAGTAGGAGAAAGTCTTTTGCAAAATAATCATCATGAGACACACTTGGGCCCTACGTAGGTGGCAGATTTACCTTCGTGCCTGGTGCAGGACATGTTTTCAGCGTTTCTCCTCCAGTGAGTCATTGCCGCTGGACTTTGGCATATAATTTAATTTTTATGAAGTTTGGATTTGTTATTAGTGGAAGGGTGGGAGCAGGGTGTGGGTTTCATGCCTACACTGGGAGCCACTTTGCTGGTCTGTCCCAACCTACCTGAAGTGATTCAGAACGCTCTCCTTCACTGGTCACTGTGTCCCAAGGGCTTACGGTAGCCTCACACGGCACGCAACTCTTCAAGGGAACAGGATGGTTCCAGTGGAGCAATCATTTTCCTACATTGCTGGAGAGGCTTCGCTCTAATGACCCATTTTAACACTATGGAAGCTTAGTTGTTTTGATAGGTGTAGAAATCACCGATGTAAATACAGTTGGTTCTCATTTTTCCTAGCAGTCGTAGTCCGTAAAGTCACCAGGGAGGCTGAATCAGTAAATACTGAACCGTGGCTCGTACGGGAACTACGAGGCCGGGTTCCCGTGAGTCTTTGACCACAATATTTTCATCAACCAATCAATAGATAGCCCCGTCTTATGCGTGCTTCTGTTTAAAGCCCGTCTATTTGATATCTATTGTTGATTCACTAACGCTGAATTCACAGCCAACAGCGCCGTAACTCGCGCTCCGCAGGGCCTCCCTGCTCACGTATTTTTCTCCATAAGGCACATCACACACAGCCTTCTCGCACTTGGGAACACCAAACAGCATTTCAGCACTCCCTCTGGAAGCCACTTCCAGCAACAAAATCACCAATAAAAAAAATTTTTTTTAATTAAAAAACGCAAACATGTGAAAAATATGGCACTAAATATACCAGGGAAAGGACGCTTGCTTGCCTCATGGCGATCCAGAGCAGGAAGGCGGAGGTGACCCTGTGCTCGCTTCGGCCACCTCACGTGTTTTTGCCACCTTGTGGGGTTTTCTTTTTTTTTTCTTTTAGTTTTTTTTAACATTTATTTATTTTGAGACAGAGCACGAGCGGGGGAGGGGCAGAGAGAGAGAGGGAGACACAGAACGTGAAGCAGGCTCCAGGCTCTGAGCTGTCAGCACGGAGCCCGACGCGGGGTTCGAACCCACAAACCGTGAGATCATGACCTGAGCCAAAGCTGGACACCCGACTGAGCCACCCAGGCACCCCTGTTGTGCATGCACGTGTCTGAGAAGGACCAGGACAGCGATGAGTACTGGCGAGTAGATGAATTCACCGACAGGGAATCCACAAGTCATGATGGGCAGATTATAGCTTAAAATGGTAGGGGTGCAACTGAAGGGGCAGAACAAATCATACAGGTAGAGAGCCAGGTTTTAGAGTCAGATCACATATGTTTAAATTCTGGCCCCGCCACAGACTCTCATGTGTGCAAACTCTCCTTCATACCTTACCCTTGCCATCTGTGACATCAGACTAATAAAAGCATGTACCACAAACCATAAAGTTCTCAGACTCAGAACAGTGTCTAACATGTGATAAGTGCTCGGTTAACGTTAGCTGGTCTTTCTTACCCTTTGCCCCCCTGACCCACCTTCTTCTTTGGGGAGAAGTGGAAAACCTAGATTCCCACCCCCCCCAACAGGGAGGACCCCCATCCTGGGCTCCCATCCTCAAAGAAGTAGAAACAATGCCACCAAGGTTTCCATCCGACGAGGAAAAAAATTGAATGAAACCCTGAAAACACTGGGAGTATTCACATTAGGATAATTAATCCACACACTTGTGAGTCCTGGATGTTTCTGTGACTACTGCCCTTTCACTTTGGCCATAACTTATTTCCACTGGCTTTTAACATATAATTTTCTTGTTACGAAGCTTAATATTTCTTCCCACTGGCAGACTAGGAAACTGGACGGAGGCTAATGTTTACACAGCATGTGGCAACGCCCGTGTGACCCAGAGCCAGAAGGTATGATTCACTGTGTCGAACACGGCTGCGTAATCTCTAGGTAACTCCTAAATAACACACCTGCCTTACGGACGGGATCGTGTAGCTGGAGACCTGCCATCCGGTGAGGGCTCATCCCCATCACAATTCCGTTTTCTGGGAGAGCAAGACCCTTCCTTTTGCAGCTTGAATTTGCCAACGAAAATGTCTGGGGGAGGAAAAAAAATCTGTCACTGCGTGTGGTGCCAGGGGACTAGAGTTAATAATACCGTCACGCATCCCCAGGGCAGGGGGGAAAAATTGTAACTCTGAAATGTACGGCAGACGGCAGCTGAGAAAGAAGAATGTGAAAGGACCACAAGCAACCAGAGTTTGCGTTTTCGTTGTTTGATATCATCAGAACATCTAGGAAGTGATAGCACAAAGAGTGCAAGGAAGGACCCTGGTTTCTTGGGGTGCTCCCTTGGATCCCTGCTGGGAGGGGTTCTGCCGATAGAGCTTGGTGGGTAACGGTGCCGGAACAAATCGTCTGCAGATACTACTCCATCCGGGTACCAGGATAAGTGCCTTTTGTGCACGAGTTCATGGGTTCCTCACAACGAGCCCTGTTAATATCGCCATTTTGTTGGTGAAGAAGCTTGCACAAGATATCGTTGACTAATGAGGGTCCTTGGGTGTTGTCAAGGTGTCTCGTTGGTCAGAATTCTCTAGCTGGGAGGCAATACATTTGAATATCGCAGTTCCTGGTCATAGCACCTAGAAAGGTGAAATGCCATGAAAGCGTGGGCATTTTTTTTAAACCTATGTTGAAAATACTATGCTAAACATATTTTAACTTATGTTAAGATCATCCGTGGTTCCAAGGGCACCGGGGTGGCTCAGTTGGTTGAGCATCCGACTCTTGATTTCCGCTCGGGTCATGATCCCAGGGTCGTGGGATCAAGGCCCACACCAGGCTCCACACTAAGTGAGATTCTCCCTTGAGATTCTCTCTCTCTCTCTCTCTCTCGCTCTCTCTCCCTCTGCCCCTCTCCTCCACTCACACTCTCTCCCTCCCTCTCTAAAATAAAAATAAACTAAAAGATAATCCATAGTTCCACTGCCTAGCCCATATAATACAGGTAAAAAGAGCTCCATATTACAGGGTTGTTATGGCTGGACGGCCCATGGAAAGTGCTTAGCATACGCCTGCAGACAGTAAGTGCTCAATAAATGTTAGTTATTGTTATTGCCATTATAGACCTCCCAAGGAACACTACAGGTGGAGACCCCGATGCTACACTCTTAACTACACCCAATGAGTTAGTATCCAAAGTCCCTTGATGGGACTATAATGTAAGGTCATCCAAAATGGATGGAGCGGACTCTTATCTGATAAACCTTGATCAGACTAAATAAAGCTGCCCATCAGGTCATCTCTTTTTTTTAAAGCATCAAATTGTACCAAACAGTACAAAACTTCTTTCCCAGATACTCTAGAAATTACGTAATATGTATATGTATATACACATACATATACACATTCGAATGTGTCTTTTGCAGAAATGATCGTATTACACAGCAGAAAATAGAACAAAGCACATGAACGAAAAGAAACCTAAAACCCGTCCACGGCACCCCCCCGAAACACTACAATCAACGGGTTTGCCTGTGTCTTTCCAAACTTTTTCTATGCCATTCCACCTAGAGATGCATTTATTGCTCACAAAAATGTGATCCTACGGGTTTTTAGCTTACATTATTTCACCTGCTGTCTTCCAACTTTTCATGTGAATTGCTCATTCTTGCCATTTCGGGGGCCCCGGCGGCCCACCAGCCGCTGTCCTAAGCATTTGTCAAGTTTGTTTCTGACCCGATGGGATTGGCATCATGATAACAACTTTGCACATGGAAAAATTAATGTTTTACGAACTTCAAGTAAACTTGCCAAGGTCCACAGAACTAGCAAGCATCTGGCCAGCCTTCATCACAGGCACGGGGGCCTGTTTTCAAAACCAAATGTTCTGCTGGCACACCATTTGCATGGCTACGTGTATCCACTGGGGGTGAACCCAGTCCCCCATTATTGTGCATCTAGAGTATTGTCGGGTTTTTTCACTGTTATAAACACTGTGGCACCAAATATCCCTACATAGTCTTCACTTGGATAATTTTCTTACAAAAAAAAAAAAAATCCTACAACTAGAATTGCCAGATTAAAAGACTTGCAATTTTTTTTTTTTTTTAAAGAGAGAGTGAGTGGGGGAGAGAGAGAGAATCTTAGGCGGCGTGGAGCCCAACACGGGGCTTGATCCCACGACCCTGGGATCGTGACCTCAGCCGAAATCAAGAGTCGGACGCTCAACCAACTGAGCCACCCAGGTGTCCCAAAGGACTTGCCAATTTTAAAGCTCTTGATAAATAGTGCGAGGTTGGCCTCTAAAAACAAGATACTATTTGAAACAATAAACCCCACGAACGATAAACGGGAGTGTTCATTTCTGCTCCCACATTGTATATCCCTTTAATCAACAAGTGCTTGGTGGCTCAGTCGGCTAAGCGTCTGGGTCTTGATTTCAGCTCAACTCATAATCTCACAGTTTGTGTGTTCAAGCCCTACATAGGGCTCTTACTCTGACAGTGCAGCGCCTGCCTGGGATAGTCTCTCTCTCTCTCCTTCTCTGTCTCCGCCTCTCCTCTGCTCATGCGCTTGCTCTCTCTCTCAAAATAAATCAACCTAAAACTAAAATGTAAAAACAAAAGCATCTATGAATGCATAGCGTGCCCATCGTCACTGAGTTTTCATTATTATAACAGGCGGAAGAGTGTGTGTTTGTTTGGTATCGATCGTCACAATAATCCAGGAGAAAGGCAGACAACAGAATTCTGCAGAAAAGGAAACAGACACCCAGCGAGCTTCAGAAGCCCATGCAAAGCCCTGCAGCTGGTGAGGGACGGAGCTAGGATCAGAGCCAAGCCCATCGGGCTCCAAGAGCCAAGCTCTGGCTTTTCTGCCTTTCTGCCAACCCCAGACACCCAGGATCATCTGAGGGTTTTGTGCAATTTCCTGTCCCTTCCCCGCAAGCTGTGTATTTTGAGCCAAGGCCATTAAACGGAACCGACAAGACCGCTGACCAGAGAGAAAGCTGCAAATGGAGTGATAGATCCCCAGCTTCTGGGCTGACCCGCCTGGGGTGGGTGTTTGGTTCTGTCTGAAGAAACCCAGCAGCAGATTCGTGTCAATGAGATGATGACACAGGCCAATTGCAAATAGTATTGAAATGGGAAGAGACACTAGAAACCATCTGGACCAAATCCTTTCTTTTAGCGCTGTCACAGTGGAGGCCCCGAGGGAATGGCTGCCTTATCCAATGTCAGGTTGCTGGGTGTTAGCAGCATGGGGATTAGAACCCAGGGCTCTGTAACCAGCAGGTCCACTTTCTTGCCATAAATCTGTTCTGAACAAGCCCAGATGGCACCTGATCCTTCTCCCTACAAAACAGAGCCTCTTCTCATCCCAGTGAGCCACCAGTACCAAAGAAAAGGAGAGATTCCTGTCATGTCTCTGGAGCTTTACCTCCATTTCTCGCCGTTTACAACCCTGCTTATGAAATGTCTAACTCTTGGGGCACCTGGGTGGCTCAGTCGGTTGAGCGTCCGACTTCAGCTCAGGTCACGATCTCTCGGTCTGCGAGTTCGAGCCTCGCATTGGGCTCTGTGCGGAGAGCTCAGAGCCTGGAGCCTGCTTCCGTTTCTGTGTCTCCCTCTCTCTCGGCATCTCCCCTGCCCACGCTCTGTCTCTCTCTCTCTCTCTCACAAAAATAAAATAAACGTTTAAAAAATATTTAATTAAATTTCTTTTAACATTTATTTATTTTTGAGACAGAGCATGAACGGGGGAGGGGCAGAGAGAGAGGGAGACACAGAAACGGAAGCAGGCTCCAGGCTCTGAGCCATCAGCCCAGAGCCTGACGCGGGGCTCGAACTCACGGACTGCCAGATGGTGACCTGAGCTGAAGTCGGACGCTCAACCGACTGAGCCACCCAGGCGCCCCTAAAAAATATTTTAAAAAATAAAATAAAATGTTTACCTCCTATGTGAAAAAAAACCACCCACAAAACATCAAACTGGCCCGAAAAAATATTTGCAAGTCATATGCAAACATATATACAAATATGAATTAACAAACAGGTCAGACGCACCAACTTCAACAACAGCAAAACACAAACCATCCCACGGAAAAATATGAATGGAGATGAATAGGCATTTCTGAGAAAAAAAACCACAGATGGTCCATCCACTAAAAATATGTGAGATCTCACTCATCAATAAAGCCAAATCCAAATAACAGCAGCTATTCAGTGATAATACAGCCAAAAGCATGAAAAATAACTGATTGGTGAAATACTAAATAACTAATTAACTAAAATCAGGGAGTATTTCAGAAACATTCACCCATCTTTGGCTTGTCCTTGCTTCCTTTCTTTGATAGTCCAGTAACATGGAAAGAAATTTCTTCCACCACTTGCCACACTAATCATTTTAACCTCCCAAGTCTTGCTTCCAGCCAAATGAAAAAAAATTTGCTTTTTGTCCTGAGGAAGAAAGATGAAATCTAGTTCTTCTAGAGAAAAGATGTTTCTCCAGACACAGCCCTCCTAGCCACAGAGGAGGAGAAAATATTTGTGAAACGCATCCAATCAATGATTTATACCAAGCTATCTAAAGGACTCTCACAACAAACAACCCAACAGGAGACAAACAACCCAATAAAAATGGGCAAAATACTTAGGCAAACAGTTGACCAAAGAAGATGCACAGATAGCGAAGGAACCCATGAAAAGGCGTTCAACGTCACTAGCCATGAGAGAAAAGCAAATTAAAACAGTGCTTGCTGATATGTCGCACTACATGTTCAACACAATATCTGCAATGAAAGAGATTGACTATCCCAGACACTGGTGAAGATATAGGGTAACTGGAACTCTAGTATTCTGTTGGTAGGAATGCTAAATGGTCCCGCCATTTTGGGAACTGGTTTGGCTCTTACTTACAAAGTTAAATATACATTAAGAAGATGAAAAACTAAGCTAGAGACTGGGAGAAAATATTTGCAAATCCCATATCTGACAAAGGACTGCAATCTAGAATACATAATTTTAAAAAACATCTTGGGATGCCTGGGTGGCTCAGTCGGTTAAGCATCTGACTTTGGCTGAGGTCACAATCTCACTGTTCGCGGGTTCGAGCCCCGCGTCGGGCTCAGCGCTGACAGCTCGGAGCCTGGAGCCTGCTTCGGATTCTGGGTCTCCCTCTCCCTCTGCCCCTCTCCTGCTCTCTCTCACTCTCTCTCAAAAATAAATAAACATTAAAAAATGTTTAAAATCTTTTAAAACTCAAGATTAAGAAAGCAATCTAATAAGAAAATGACAAAAGACACGAACAGACATTTTTTTCACTGGAGAGGATACAGAAATAGCAAATCCGCAATGGTAAGAGGTTCAAAGGCATCAGCCACCAGAGAAACGCAATTTAAAACCACAGTGAGAAATCCCCACACACCTCTCAGAAGAGCAAAAAGAAAAAAAATAACATCAATCCCGAAAAGCTGACTGGAATACGGAGAACGTGGGTGACTTACACGTTGCTGGGGGGGGGCCCCCGAATGGAAAAAGGTACAGCCATTCTGGGAAACAGCGTGGCAGTTTCTAGGCATACAGCTACCAAACAACCCAGTCATTGCACCCCTGGGCACTAATCCCTGGAAACTGAGAACTCGGATGTGTACCAGAGCCTATACCAAAATTTTCATAACAGCTGAATTCATAATAGACAAAACCAGAAAGGTCCAAAATGTCCCTCAGCAGGTGAATGGTTCAACAAACAGCAGTACTCCCATACCGTGGAGTACGAGGCAGCAATAAAAAGAAACGCACGACTTAGATGAATCTCAAGGAAGTTCTGCTGAGTGAGAAAAGTCGTCAATCCCCAAAGTGACATATCATATCATTCCAGTGGGAAAATTTGAACAAAATCAGTGCATTATAGCACTGTGAATATCCTGGTTGTGATACTGTACTATCGTTTTGCAAAATGTCACCGCTGGAGGAAATTGAGTAAAGATGTTACTTCTTACAACTGCACGGGACTCTACAATTTTCTCCAAATGAAAAGTTTAACTTCTTTTAAAAACGTAACTATATCCTTACCCTAAGACCCAACCCTTCCATTTCTAGGTATTTGGTCCCAGACCAATCCAAGCCTTGTCCACATAAAACTTGTACCCAAATTTCTGTAATATCTTTATTTCTAAAAGCCCCAAGTTGAAAATAACCCACATGTTCATCAACAAGTGAATGGATAAACAAATTCTAGTATCATTACAATGGAATACTATTCAGAAATAAAAGGGAACCAACTATGGGGCGCCTGGGTGGCTCAGTCGGTTAAGCGTCCGGCTTCGGCTCAGGTCATGATCCCACAGACCATGAGTTCGAGCCCCGCTTCGAGCTCTGTGCTGACAGGTCAGAGCCTGGAGCCGGCTCCGGATTCTGTCTCCCTCTCTCTGCCCCTCCCCCACTCAAGCTCTGTCTCTCTTTCAAAAATAAATAAACATCAAAAATTTTTTTTCAAAAAAGGGGACAAACTGTTGTCATCTGCAACAGCATGGATGAACCCGAAAATAATTATGCCAGACACACACGAAAAGACTACAGACTGTACTGCATGGTTCCCTTTGTAGAAAATTCTAGATAATGCAAACAAATCTATAGTGACCAAAGGCGGGGGAGGGTGGGGGGGGGGGGACCGGGAACTGGGGACAGGATAAGGGCAGGGAGGAGTAAGAAGGAAGGAGACGAAAAAGGGACAAGGAAATTTTGGTAGATGACAAATACATTCACATTCATTATCTTGATTTTATTAATTATTTCATGGATATACATGTATATATGTTTGCTTATATAAAAGGTGTCCATTTTACGTCAGTTATACCTCTATAAAGCTGGTAAACGATCACAATATAACTTCTCTTTAAGTGTGTCTGATGTACCAGTGCACCTCACATTTACCTATTATTTCTATCTCCTGCCTTAATTCTTGGGGATTCTATATTTTTACAGCTGTTTGTACTTCTTTATTTGTGAAATATTCACCGCGTGAATTTTCTTT
This sequence comes from Herpailurus yagouaroundi, assembly GCF_014898765.1. NCBI lineage: Eukaryota > Metazoa > Chordata > Mammalia > Carnivora > Felidae > Herpailurus > Herpailurus yagouaroundi. Next base: position 3,917,272 of record NW_024412439.1, on the reverse strand, counting down.
GTATTCCTGTATCTTCCCGTCAGATTCTCTTTCTTAGAAATGTGAACCCCCAAAACCCATGATAAATAATGGTAAGATCATCCCAGCAAACTCAAGGTAGGGAGAGTAGAAGGCTACTATCATCTGGGAAGGAGGAAACTCAAGTTCAGGGCAATCTCCTGCCATCCACCCTCTTACTCAGATGTTAGGAACAGGGGACAATATTTTCCCTTTGTCCCCATACTTCAGTGTCAGCCTGAGGTTAAGGAGTGACTGAAACCTCCAGCCTAGGACTAGATCATTCCCAAGGGGGTAAACGTTGACCATCTGATCAGTGACAGTCTGAGACAGTCACTGGGTCATGATCAGACAAGGGAGGAGGATCACTTCATAAAAGGTGGGGAAGGTTGATGCCCAGACTCTCACAATCCCCAATTCTCTACATCCCGGGCCGGATGAGTCAGGCCAGCCTTATCTGCTCTGCAATCACCACCCTAGATTCCAGAGGGCAGGAGTCAATGAGGACTCCTGGCCAAGGCTACATGCACCCGTTCAGCTTTGGGGCGCTCTCCTTTGGGAGTGGGGATGTCTGGCATGTTCTCGTGTGTCTCCTTCCATCTCAGAGGGGAAAGGGATACGCATCAGAACTCAAGCACCGAAACCAGTTTGCAAGTCCCTAACCGCACATCGCCATCACTCTCCCACAGCCCTCATCCTTCTAGATCTCAAGTCTCGACACTGTCCAGCTCATGCACTCCTCCCCTCACAGGAGAGGTATGTAGAATTTTAAGTAATTAGTCTACTTTATAATACACAGAGACTCCCCAGGATGCCTCAAATGGGGTTACTACATCAAAAACTACTGGCTGATTGCATGAACATCCATTTTCCCTTCCCTCCATTGTGATAGAATCCCAACTTTTAGTTGGGAGTGTTGCTGACTGTTCCCCCCCAAAAAAGACTATTTCCAGCCACCTTTACAGCCAAGTATGGCCAAGAGACTAAGTTCATTTTTTAGGTGCCAGGTGCCAGAGCAATAAACTTCTACCTTATGTAAGCCACTCTTACTTTGAGCATCTGTCGTATACATCTGTTCCTGACCTTAACTAACACAGTTGGTCTCTCTTTGTTCCCAATGCATTTGGGAGCCCATTGCATTTTGTTGGAACTGTCTTTCTATATCCACATTCCTCCACGAGACGGAATTGTAGCAGTCTCCAGATGCCCTCCCCTCCTGCCCGGCACACAGCAAGTACCTGTTGAGTATTTTTAAATCTTTGAAAACACGAATTGCCGAGGTAAAATTCAAAACGTGTCTGCAGTTAGTCGGACTGCCCTGTAATATTTGCCCCTGGGGTAACTCTTTCTCCTCGACAGATGACTCACGATGTCTGGCCCCAGGGTTTCCATTGCTGGCAAACCAGATTAGCCGGGGGCCAGAAATATGGGTGTAAAAAAAGCCATTGTTGGCCCTCCTCCCCCTCACCCGGGATCTTCCCCCACACTGGCAGATGACAAACTGAGGCTTTGTTTAGGAAAAGTGCAGTGTTACATTTCTGACCTCTCAGACCCCAAAACTCCAGGAATGGAGGAAAAAAAAAAGCCCTCAATTTACCACTACTCCCTGCACATCCAAGCCAACATTTATTTAAAACACCCAAACACTACTGTTTTAGTATATTTCTCTCTCTCTCTCAGCTTTCTAGCCGGTCATGGAACCTTCCGTCTACCCTTCTACCCGCGGCACGGCCAACCTCTCCACCTCTTGATTTACTACTCTCCTGTTTGTCTCTACGAACTAACTTTAAAAAAAGATTTGTCGGGCACCCACTAAATGCTAAAGCACTATGCAAGGCGCTGGGATGGTGATGATATGAATTTGATCACAGGTTGGGTTTCTCCACTGGGCGTCAACAGATGATACAGTTTGGCGGTTGTTCCGGGGAAGATACCTGCCAGGCACGGCGGTAGCCTTGAGGAAGGACCACCTAAGTTTCTCCAAGATTGTTGGGAGAGGCTTCGGGAGACAACAGGGATGTGGCAGACGCTGAAGGAAGGGCAGTGCTTGCGCAGGAGAATAGGGGAGAGGGCGAGTATTTTGTGCAAATATGAGTCAAGTGAGAAATATCCTAGAAAGCCTGGGACCCGTGACGAATGAAGCAGATTGTGCCATGGCAGGTGGTTGGACATGAGGCTGAACTGATGGTCAAGGGCCAGGCCAAGCAGGACCCAGAAAGCATGGTCTTCCCATTGGACCACCGCATGGAGGCAGTGGAGAGAAACGGAAGGGATTCGTGCAGTGGAGTCGTCCTTCCAACAGTCCTACTTTCAACGATCTGTCTGGCAGGGATGTGGCCAGAGTGGACCGCCATTGCAACACTTCGAGTGCGAGGGGCGAGTGGGCGGGGACTAGAGAAAAGCATATTTGAAAGAGGTTAAGGTCTTGGAGACGATACGCCTTGGTGCCCACTAAACGTGGGGTGATCCTTCTGACTTTGTGACAGGCTGCCCGGCTGGTAAATTCGAGATGGAAAACAGTCCATTATTTCTCCTTCTCTTTGATATTAACTCATCTAGGAGAAGAGAATATGGGTAGAGGGAGGGTTCTCACCGGGCAGAGGCACCACTCAGCCGAGGCCGAGATTTTACCCTCACTCATATTGATCTCTACCTGCCTTGACTTCTGTTTTTGTTGCCGCTGTCATCCTAATCCCTCATTTCCAGGAGCTCTCATTTTCGGGGGAGAACACACAGTAGATGACGGTCTGGGTTCACCATGTGAGCACCTCTGAAGCGGAGGAACTGGGCCTTCTTTATTGTCTGAGGGCCCGACATTTGATGGCCAGCACTCCTTGAATACCAGAAGAGGCCATATCTGGCTTGAACACCAGCCCAGGAGAAGAAGGCATGAGAAATGTATCACACCAGTGAGCTGGAGGAGACCAGCCGCTAGCTAGCCTACCGCCGTTGGCCAGAGACAAGCTGAGGGTGGGAGAACATGTGCCATGTGGGAAACCATGGGTCTTGGGAATTGTGGCTTGGGGGATGGGCAACAAAGAGAGTTGGCTGAGCCAGGCACATGCTTCCACCAGACCATTCTCTTCACAGACTCCTCTCACACGCCCCAGTGGTGGTAGGAGATAGTCATTCTGCCTAGGGAAGAAAAGATAATGTGGAGACAAGTGGAGTCCCTCTTAGGTGCCCAGGCAGCAAAAATTGAAAGGATACATTTGCATACTAATGCAACTTGGACATTCATATCTCGCTTCATGAAGATATGGCGAGGTGTCCAGGCATACGACGTTTTAGGCTTCTTTCAGCCTCTTCTATCCACGCATTTCTGGAAAGTTCCAGCCAAAGCATGGTAACCGTGGAGGAGCCTGATCAGGAATCAGTGGAGCCCTCCAAATTCACCAGACCGGTCCGATTACCCAGAGTCAAGGCGAATTAGAGTGTATGGGGCCGCTGTGGGTGAAACACTGTCACGACTCCAAGAAAACTGTCAAAGCAACTGTTGCCAAGGATGTCTCTCGGCTGCTGTGTCCTTGAGCCCCAGCTAGGAGTGGCTTAACTCTGTGACTCCGGTTCCTGAATCAGTCTTTTGATTTCCCTTGGGCACTGCCTTGGATTGAGGGCTGGGCATCATGCTCTTTACTCTGATGCCCCCAACATCGTGTTCACAGCAACCCGGAGCCTTGGGGCTGGAATTGCCCTCATCATGACCTGGTCAGGCCCTTTATTTTATAGAGGAGGAATGTGTAGCCCAGAGAAATGATGTGACTCATGCTGGGAGCTAACAACTACGTCCTGGCCAAGTAACACTGCCATCAAAGATGGGAGGTCCAAACAATCTAGAGAAAGATATGCTTATATGTGTATATGCTTCTCCATCCCTATACTGTGCAAGAGGCAGGAAGGGGGTGCACCTTATAAATGCAAGTGCCCCAAGCCCTACACCGGCGTAGCCCGTGGAACAACGTAGCCCACAGCCTAGGCCAGGCAATCTCTAAGACAAATCCCCATCGCCCTGAGTTCACGTTCACAAACCACTCTTTTCCGATAGATCCCAAGCTACCTCGGCATTGGAGCAGAAGTTCCTTGGGAGAAAATATGAACTCCCAGATGTAGGTCTCCCATTATAAATCTTACCTGTCGGCACATCAGACTCCTGTGAGTTGGGTAAACTTCACTTGCCCCAGGGCGGGATGACCCCTGTTCTCATCTTTCTGCCAGGGTGACGCCACAGGCTCTGCCGGGAGGAGCCAATCGTATCTTCTTAGTCTGCTACTTTCTCGACAAGCAGCAGATAACTTCCTTCCCCTACTGAAGTGTCAGGGATTATGGTTAGTGCTGTCTCAAATTTTTTGAAGTAGCAAATAAGTACCCATGCCTCATGGGCGCCCAATACAAAGGGTGATCATACATAAGACATCTGGTAGTAGCGTCCTATTTTGGTCCTCGGTTGCCCCCAACGCTCCATTCTGTGCCCCACCTTCTACCATGTGACATCCCCTTCACCTCTTCTTCCGGTGCTCAAGCTTCCATCTGCTTTCTTAGTCTCCCTTCCCAAATAAAACTCCTCTCAGAAAGAATTTCCTGGAGGACATTCGGTGGGGGGGGACAATACCTGAGGATCTTGGCTCTCCTCTCCATTCCTTCTGCCCTTGCCATGACTGAGCCCACCCTTTCCCCTGCCCGGATATCACAAGAGCCCTGACGTTGGTTTCGCTGCCTTCACCCTGATTCATTTTCTTAAAGCTCTGTTCCTATCTGGACACTTCCTCACCCAAAAATAGTCAATGGCACCCCATTGCACACAGAATAAAGTTCAGACTCCCCATCCCTTGTTCGAAGTCTTGCATTACCTGGACCCCTTGATTATTTTTTCTGATCATACCTCTTCCTCTTCCTCTTCACTGGCCTTAACTGCCCAGCAGACCCTCATGGTTCTTCCCATTTTTCCTTGCACACCTCTCATATTGCCTTCTTGCCATCATTCTGCCTGGAATATTCTTTCCCTGAACCCCAGTCCCATGTATCTAAATCCTGCCCATCTATATCCGGTTAGCATTGTTGTTAAGAGCAACAGACACCAGGGGCATCTGGGTGGCCCAGTTGGTTAAGCATCTGACTTCGGCTCAGGTCATGATCTCAGAATTCGTGGGTTCAAACCCCACATTGGGCTCTGTGCTGACAGCTAGGAGTCTGGGGCCTGCTTCGGATTCTGTGTCTCCCTCTCTCTCTGCCCCTCCCCTGCTCACACCCTTCCTCTCTCTGTCTCTCAAAAATGAATAAAAATGTTTAAAAATTTTTTTAAAGAAAAGAACAACAGACACCAGAAACAACAGGCTTAAACCAGATCAGATTCTATTTCTCTTCGTATAGAAGAGAACCAGGCTCTTTCCTGCTCATTGCTCCATCATCCAAATGGTCCAAGGCAGAACCAAGAGTTCTGTTCATCATATCCATATTCCATGAATCAGGGCGCAGGAAGGGACAAAGACAAAGAAGGCCAAGTATGCATACCATCTGTCTTTCACGGACTATTCCTGGAAACTACCACATAACAGTTCACTAACATCTCTCTGAACTCAGTCATGTGGTCACATCGAGCCGCAGGGGCATCTGGGAAATGCCTTTACTGGCGAGGGGCCATATTCTCAATTAAAAATTGGGAGTTATTGGGGCACCTGGGTGGCTGAGTCGGCTAAGCGTCCGACTTCGGCTCAGGTCATGATCTCACAATGTCAGCAATTCCATTGCTCAGGGCTACCTGTGCTGCCCAAACTTTGCTCCCACCCACACCTTGTCTGCAAGCCATCTTTCCATTCCCTGAACGTCTAGAGTAGTTTATCTGACCCTCCTTCCTAGCACATGGTACTACCCACCCTCTAATGGCCTTTTATGATATTATTTTATCCCTTGCTGAACTCTGGCCACCCATTAAGGAGTACTCTGTGTTGAATTCATTTCGATTTCTCCTGTCCTCGCCAAGAGTGAGTACCGACGGGGTAACATTTACCACAATAATCCACAGTTCCCTGGCTCTTGGCCAACCTCGTCATTCTAACCCACCGCCTATAAGCATTCTTGGTAGTAATACAGTTCCATCTTTACTTTAAGATCCTCTCTTTTCTTGGACCCAGATGTATGTCTACGTGCTGACCTGGGGGTGGATTTGAGCGACACTCACCCAGAATGAGTGTAATGAGTGCAAAGAGCGTTATCACACCTGACTCCCCATGCCTGGGGATGGTCACCCTCCCAGGAGGCCCTGAGCCTCTTGTGAAAAGACACTCGTCAGGGCCCGACACATCCCCCTTGCACAGACACGTCTATCTGGATTCTGTCTCAGGCTCGTAAGCTGTTGCATAATCATGAGCTGTTACATAAATAATCACAGACTGTTGTATAAACAACGCCCAAAGCCTCTACTTCTGCGCAAATACGCGGTGTTATAAACACTGGATGGGTGGATGATTATGGCCTCCAGTTGGCCAACTCTCTGGACCATTTCATTAGGCTGAAGCGCCAACTTGGTTTTGAAATGCAAATAAGATACCACAGACTCTTAATGGAATGTACCTCTAATGACCGTGGAGGGGATCAGTTCTAGATCAATAGAAACCTTGTCACATGAAGTAAAGTGAGGAGGGGTGCCGGCGCTGTGCTGTCAGAGAAGCCTTTTCTGTCTTTCAACGAAAATAATTCCCAGAGCTTCTTGAGTTCCGTGAATGACGTGGGGTGTTTCTTACGCAGTATTTCTTAGCCTCACAGCCACGTGAAGGTAGGATCCCCACTTTGCAGAAGAGGAAACGGAGCCTCAAAGAAGTGATTTGCCCCAGGGCACACCAGTGGATTTTATGTATTTATTTTTTACATATATATATTTTTTTTTTAATATGAAATTTATTGTCAAATTGGTTTACCAATAGATTTTAGACTTGAACTCAGCTCTGTCTGGCTACAGAGATCTGGGTTTGTGCTACCGCACGACCTTTTGGATGTTTGACGAACTCTCCTGCAGCCCAGATAAGAGCCTTCTGGAATGTCCAGGCTGAGCAGGAGCTGGTGGGCAACCGTACAGAGAGGCCAGTGGGGCTTGGTGGCGTAAGAGTGTCCCATGAGGGAAACGGTCTAGCTCGCTGAGGAGTGACTTCCCATCCAGGGCAGGTTTGAACAGAAGTATCGGAAGGCTGCAGAGAGGATTGCGTCTGGTTGGGGGTTAGAACAACACAATTTCTAAGGTGCCACCGACTCCAAGACTGCAAGCGGGATCAGAGGAGCAGGAGAAAACAGGCTTTTCACGAAGAATTCGTAGTGTCCTAGGAGAAGTAGGTTGCACAACATGGTGGGTGGAGTTCATGCCACTGAATTGTACACTTAAAAAATGACTAGGGGCGCCGGGGTGGCTCAGCCGGTTGAGCACTCGACTTCACTTTGCGTCATGATCTCGCGGTTCATGAGATCGAGCCCCGCGTCGGGCTCTGTGCTGACAGCTGGGAGCCTGGAGCCTCGTTCCGATTCTGGGTCTCCCCCTCTCTCGGCCCCTCCCCCGCTCATGCTCTGTCTCTCTCAAAAATAAACTTTAAGAAAAAAAGGACTAAAATCGTAAATTTTATGTTGCGCATATTTTGCGCACGCACACACACGCAAGTGAGTAGAAGAAAAAAAAAAAGACAGATCTATGTTTAGACCAAACAATATACCCAAGCACAGGAGACGTCCAATGTTATCAGACGGCAGGACATTTGGTTTCACCCTTTAGACTCCGGGCAAAAGAAGCATCTTTGCTCCAAGACTGGACGTGTGTTGGAATTTGAATAGAGGAGGATGACCAAAAACATTAGTCAAGAGCATCCTTTGCCCACCCACTGTGCTCATGGAACCAGGTCTATGACGTCAGGCCGCTCTGTGTCCCTCTTGCCTTGTAAGTCAGAGACTGAGCCATCAACCCACCGAGGTCTAGTCATGATTATTAAAATCAACGGACTTCACTGGGCATTTTCTATCTGCGAGGTGCCTCGTGCTCAGGGTGAGCGTGAGGAAGGGGAGATCTGGGCCCTGCAGGAAGGGTGGGGAAAAGGTGGGTGGAGAGGCCTTGGGGAGGTGAGGCTTCAGGAGTGACTACCGGGCATGATTTCACTGCCTTCCTGGATGGTGTCTCTACGGGAACAGGCCCTCCAGGGCCCTGCGAGTGGCCAGAGATTGATAACAGATCACGAAATCTCTTGAGAGAATATATTTTTTTCTCTCCTTTTTCTGGCTTGGACTGCGACTTTGTTCTCATAAATTCAGTTGTTCTTACCTGCCAAAAATGTTTGCACTGATGACGAGCGGCAGGGTCATAGAGGAGCAAAGGAACGGACGGCATTGGCCGGGGGAAGAGTCTGCTTGTTTCTCCCACTTCCTTCCTACCCCTGTCCTCCCCTCTGCACCTTCCTAACTCTTGGCTACCGTCAAAGGCTTTTTCCTGGACTCCCAGCTTCTCCAGACCTCAAGCTAGACATTCAGTTGCAGAAAAGTCTTCCTGAGATCCCGGTTTCCATCATCTCGTGTTTTAGATTACGACCCTCTCCTCCCGAACGTGAGCCCCCCACATTGGGCATCACCATGTGCCTGAGAGCTCACAGCACCTCCTTTCTCAGTCCTGTCCCCTCCCCATTCACTCCAGCCAAGCCCTTCGCCTCAACAACTGACCCTTCCCTGCCTCTGTGCTTTCTCATGAGTCATCTGAAAACTGCCGTCCTCCTCGTCAATTTAGGGCCACCACCTCCTCCAGGACCCAGCTCCCTGCCTTTAGGAAGCATTCCAAAATGGCCATTTGTGGATTGGTTCACTGCGCCCGGCGTCCCCCAGTCCAGAGACCTTCTGTTTAACCATCTCCGGGGGCGGGGGGGGCGGGCGGTGGGGGCCATTTCTGGTTTTCTGTCAGCATGGGGGCCACGTACTCACCTGGCTGTGCAAAGGGGACACAGAAAATCGTGAGGGTGGGGGGGGGGGGTCGCCTCTAACTTCTTCCTCAACAGCTTTTCAAAGGCTACTCTCTCTGAACTCCGCTTGTCCAGGTGCATGGGGCTGTCCGTTCTGAGCCTTTGGAGGGTTTTCTGTGGGAGAGGTTGGACCGCCTTTTATCCCTCCTGGCTCAGGGTTAGCGAAGAGCTGCGAAATCACTTACCACCTGTCCCTCAACTGTCTTCCAACATGGCGCTGCGACTGACTCCTCCCTCACCTTCTTTACCCTTTAGAGTATCCGCTTTTCTTTCCCTGCCCTCTCCCGTAACGTTGATGGGGAGTCATGACCCGGCACGCAAACGGCCGTCTTTCACCAGGAGTCTCTAGGGATTCTTTTCCTTGTGTCGCTCAGTTCTCTCCACCCTGAAGGTCTCTCCAGCTACGGTACAGACCTCTGGTCCCCACAGTGGCCACTACAGAATGTGCCTCTGTCGGCAGCCACAGAAATGGGTTTTAACGCGTGACCTGAGCTGCCTCTGTTGACTTCGGGAGGTGGAAACGCTTTACGTGGGAGCTGTCCCTGTGCCCTGCGGGTCCCTGAGCTGTCCCTGGCATCTTGTTCCGGGCGGTCATGCTAGCTGAGGCCCTGGGGAGGGCACCGTCCTCCGTCATCGCTTGCCAGCAGGAAGCTATGGCATCCGTTGAGTTGCGTCCTCTGGCGTGTCACGGGTTTCCCACCGGGTCGGAACCCCGCTGCGGGGAGACGGAGACAGAAAGTTAACGAGGCAGACGCAGCCTTCAGTCTACATGTTCTCATCTCCCAGAGGGGAAATCAGAGGATGTCCCAGGTTTACAGCGGACGCACGATAAGAAACACCCTGTGCCCCTGGGCCTACCCTGACTGATCACACTCTTAGTACGGGAGCTATTTCGGAACAACAGAGGAACCTCCCAACTCCATCTCGGTTCTGGGTTCCCTCCTTCCCACACTCCCATCCTGCACAAGGTTCTGACCGGCCAGGTACCCCGGGGGAGAGAGGAAAAAAAAGAGCCAACCCGGGTTATTTCTTCCTTCTTACCTGCGTTGTCGGAGTTCTTGGAAGAGTTTGAGCCTTATCTCCAACCACCAGAACGGGACACCCTAACTGTAACGAGGTCCTAGAAGTTTGGACCCGGTCAAGCAGAAAGCGGGGGGCTGTGGTCACACGCACAGGAATACGCGACCTGTTCGCCGATGGATAAGTATGTGTGGAGTCCCTTCTCCGTGCAGACCCTGGGTTAGGCCCCGGAGGTTACAAGGACAGCGAGTAGATGTTGCCGTATCCTGAAGGAGCTTAACATCTGTGGCAGACGCAGCCGGGCACATGGGTTCCTTCCTTGTGGCGAATGTTATGCCAGGCTCTCTCAGGTAGAGAGCCGCGTGGGATCCCAGAGGCAGCATCAAGGACGGGTTCCACGAAAGGTGGCATCTGATGTGAATGACGAGTCAGGTTCAAGCAGTCAAAGGAAGCAGGGAGGGGTTGAGCTGAGCACGGAGCTCTCACAATGTTCCATGAGGCCAACAGCTGGAGGGCTAGGGTAGAGGACACAGGGGCTGGGGGCTTACCCAGGATGAGACTTAACCCAAAGCACAGCCGAGGGCCACCAGAAAGCTCCAAGCAGGGGAGCGACTCACATTTTGGGAAGATGTCTCTGACGGCTGAGGGCAAAAGACATTGGGGTCGGGAGCAGAGGAGGTGGGAGGGCGTCTATGCAGGAAGCCCAGAGCCCAGCAGGTGGGGGGCAGTTCAACAGGACCTACCGTCCGCTTCTTACTTAAAAAAAAGCAACCATGAGAAGTGAAGAAGCCCCCTCCTGGAGATTCCATGCCACAGGCCTGAGGACGGGGTCAGGCCAGGCATAGCCAGGTCGCTGCCTGGCTCCTCATAACTGGAATTCACGTGCAACCAAAAGCCAAGAAAACCCAGCTCCTTGGGCCAATGTCCGTAGCATCCCAAAGCCAACCCCATCCAAACGTGGTGACTTCAGCTGTCACTCTCCAGCCCCCACATACTGTCCTGCACTTACAAGCATAACCCAGGCATCGTGCCCCCTTGGCTTCTGAGACATGACGTAAGCTGTCACCCCCACCTGGAGCTCGGCCGCTGACCCTAGACCTCCCCCAAAGCCCCCCCCCCCCCAGCTCCTCAGGCTTCCTGAGATCCCCCTCTGGCTGAGGCAGAGCCACTGGCTGTGCTCCTCTGTTTCATGACACGAAGGAGCAAAAAGACGGCACTCATCTTCCCCATACACAGGGTGACCACTTGGCTACCTCGGCTTTAAGGTCTGGACTTGCCCAGAAGTGGGCGCGTCCCCTTAAAAGTGCTGAGCTGGACACGGGGCTGAATTGGACGCAGTCTCTGCTCGCCTCGTGAAGCAAACAAGGCCCTCACCTGAGTCGCTATGGTATGACGTTGGCTGTGGTCTTTGCTGCCAGGGGATGCGTTGTGTCCCACAAAATTCACACGTTGAAGTCCTAACCCCACCGCCCCCAGCACCTAAGAATGTGGGAAGACACAGGGAGAAGATGGCCGTCTCCGAGGCAACGAGAGAGCCTCCGAGAAACCAGCCCTTCCCGGGACAGCCCAGCCTCCAGAACTGGGAGACAATGAATTTCTGTTCTTCCCGGCCCCCCCCCCCCCCCCCGCCGGGCTCTGTGGTACTTTGTTAGGACCACCTGAGCAGACCCATAGAAGTGGAACTCCTTGCTGGACTTTGTTCCCAAGGAGAGGACAGAACCGCTCAAGTTCCGAAAAGCAAGCCACAAGCAGGGAAGGGAGGCTGACCGGCTGGTGGAAAGGGGATCTGATGAGAGAAAGACAAAAATACAGGCAGACCAGATGCGGGCTTCTTTGATGCGAAGGAGAGAGCCCCGCGAGTGACTGCGGCTCTTCTATTCGTTTGTCTGAAATATTTATGTCAATGTTTGCACGCATAAACAAGGCGAGAGCCCAGAGGCAGACACTCCCCGCAGCTCTTAAAAGATTTGTGCAGAAGTATTCCTGGAAAAGACGGTTAATGCCTCTGCTCCCTTGCCCTGAAATTGATTGCTGAGAAGCAAGCTCTGCATTTGCGAGCTGGCTGCAAATGGCCTTTCGTAGGCCCATCGCACCTGCCGGGTAGGGATGTGATGAGACGCGGGAGCTCGGGTTTCCATAGAGAGAACAGTCCTTAGAGAATTCAGCCGGGGGTGTCCGATGAATAAATAAAAGGCTGTTCACCGTGCTCCATCCATTCACCAATATTCTGCTCTGGAACCATCTATCAGAATGACGGGAGCCCTTCCTTTCGGCAAGAATGCAGGCCGGCTTTGCCAAGCATCACATCTTTCCAGTTTACCCCTGTCGGCCGGGTAGCAGAGAAGCTGAAAGTTGTAGATAGCTTGGATATTATCTAGTCCCACGCTCCTATTTTGCGGATGAGGACACCGAGGCCCAGAGAAGGGATTTGCTCAGTCTCCCCCGGTTCGCTAGTGCCCGTAGAAGATACTGGAAGTCAGACACCGTGACACCCAGCACAAACTGGAGAAGCACGGCCCCACGGAAATATAATGCAAGCCGCAGACGTAGCTTCAGACTTTCAAGTAGCCACATTTAAAAAGTTAAAAGAAACAGGTGAGGTCAACCTTAATAATGTTTTATCCAGCGTAAAGACGATGTGGTACGCATATAGAGCGGAATATTACTCAGCCGTCAAAAAAAAATGAAACCGTGCCATTCGCGACGACGTGGATGGAGCGAGCGTGTGTTACGCTAAGCGGAGTAAGTCCATCGGAGAAAGACAAGTACCGTATGATTTCACCCGTATGTGGAATTTAAGAAATAAAACAGATGAGGATATGGGAGCGGGGGCGGGAAGAGAAGAGAGGGAAACAAACCACAAGAGACTCTTAATGACAGAGTACAAACGGAGGGTTGATGGAGGGGGGCAGGTGGGAGGGGGTGGCGCCAGACGGGGGATGGGCATTAAGGAGGGCACTTCTTGGGATGAGCACTGGGTGTTGTAGGTAAGTGACGAATCACTGAATTCTACTCCTGAAGCCAGTATGGCTCTGTATGTCAAGTAATTAAAATAGAAATGAAATAAAGGGAAAGAAAAAATATAAAATAAAATAATAAAATAACATAAAATAACATAAAATAAAATAAAATAAAACAAAATGCATTACAAGCCAAAGAATATTTTATCCAGCCTATGCAAGACAGACAAACTGTGCACGGACCAAAGACACCTCTCGTTCCAGGATCTCGAAGCTCGTTGTGCGCCTGCTTGGGCTTGGCAGGGAGGAGAGGCGGTGGGGGGGGGGGGGGGGGGTCAGACTCTGAATAGCAGCCTTTCCAAGAAAAGCGGTCAGTGTGCAAGCCCACTAAGCCATACATTTTGCAGAAAGTCTGCCCTTCTCTCGGGAGCATTGAGCATATAGACAAATATCCCCATAATGAAAGCGTGGGCTGTGGCAGACATTGTCCCAGCCTACAACACACAGAGAACTTTTCATCCAGCCACCCATTCCCAGGGTGCTTTTCGCTGACGAAGGACGCCTGTGGGCTGCTGGCATTCCAGCTATCTCCTGAGGTGGCTGAAAGTGGGTGGGGGTGCCAGCTCCTGGAAAGAATGCTGTGACCGAAGTGCCCGAGGAGAGAGAGAGAGAGGCTCGGCCCCTCCTACTGGAGCCCATGTCAGGTCAGCCCAGATGACTGATGTCTCATTCCCTGGCCCCCTCGGGTGCAAGGACTAAACCAACTTCTAGAGCTCTATCCGGAGCTGCACCAAACGTCCGAGTTCCACACGTGTCCGACGGTCCAGAAATCTATCTCAATTCCTTTAAAAGCTGCTGCCGACTGGCTTTGCCTCCACCTTGTCCAACAGTGTCAGCGTCCAAAGGGCCCAAGTGCCTCTCTGCCCCTGTCGACGAGTTCCGATGTTGGGGCCATTGAACAGGTGGACCAACCCGGGCTGACGAGAGATAACAGATTCCCAAGAGAATAAAACCCTTAAGCGCAAGGCCGGGCTGCTCTCCACCACCCTCTGGCCCAAGGCGCGGCTTACCTAAACGCCATCAAGGCAGATGCTCAGATTGATGGAATTAACCAGCCCCTCGGAGAGCAGGTGACCTCGGAGTCTGGCTGCAGGGTCGCACTGACCAATACGCATACGTGGCTGTTGAGCCCTGGAAATGTAGCTGGTCCCAACGGAGACGTGCTTTCAGTGCAAAACACACACCGGTGATCAAAGACAGGATGTAAAATCCCTCATCGACAATGTTTGTGCCGATCCCACGTTGAAAGTATTACATTGTATGTAGGTTGGATTAGCTACGTATTATCACAATTAATCTCGGGTGTTTTTTTCTTAAATTTACAATTACACACCCGGCTCACGTTGCATTGCTGTTGGACAGCAAGGGTCTAATGGAGGCATTGCATCTGAAAGGCCTCTTCCTGGGATTTAATTCCGGTGACACTGGATGGGATTTGACTAGCGGTGTGGTGATGGAGGGACTCAGGTCTCCGCTGCTGTCACCGTGGCATCCACCAGGAATCTGCAGTAGGACATCTCCAGACAAGAGTCGACTTATGTGATTGCCTCTCACCCTTTGGAAATGGAGCATGAAATCTAGCACCGAACACTGGGGCCTCGTCAACCCAAGACATCCTCGTAACGACATAGTGACGGAATTGATCTTTACGTTGATTTTGGTTGGTGGGTGTATGTATGAACCTATGCGCGTGATAAAATTACATAGAATTAAACACACACACACACACACACACACATCTGTATTATTTCTTATGAGTGCACGTGAATCTGTAAGCACCCCTAGGTAAAGATGTTTAATTAAAAAAAAAGAAAAATCAGGACACCTGGGTGGCTCAGTCAGTTAAGCATCTGACTTCAGGTCAGGTCATGATCTCACAGTTCGTGGGTTCGAGATCCGAGTAGGGCTCTGGGCAGACAGCTCGGAACCTGCTCTGGGTTCTCTGTCTACCTCTCTCTCTCTGCCCCTCCCCCGCTCACACTCGTTCTCTCTCTCTCTCTCTCTCTCTCAAAAATAAATAAATAAATAAATAAATAAATAAATAAACATTTTTAAAAAATAAAATAAATCAAGGCTGGGGCACCTGGGCGGCTCGGTCGGTTAAGTAACCCACTCCATTTCAGCTCAGGTCATGATCTCGCGGTCCATGAGTTCGAGCCCCACATCAGGCTCCGCACTATCAGTGTGTGGTCTCTATCTCCCTCACTCTCTCTCTCTCAAAATAAGTAAAATAAACTTTAAAAATTTATTTGAAAAACCCAGGCCCTGTTCGCACGCCCGTGTCTCACAGTAGCCAACAGAAGCAGCCGAAATGTCCACAGACACAGGAGTGGACGAACAAAATGTAATCTGCACATACATACAACGAAATATTAAAAGGGAAGGAGATTCTTTTTTTTTTATATTTTTTTTTTCAACGTTTATTTATTTTTGGGACAGAGAGAGACAGAGCATGAACGGGGGAGGGGCAGAGAGAGAGGGAGACACAGAATCGGAAACAGGCTCCAGGCTCTGAGCCATCAGCCCAGAGCCCGACGCGGGGCTCGAACTCACGGACCGCGAGATCGTGACCTGGCTGAAGTCGGACGCTTAACCGACTGCGCCACCCAGGCGCCCCTAAGGGAAGGAGATTCTAACACGTACTGCCACATGAACCTTGAAGGCATCATGCTGAGTGAAAGCAACCCATCCCCAAAGGGCAAATAGTGTATGATTCCACTTGTATGAGGTACTTAGAGTCACTGAATTCATAGATACGGAAGGTGGGAAGGTGTGGCCGGGGGGCTCTGCGGGAGGAAGGAACAGGGGACTAGTGTTGACTGGGGACAGAGTTCTAGTTGTGCAAGAGGAAAATTGTTCTGCGGGCGGGTGGAGGTCGCCGGCCGCACAATAGTGTGGATGTGCTTAACGTCACTGAACTGTGCTCTCAAAAACGGTTATGGGGCGCCTGGGTGGCTCAGTCGGTTAAGCATGACCGACTTCGGCTCAGGTCGTGATCTCCCGGTTCGTGAGTCCGAACTCCACGCCGGACTCTGTGCTGACAGCTCCGAGCCTGGAGCCGGCTTCGGATGCTGAGTCTCCCTCTCTCTCCCTGCTCCTTCCCCTCTCGTGCTCTCTCTCCTTCTCTGTCTCAAACATAAATAAACACTCAAAAATTTTTTTACTTAAACAATGGTTAAAGATGGGACATTTTGTTGTGCGCACTTTGCCACAATTTTTAAAAATTAAAAACTCAGGGACTTAGACCTCAAGATCAATGACTCTCTTTCCCCCAAGTGACCCTGTTCAAGAAGGTAGAACCAGTAAGCTATGGGGTATGTTAGTAGGGAAGCCAAGGTCTAGCTTCTGGGTGACTGACCTATAAGAGAAGCAGAAGAAAGGCATGTCCCTGGCAAACGTGTTGGGCAAGACGCGGGCCAGCTCGGTCTTCCGGTGCCCAGAGCTCACCTCAAACACGTCCCATACCCGGATGGATCTCTTATGCCACCCAAAGGTGGAACTCAACCTATTAGCACAGAGGTAGCCTTGATCCAAAACGTTAATCAATGAACGTGTCAGGGAGCTGGAAATTTGGGTGGTCGTATCCTCACCTAGAGCTCCGAGGGGCCAGGGAGGCAAGGACCGTTCCCGGTAAAAGCAAATCGGATCCACTTTGGCATCTGGGGATGTATTTCTCAAGATCACCTCACTCAGCTTGCAAGGTGTTTCTTGCACAAACTAAGGGGGCTTGACCTCACGGGCCACCCCAACTGTATAGTTGAAGCAGCCCCAAGTTTCTTCCTTAGGTGTGGCTGAGCCCACTGAGTAGAGCGGGACAGGGGGCCTATCTGTACCGACAAGAAATAGGCCACCCAGAGGAGATGACTCCAGTGTGCCTGAGGTGAGTCACCCTCAGACATCGGTGAGCGGAGGAGGGAGCTGTCCAGGTCAGGGGGGTCTCTCTTATCCCATCACCAGAGACACAAGATAACACGGGTCCAATGTTGGTAATGGGGTCATTCCAGAAAATAATTATTTCTTTCCCCTTAAATTCACATCAGGCTGGCCAGAAGCCCCTGGGCTGCCTGGAATATTTATTAAGAATGCCCGACATCTTGGCCATCCTTTTTAGCCACCGGGGCATGTATTTAGACTCTGCTCTTGACCTCCACCATGGACCGTCACCCAGACTGCAGCATCGGTGGTTCTGCCTCTGACCTTGACAAAAACCCACGGATATCTCTAAGACTCTGCTCCACTTATGATGTCTCCTCGGCCCCTGTTCCCTGAGCCAAGAGATTCAACTGTTTATGAAACACAGTATTGTATTCCCTCTCGGTCATCTCAGTCATGGGAAATTTTTGTGTGGTGATGCATAAATCCCAGAAAGTTTGGTTTAAAAAGTTCTCTAAAGTGTGGGTGGCTCCTCAAGTTTGTCCAGATTTACTGAATATCCTATGTCCAAAAAAAAAAAAAAATGAGTCTCCAAGCCCCCGAGCTAGCAGAGTGGCTGGAGAATATTACGTTTTGACTCAGTTAAGGACAAGCCTCCCATGATCCAAAATCCCTCTAATAAAGCCCTTACAATACATCCCCAGATAAGTTAACTATTCTCTTTGAGAAGTCTTTCTTTGATGTTTTACTCCATCAACAATCATTTCACGAGTGCCTGTGTATCGGAATGTGACAATTCGCCTGGTTCCAGTACCTTCTCCCATCTCCCCATCTCCTCGTCAAGAAGACTTTCAGGGCACCTGGGGGGCTCAGTGGGTTAGGCATCGATTTCAGCTCAGGTCACGATCCCGTGGTTTGCAGGTTCGAGCCCCGCATCGGGCTTTGCACTCACAGCCCAGAGCCTGGAGCCTGCTTTGGATTCCCTGCCC